>NC_056735.1:916053989-916408989 GCF_019279795.1 Protopterus annectens
TGCACATGTACATACATCTGCATGCACATGCACAGAAAATAAACACTCTCTATATGGATCTAATTATTTGTTCCAATCCAGTATGCTCACTTAGCATTCATACTGATATTTATGACACTGTTTTACTTGTGGGCTTATGCTTACCACTTTTCTGTGCTGTATGTTATATAGAGTATTTTTTTCTTCTAGAAAGCAAGCCAGTGTTGTGCCTATTAATGCAAGACTTAAACACAAAAATGTTAATTATTTCCACTGACATCCTGTATTTCGTATTCATTTAATTGTTGCACAAAAATGTTATTTATGCTTCTAATCTGAGTTCTCAAACAGGCAGAATCTTTTATCTCATAAAAGAGGCCTAGAGTAAACAACAGAAGCTCCTGTTAGGATACATTTTAATGATTTTTTTTCTGACTTGCTGCCTTGGGAATAGCACATTTGTCAGAACTGAATAGCCTGCCATATTCATTACAGGGGATATTTACTTCAGTAATGCTGAAATGTAAAAATACCATGAAAACTACATTTCAAGGACAAAAAGAAGCATACCACAAACTCTGGGCAAATGCCCAAGGCAGTGTTAAAATGGTCATCAGATGAAAAGAAAAAAAAAGCATTTTTACATATGCACATTATTCAGCTGTCCATTAACGAGAAGAAGCCTATTAAACTAAATAAACAGTGTGGAACAATTTCACTTTACACCAACTTTTTCTTCCTCTATGCCTGCTAATTAAAGACCACATGCAAAGTATGGTTGCAAAGGTCATTCAAAACTAGAACTGGAGTTCTGAAATAATAAGACTCTGTGGTCACTCACACACACACACACACACACACACACACACACACACACACACACACACACACACACACACACACACACACACACACATACACACACAGACAGACACACACACACACACACACGCACACACACACATGCGCGCGCACGCGCATGCATACACACACACACACACACACAAAAAAGAAAAAAAAACATCTAGTCTAAGAAAATGTGGAAATTCAAATTGTTTTACACTGTGGGCTGGATTCAATAAAGTCTAGACAGTGCACTAAAACCATGTACACGTTGCATCCCGATGCACATACCGTACTGCTGTTTTGTAATCAGTAAGTGGTTCTACATGCCATGTAAAGTTGTGCAAACACAGTAAACATTGTAGCATGCTAATTACTGCCTAAGCAACTGAACTGTATGCTAATCAGCCAATGCAAGATGGAGAAGCTATTCAGCAAGCTATAAAGCAATCATGTATACTCAGTGCAGGGTTTGTCTGCAAATTCCAAAACATACTGGAATACAGCCACAGAAACTACTCAACAGGGAAACAATTTTAGGGGCTTCTGCTGCTCTTATATATGTGTATGTGCAACAGGCCCAAGTCTATGCTGCTGCTGCTGCTGCTGCTAATAGACCTTGGCAAAGAAGGAGAAGGGCGTTTAGACCCAGTTTAACTTTTCCCAATCTGCATGAGGTAGAAATTGTAGAGTGCTACAGGGCAGATAGAGACACACTACAGGAGCTCTACAACTTCTGTCGTCCTCAACTGAGAACAAGGGCAAACCAAGTGGAACCAATACCTGTGGAGACTAAGGTATGTGAAATACTTAGAATATTAGCTTCAGGAACCTTCTAGAGACCAATAGATGATATGGTTGGGGGGTGTCTCAGGCATCAGCATCCACTAAAACATGCGAGTGATTACATACAGATGTTCTTCGTGTTTCACTGTTGCAGTCATTACATTTGGGTTATCTGCTTGCAGGTAGCCCTCGGTCAGCCTGATTAACAAAGTCTTGGGTCCTGTGTCTGTTGCTGTCCCTTCTTCCATGATGTCAGGTTGTCAGGGGTATAAAACATGAACCCGACACCATTACACCAGTCTTTCTTGCCGTAAGGAGCCCAAAGCAGAAGCAGTTTGCAAGTGCCGGTCAGCCGACTCGTGAAATTTTCGTTTTCGAATTTCAGAACCAAAGTCTTCAACTAAAGCTAAGTACCCCATTGGGGAAACTTTTTCTTGCTCCTTACCGATGTCAGTAAAAGTTAATAATTGCATTACTTGTGGAAAGCAAATACCTCATAAGGATTTTCAGTCGTACTGTATTCCTTGCCTAGGCCCTGACCATGACGTACCTTGCTGTCGGTTTTGTGCTTTATTTAATCAGCGCACTATACGTCATCGGTATATTTTCGCTTCTAAATATTTCGGTTCTTGGTTTAATTATCCAGAAATGTCGTCGGTTAGCCATCCGACTACCGGGATTCCGAAAAAATGCAAAAATAAAGACAGAGACAGGCTGCCGAGGTCCAAAGCTGCCGCCGATGCTTCTCCTAAGCCAGTCTCCAGTTTGCCGGTACTCAGTGAGGAGCTTTTGCAGCCCCTGATATCTGCTACTTCTGATTTTCAGGCCTCTACTGAGACCCATTCAGAGTCCGGTATGCCGCAAGATGCTTCAACTATGGAAACTGCGGATGTCTCTACTTTGGATGGGTCTAGAGCCGCTGTGCAGGCACCGGCTTCTGAGGGTGTATTCAGGCCTACGGACTTGCATATTAAACCGAGACCTCCTTCTTCACTTAGGCCTAAATCTGGAACCATGCCTAAAAAACCAACGCACAGACCACATGCTCAGGCCTCTATGCCTAAAAAACAAATGATAATAATGGCTGAAGATTTAATAACTCTAATCAGGGCTAGCTAACTCCCCCCTTTCTAAGAGGCCTAGGACTGAAGCTGTTTATGAATCTTCTGACCAGGATTCTGTTTTTTTCTAATTCTTCTGATGATCTGGATTTGACCTTATCTACTTATGAGGATTATGATGCAGAGGACTCCATTCCTTCTGCTTCCCATCCAGAGGATTTGTATTTTGGGGAAACCTTACATACTCTAAGGGAGCATTTCCACTGGGAAAGCCAGGATATTTCCTGATTCAAAAATGAGGCTTAGGGATTTCTTACTCCTACCTCAGCATAGGCCTTTAGCTAATCCTCCTGTACTAGACATTGTTGATGATACTTTTTCAGAATCTAATTTGGCCCCTGATTCCTTGCCTCCTGCTCCCAGAAAACCTGACAGATAAAACTGTAGCAAAGGTGTGTGTCGGGGAAACAACCAAGAAAGAAATCCAAAATCCAAACACACAAAATTCAAGCACCAGGAATCCACGTAGAAATCAAAACCAAGGGTTGTCTCACAGCAATTTTATTAAAAACAAATAATTTAGCGCTTTTATCAACTCCACACATTGACTTCATCAGAATACTTAAACCCTGTAAACAACCCACTTAAATATTTCTAAAAACCGGCGCCAATAAATGACAGTATTCCCATCAAGCCTGTTCTGGTAGCACGTCATTGATTTTATTTTAATGTTCAAGTTAACTAGATTTTTTCATTCAGTTGGTTAATAGACTCTATTCTCTAAACAGTTTGATCTTTCTTTAAACAGTTCTTTAAACAGTTTGATATTTCTTATTGGCTGTCATTATTGGCACCAATTTTTAGAGAGATTTAAGTGGGTTGTTTGCAGGGTTTAAGTATTCTGATGAAGTCAACGTGTGGAATTGATGAAAGTGCTAAATTATTTGTTTTTAATAAAATTGCTGTGAGACAACCCTTGGGTTTGATTTCTACGTGGATTCCTGGTGCTTGAAAACCCAACAGATACTGCAGGATCCCTGAGTCACACAAGTTCCTTTGTAAACATCCTATTGCGGATCCAGAGACTATTTCACAGGGGCCCAAGGGCATTAAGGCTTCTACTGCTAAAAATCCTACTCCTTCTGATAGATACTCCAGGGCGCTAGATAGATGGGGTAAAAAGGTTTACATTTCTGCAGCCTTGGCTATTAGGGCTTTAAACTGCCAGTTTCATATGTTAAAGTATCAGCAACTTGTTATTGGATTGCTTAAACAGAAAATTATGTTGATTCCTGACTGTGTGGAAAATAAAGAATTACAGGATTTAATGCATTCTGCTGAACAAGTTGGAAAACATATTTTGCAATGTGGTTTTGATTCTTTAGAGGCCTCCTGCAGGGCTGCTGTTACTGGGTCTGTGCTCAGAAGGCATGCTTGGCTAAAGGAGTAATCTTTGCCTGATCATGTTAAAGCTAAATTGTTCAATGTTCCCTTAAATTAGGACCACCTGTTTGGCAACAAGGCTGAGGAAGTTCTTAAAAAGATGGAAGATAAAGCTAAATCTATGCAGACTGTTAAAGATTTCTTACAAGTTCAGCCTCCTAGATTTAGTAGGGACTGGCCTTCTAAGAATTGGCCCTTTCCAACCCCTTCCAGGTCTTCTCAAGCCAAACCCAGACACAGCAAAAGCCACATGTTTCAGTCAAACGGGACACACAGGACTAAGCAGTGGGGCCCTCCACTTCCAAATCTGGGAGTAATAAGACTCCCCCCTATGGTAAACTGTCTCAATGACTTCCGTTTAAAATTTCCAAGCACTTATCGACTGACTGCCCCTTTGTGGGGAAAGATTGCTCTTCATGCAAAGAACAGGGAACTCATTACCCAGAACAAATACTTTTAAATAAAGTGTCCCAGGGATACAGATTGCACTTCTACACACTGAAAACACAAAGCGGGTGTCTGGACCTACCCCCAAATCAGTGGGCAGAGGCCCAAAAATAAGTACTTTCTCTCTTAAGCATGGAGGCTATTCATCTGGTATTGGAAGAGGAAAAGGGACAAGGTTTCTACTCAAGACTTTTCCTGGTGCCCAGAAAAGACCATTTTTGGCATCCTATCCTGGACCTGTCTACTCTAAACACAGTTTTGGAAATTCCAAAATTCAAGATACTGACTCTTCACCAATTACTTTCTATGCTAGGCAAAGATGCCTAGTTGGCAACTCTAGATTTAAAAGAAGCATACCTGCACATCCCAATCAGGGAATCTTTCAGAAGATACCTATGCTTCAAAGCAGGCTACACGCACTATCAGTTCTCTGCACTGTCCTTTGGTTATTTACTGCACCCAGGGTATTCACAAAGTGCCTAGCTCCAGTTATTGCATTTTGCAGGCAAAGATGTATTCAAATATACCCATACCTGGACGATTGTCTAATTCAGGCAGAAAGCCAGGGCATACTTTTGAATCATCTGGCGTTTGTAAAAAGGGTTCTAACTTGTCTGGGGTACACCATAAATGAAAATAAATCACACCTGGTACCCTGTCAACAAATTATATTCCTGGGAGCAAGTTTGAATACAACTTCCCAGATGGCTTACCTCATGCCAGAGAAACAAATTCATTTGACAACCTACTTCAAACAAGTGGCCACAAAAACCATGCTATCTGCAAGACAAATACTACAAGCCTTGGGGTTCATGGCCTCCTGCATTTTTCTAATTCCATATAAAAGACTGCATATGAGGAAACTACAGTGATATCTAAAAAGCCTATGGCGTCAACATTCTCAGGATTTAGAAGCAATGATTCCTATCATACCTTGTCTACACCTAGAATTCCTTTGGTGGGCAGAGGCCTGCCACCAAAACAAGGGACTATCTTTCACACGACCCCCTGCTGCCCAAACTCTAACAGCAGATGCATCAGACTATGCATGGGGGGCTCATCTGGCAGGGAAGTGCATTCAGGGCAAATGGAACCCAGGTCAAATGCACCTGCATGTCAATCAAAAAGAAATGTTAGCTGTACAGAATGCTCTGACAGCCTTCAAGGACCACATACTTCCAGGACAACTTATGGTAAAGACGGACAACACCACTGTTATGTGGTACATAAACAAGCAGGGGGGTACATTTTCTTACCCACTCTGCAGACTAGCCATGGAATTGTGGAACACAGCCTTGAGCTACCAAGTGCACCTACAAGCTCATTTCCTGCTAGGAAAATTAAATACACTGGCAGACGGACTAAGCAGAAACCTCATGGACCCACACGAGTGGAAACTGGAACCAAGGATTTTTAACATGTTGACAAGAAATGGGGGAGCCCAGATATAGACCTGTTTGCATCTCTGCAGTACTACCAACTGGAAAAATTTTGCAAAAGGACTCCCCACAAGCAAGCCTGGAAAGCGGATGCTCTGTCCTTCAGCTGAAAATACCTATCAGTCTATGCCTTCCCCCCTCTGCTTCTGCTCTCCAAAGTACTACTAAAAATCAAACAGGACAAACCAAGGATGATTTTGATTGCTCCAGACTGGCCACACCAACACTGGTACCCCCTCCTGCGCAGTGTGTCATGGTTATCTCCATGGCACCTGCCTCAGACTCCTTCCCTGTTGTCTCAGCAGGAGAACCAGATTCTGCACCCTCAGCTTCTAACACTTAACCTTGCAGCCTGGCTAATTACATAATCACTCCTCTACCATCCCTCAGTAAACCTGTGATGGATATAATTTTAGAGGCAAGGAGGTCTAATACTATAAAATCTTATGCTAAAAAATGGAAAACATTCTGTGCCTGGAACCAATCTCAAAGGATGAGCACAGCAGCACCAAATTTACCTCAGATTTTACAATACTTAACTGAGATGCTTCACAAGGGTCAGTCATTTTCCTCCATTAAAATCTACACCTCAGCCATTTCAGCTCATTATAACAAAGAACCTCCCCTCTTCTCTCATCCACTGCTCAAGCAGTTCCTCAGAGGGGTGAGAAATTTGAGAACACCCAGGAGAGCTCCAACCCCAGCCTGGGACCTTAACTTTGTTTTGGAGAAACTCACTCTACCTCCTTTCGAGCCAGCTGCTACTTTAGACTTAACATTTCTTTCTTGGAAAACAGCTTTCCTTTTAGCAATTACTTCAGCTAGAAGGGTATCTGAATTACAGGCCCTTATGCTAGTGGAGCCTTTCATCATCTTTCATGTAGACAGGGTGTCCCTCAGAACCAGTCCATCCTTCATGCCCAAGGTAGTATCCAGTGTGGCTCTTAATCAGTCTATTCATTTGCCAACCTTCTTTCCCAATCCACAGAACAAAGGGGAACAGATAATACATCCCTTAGATGTGCACAGAAAACTTAGATTCTACTTCGATAGGACTAAACCTCAAAGAAAATCTGAACAACTGCTGGTGGCATTTGCTGCAGGAGCAGAGGGGAAGGCTATTTTAAAGCAAACCATTTCTAAATGGATAGGCCATTGCATTAATTTCTGCTATAAGCACCATGGAAAACCTATCCCCCAGGGGATCAGACCTCAGTCCACCAGGGCTGCATCTACCTCTACAGCCTTTCTCAGAGGCATCCCTACTAGGGACATCCTAGAAGCTGCTACCTGGAGTTCTGTACATACTTTCACCAAGCATTATAATTTGCCAATTTTCTCTAAATCCAGAGCTGGCTTTGCCACTGCAGTCTTGAAGGGCCTTATAGCTGGTCCTAATGCTATCTAAATTCCTCCTCCCAACCATAGCTTTGGGAATCTACCCAAATGTAATGACTGCAACAGTGAAACACGAAGAACATAGTACAGTTGTGTACATTTACCATAAATGTAAATGTTCAAGTGTATTCACTGTTGCAGTCCTGGTTACCCTCCCTCCAACCCCCTAACTTCTTTTGGCTATACCTCTACTTTCCTTTACTAGGCTTAAAAGCCCTTTTGGTGCATTTGCTTTTTTGTTGGAGGGATATCTTTGTACTTTTATATTTAATTGCTCCCCATTGGGGGGCACCTGACATCTGGGGCAAGAAAAACTGATGTAATGGCGTTGGCTGCATGTTTTATACCACTGACGACCTGCCATCATGGAAGAAGGGACAACAACCGACGCAGGACTCAAGACTTTATTAATCAGGCTGACTGAGGGCTACCTGCAAGCAGATAACCCAAATGTAATGACTGCAACAGTGAATACACTCGACCATCAACATTTATGGTAAGTGTACACAATTGTACTTTTCCCTTACACCTCAGGACAGAGCTACGGCAATGCTGGATTGCTACCCTGTAGCACACCTCCCTCTAATCTTAGGTGCCATAGACTGCATGCATATTGAAATCAAAGCACCACCTGGGGAACAGGGACTGGTATACATAAACAGAAAGGGCTTCAACTGCATTAACTGCCAGGTCATGTGTAATGCTAAGGGAATTGTCCTGAATGCATGTGCTGGCAGCCCAGGCAGCTTCCATTATTCCCATATCTGACACAACTCTCAATTCTATCCAAGGTTTTCTAGGGGGGGATACCCCACAGGATTATTTACTGGGGAATGGAGGTTATGCACTGGAACTGTGGCTGATGAAGCCCATCATAAATGCACACAAACCAACTGAATAATGCTATAATGATGCACATGCTCAAACAAGAGATAGCATAGACCATGTGTTTGGGCCACTGAAGTCACGGTTCCATTGCCTAGATGCATCTGGGGAAACCCTGCAGTACAATACTTGTTCTGAAGTTGTCACTGTCTGTGCCATTATTCCCAATATTATTCTGAGAAAACAGCTTCAGTAGGAACACCAAGGGGAAGGGCCACATATCCAACCACCACTGGCAAGATCACCACAGCCACATGCAGGTGAAGAGTCCGAGGGGGAACCACCAGGCACTATCGGTGTAGCAGACTGATGCATGCACAATATGAGCTCGCTCTGGCTAAGCAGCAACAGATAGCAAACTCACTCATCACCTAAGGGGGTTAAACCTTCATCCTATACACATGCATACAGTAATATTGATACCAGGCAATTCTCACAACCTTTTCTTACCCATGTAATGACTGTGTACTGCTAGCATCAGATATACTTAGCTCCAAATTAAAAATCTTGTAACTGCTGGATGCAGGTTGTGTTGATCCTGGAAGAGGAAAATAAATGTCTAAGAACACAGATGAATGACATATCCTTACACACTATTACTTATTAATGTAACTAGTAGAAGGCGGGTGACTTTTACAGCAATAAGATCAATATGTGACATCACTGACTTATTTCAGTAGATGCACTCTGTATCAAGTGATAGGCCTCTTGCACCAAAGATTCAAACATTACAAAACCCTTTAGGAAATCAGTACAGTTTTCAAAATTGCATCACAAGCATATATATATATATATATATATATACTAAGCACAAAGTAAGCTATGCACCCTGGGCATCCAACAAAAGACTTATGTATCCTTGATAGAGAAAAAATCAAGGATATGGCACAGTTATCATCATTTGCACAAGGTGCTGTATGCATGTGTGAGGTGGAACAGATGCCACGACTAAGACAAAAGGAAGTGAGTACATGTGAGTAAGAAAGTTAGACAGTCAGAAATGTTGATAATGTATCAAATGGCCACTGAGAAAGAATGAGCTGTAAACCTCATGACTGACACATGTAACTGCTATGTGTGTGTGTCTGTATGGAAGCTCAAAGTGAAATGTGTGTGCAAGTGTCTGCAAGAACACAACCACACTCTGTGCTATATCTATGCCCTGATATGATTTGTACATGTTAGAGGTGATAGTTCATTGTCATCATTCCTGACTTCAAGAGCTGTCTCTGCCAGGAGTTGCACTGGCATGTCCATGCCCATGATCAGATCATCTGTTACCGTAATGTAACTGATGTCTGCTGGACAAATTCTCCTCACAAGTATGCTTCGGACTATAATCCCATGGCCTACTGTGTCAAGGTGTGGACACCTCAATCACTGATGGAGCAGTGGAAGTTGTGACACCATGGGAGCATGATTGGGCACAGCCAAGTTGGCTAACATCAGGTGATGATGCTGACCTATGCCCACATGGATGCCATCCCCCTCGCAGCAGATGTTCCATCACAGACAATGCCCATTCCATCACAGGGACACAATCACCACAATTCCAATTGCACAGAAGTATAGAATTATTTGCCTATATGTCAATTAACAATACTTTTAACTGAAACTTGATTGACACATCCACCCAAAGCCCATGTGTAATGGACAAAAAGGTGTTGTTAACTATCAATTTATAAATAGATTCAACCAAAAAAAAAAAAAAAAGAATTAAGACAACATGAACTATTCCTTTCAATATTTTACTATACAAGTAAACGTTATAAAGTGACATATGTAGGCTTACCTGGAAGCTCCTCCTGGCACTTACTCATCCTCTCAGAAACATCAGCACCCACATCAATAACATGTTCTTACACACTTTCCCCTGAGCTCTCTGGATCTCTAACAGTGGACAGGAACTCTTCATTTGATGTCAATGTTGGCTTTATATCATACCCCTCCCACCCTGTAGCCAGCTGCTCACAGGCAACTGTATCTGCTCTCCTCCAGGCTGATGAAATCATATCAGTGGACCTATGCTGCACCTGATCACACGCCCTTCTGCATCCCCATATGGCATTTATATCAATAACTATGTGGTTCCAAATCTGCATTCTGTTGGACATATCCCCACAGTCTCTTTCAAGCAGAAAGGCACCATGGAGCCTGAATGCTTGCACAATTATGTCATTTTCTGAGTCACTCTAAGGGGATTTATGTGGATTGGTAAGCTGTGATGCCATACTCCTAGGTGGCACAAAATAGCGAAGAATACAACACATAAATACCATATAATTAAATTCCTGCTTATATACATGTATAAATTCTCATTATTAACCACTGGAGATACACAGTTTAGGTATGAAAATTTTAGGTTATGTGGATGTACCATATCACACTTACACACAAACGATATCAATAGAGTAATGTATTGTTTACCACAGAAAGAACTGGATGACTATACAATTTCAAGAGCAAACCTCTTGAAACACAACTTTGGTTGTGGCAACACACAAATGGTATTTGTCTCCACAAACCCCAAAAAACAGGCAACTGACAGTTTGCACCATGCAAGGAATAACATATTAGTCAGTTGTTATAAAGGCTTTCACAAAAGTCTCACAAAATGTGTACACATTCACCACAGAAAATCAGTGTTGTACAATGAGAAGACAAACAGGTATAAGAAGTGCAGGTCAGGACGCAGCTCGTGCGGATACGGAAGGTCACAGGTACAGGAACAGCAGTAGATCACTGAAACAGGAACAACGATAACAGCAAGTTCAGTACAATAGTTCTTTATTACGACCACCAATAAGTCTCAAGAAAACCAGATAAGTCCACAGAATGTGTCCACAGTTAAGCGCTTTCGATTGGTACAACCAATCTTCCTCAGAACTGGTGCCATTAGAAATCAATAAATCTTTTATACACTGCAAATGTAACACATATCAAAAAGTGCGCCAAATCTCTTAAAGCCACAGCATCCTTGGTTAAAAATAATAAAAAATCCTTAACAAATAGGGATTAAGTTTCTTCTACTAAACAATGTTGAACATTATTAAACTAACATAAAAACACTGAACATAATACAAAAATCATATAACAATATATAGACAAAATATATACTTAAATGTACAAAGAACCTATCTAGAATATATGCATAAAATATGAAATGATGGATCTAATAATATATTCAATTCATATAACCCGCTAATATATAATAATATTCATATTATTACACAATGCATAAATAATTCATATGGAACAATATACTATACTAAAAACTTCTAAAACCTTTGTTGAGATTTCTAAAAACTACTCACTATATCTCCCATAGGTATTCTAAGATATATTTATTCAACAAGGAAAGGTTTGATGCTAATATGGTCATTGAGACCTGGATATCTAGTTGCATCAGTTTTTATTTGCCATATACTTTCCTTGAGAGCTAATTCATTTTTCCAATTGCCTTCAAGCAAATAGATTTGATCAATAACAGCAAATGTAAACTCGTGGTTATCCCCTTTATCAGACACGTGCCTAAATAGCGCATTAGTAGTATCATGTTTGCTGATCTTATAATAGTGTTCATATATTCGTTTTTTAATACATCTCTCCGTTTTTCCAATGTAATAAGCCCTACATGCTGTACAACAAGCAAGGTAGACCACCCTTTTACTATTACAATTCCCTCTTTTGCATTTAATCACAGTATGGTTCATGTCAGCTAATATAACTTTATCAGCTTCATTTATGTAGCGACACTGGCGGCATCTACCACACTTAGTACTCCCTCGAGCATATTTATCTTTCCCTAACTTCAACCTATCTGAACGTTCCAGGAGTCTTTTGATGTTAGGTGCTACCTTGTATACAATCTTTGGTTTGTTTCCTAACTTGATATCTAAACCGTTTGAATTGATGACATCCCAGTGTCTATGCAAAATTTCCTTAATAAAATGTACGTAGGGATTGTAGATAAGCACACATGCTCTATTAAAATTTTCAGTCAGTTCATTAGCCCTAATATTGTTTAAGCCATCAATGTCACCAAGTAACGGTTTGTATTTGTTACACCATTCAGTGATAACAAATTGAGAAATTTTCTTAATCATTTTCATCGGGTATCCCCTTTTATGGAACATATTGCACAGTAAGTCCATATCCTCCTTCATAACATCCTCCCTAGAGGACATTCGTGCCGTTCTGATGCATTGTCCCTTAATAATATTTTTAAACATATAAGGCGGATGGTTACTATTATAGGCAATAAAATCATTGGAGTATGTGGGCTTTCTGAAAATTCTAGAAGCAAATCCACCATCTGTATGCCAAATAAACGTATCTAAATAGGCAATCTCCTTAATACTGTAGTTGTAAGTGAATTTAAGAAATTCAGTAGTACTATTAAGGAATTCAACAAACTCATGAATCTCATCCTCAGACCCCTTCCATAATATGAATAAATCATCCAAAAATCGGGCATAATATTCAACCTTCTCATAGTATTTACTCTTGAACAAAAATTCGGTTTCCCATTCTAACATGACCATGTTAGCAAATATAGGGGCACAAGAAGCCCCCATGGCCACCCCGATCTTTTGTCTGAAGAGCTCGCCCTGGAACGTAATATAATTATATTCCAACACCAGGGACATGAGTTCGGTGAGCAAACAGATCTTGTCCCAGGTGAAACCAGAATATTTTCTAAGACTGTTGGAGAAAAATTCCAAACCAGCTTCCTTAGGTATACTGGTGAATAGATCTACCACATCAATGGTAATAAATATATACTCCTTGTTCCATTTGTCGGGTGTAAGGTTGTGTAAAAAATGCCAGGAGTCTTTCATAATGTGAGGCACTACTTTGTATATATGTTTCGTCCAAGTGTCAATCAGGACTCCTATATTATAGGTTTTGGATTTAGATCCTGACACTATAGGCCTATACGGCGGGTCGGTGATGGATTTATGGATTTTAGGTATGCCTATAATTTTGGCCACTACAGGATAGTCATTTCTTATAAACTTATATATTTCATCACTTATCCTGTTGTCTATCATATATTCTTCAATGATCAAATCAATCCTTTTATAACCTATATTAATTTGATTTTGTGATGTAACTTCATAGTTTCCTGAATCATAGAGCCAATTGTGCATTTTAGAATTGTAGTCAGTAGTATAGCAAACAACGATACCGCCTCCTTTATCCGGCTTCATTATCGTAGGTCTTTATTACATATTAAGCTGTTCAAACATGTTCTTTCCTTCCGTGTGAGATTATCAAGCCCTAAACTCTTTTAATGCTATTCTTTTTATAGTTAGAGCAAAACCAGTATATATCTTTACTCACTATCCGTTCGTAACTGAGAACGGACTGGTTGTTAGGGGGTATAAAAGTACTTTGTTTCTTAAGAGTAGCATAGTTACTTACATTATCAGCTGTACTATTATCAAAATGTAGAGCCAAGTTAAGTCTTCTGCAATACAGTTTCACTTCCTTTATTGTATCTATAAGATTGAAATCAGAGGTAGGTATAAATTTCATTCCTTTACTGATCAAGCTTACAAACTCATTTTCGATTGAGATATCAGTATAATTGTAAACATTGAAACCATTGTATTCCGTCATAACCTGGTGAGAATCTACTGTATTTTCATTCTTATCTAATGGGGGTATGTATTCTTCATATTTGTGAACCAAGTCATCAAACAATACACAGATATGTTCACTATGTTTCTTAATACTATGAATGATGGGATTGGTGTAAAATTCAATAGTCCCCTGCCTATTATCAGATGTTTCCTTATGATCACATGGTCTTTTGACTAGTTCCATCTGTTGTTGTGGTTCCTTTGTTTGGGTGCCGGGAAGAATCTCCCCCCCCGAAAATTTTCATCCCCTTTAACACTTCTTGGTCTATCGTTGATACTGTAGACTCTTTCTCTACCTTCATTCCTCCTATCATTAGGCCAAATGTATGCTCTATTGATGTCATAACTTTCTTTATCCCTCATTAATTTCCTATTCTTTCTGTCAAAAATCACTTTCGTCTTGTCTTGTGTGTCTCTAAACTGTTTGTTGTACAAGTCCTTCCAGTTACTGAACTCAGAGTGTCTGATAATGGTGTCATTCATACATTCAAGTTCATGGGTCAAGTAACTAAGTTTTTCATCGTTGAATTTAATAAGCATTTGGATATAGGCAAAGCCAAATTTATCAAATAATTCATTAAATTCCCTTTTAACTTCCTTACTATGATAGATACCCAAAGGAAGCTTAAAGAATCTAATACCCTTAGGAACTATCTTGGTATCAAGACTTTTGGAAAGGTAAGCTAAATCCATTTTGGTGTTTTTGTATGCAGCCAACTTTTTTCCAAAATCATATATCATTTCCTTAATACTGATATGTTTGAAATCATGCATGTTAAAATTTTCCTTAGTAACCACATTCATATTAGGTTCAAAAACATATTCATCAGATAAAAACTGGTCCATTAGGACCATAGACGTGTTGGAATTACAATTAAAATTATTATATAAATTCTGCTTTTGTTTGTGCCCATGCACATCCAGTCCATTTCTTAGAATAGTCTCTTTTCTTAACAATGGACTGTTGGCTTGCACGAATGCATTCCCACTGTCTTTGTGTCCAACCCGTCTTGTATTGCCATATTTTTTAGTTATTCTTTTTTCTTTAGGCCTAGCACCAAATATCTCGTGATTACTTTTGTTAAAACTGAAGTCAAAAGTACAGTCATTCCCTACCGAATGGCATAAAAAATTATTACTACCCAACTGAAAGTCACGGTTAGTGGACATACATATATTATCCTGCACACGAGCTTCAGATAGTATGGGCAAGTCAATCTGTTCAGTATGGTCAAGAACAACAGATTCCTGTAACAAAACCGGAAAAGCACGCTCCGGAGTATCGTTAATAGAAGGTTCAATAATGAGATCTTGTACAATAATACAATCGCGTTGAGATGTACGATTACCATCTAGTCTCTCTTTTGGTTTAACAGAGTCTTTCAGTTTATCAAATGTTCCACAAACTTTGCTGGTTTTGTCATTGGTAGCTGAACACAAAACAGAAATAGAATTGCGTTGCTCATGCATATTGGTATTTACCTTGCGCTCGTCAGCTTGTTTATGCTCCGTAAGTAGTTCCATAACTAAGACAGTTAGTTTAGATATATCATTTTGTAGTGCCGAAACTTCGGCCCGTAATGCACATACTTCCATACCCGACAATGAAGCAGGCGAACCCTCCACACTTCCGGCCATGTCGACACTAGGAACGATAAACTGATAGCAAAATCAGAAGACAAACAGGTATGAGAAGTGCAGGTCAGGACGCAGCTCGTGCGGATACGGAAGGTCACAGATGCAGGAACAGCAGTAGATCACTGAAACAGGAACAACGATAACAGCAAGTTCAGTACAATAGTTCTTTATTACGACCACCAATAAGTCTCAAGAAAACCAGAACCTAATATGAATGTGGTTACTAAGGAAAATTTTAACATGCATGATTTCAAACATAACAGTATTAAGGAAATGATATATGATTTTGGGAAAAAGTTGGCTGCATACAAAAACACCAAAATGGATTTAGCTTACCTTTCCAAATGTCTTGATACCAAGATAGTTCCTAAGGGTATTAGATTCTTTAAGCTTCCTTTGGGTATCCATCACAGTAAGGAAGTTAAAAGGGAATTTAATGAATTATTTGATAAATTTGGCTTTGCCTATATCCAAATGCTTATTTAATTCAACGATGAAAAACTTAGTTACTTGACCCATGAACTTGAATGTATTAATGACACCATTATCAGACACTCTGAGTTCAGTAACTGGAAGGACTTGTACAACAAACAGTTTAGAGACACACAAGACAAGACGAAAGTGATTTTTGACAGAAAGAATAGGAAATTAATGAGGGATAAAGAAAGTTATGACATCAATAGAGCATACATTTGGCCTAATGATAGGAGGAATGAAGGTAGAGAAAGAGTCTACAGTATCAACGATAGACCAAGAAGTGTTAAAGGGGATGAAAATTTTCGGGGGGGGAGATTCTTCCCGGCACCCAAACAAAGGAACCACAACAACAGATGGAACTAGTCAAAAGACCATGTGATCATAAGGAAATATCTGATAATAGGCAGGGGATTATTGAATTTAACATCAATCTTATCATTCACAGTATTAAGAAACATAGTGAACATCTCTGTGTATTGTTTGATGACTTGGTTCACAAATATGAAGAATATATACCCCCATTAGATAAGAATGAAAATACAGTAGATTCTCACCAGGTTATGACGGAATACAATGGTTTCAATGTTTACAATTATACTGATATCTCAATCGAAAATGAGTTTGTAAGCTTGATCAGTAAAGGAATGAAATTTATACCTACCTCTGATTTCAATCTTATAGATACAATAAAGGAAGTGAAACTGTATTGCAGAAGACTTAACTTGGCTCTACATTTTGATAATAGTACAGCTGATAATGTAAGTAACTATGCTACTCTTAAGAAACAAAGTACTTTTATACCCCCTAACAACCAGTCCGTTCTCAGTTACGAACGGATAGTGAGTAAAGATATATACTGGTTTTGCTCTAACTATAAAAAGAATAGCATTAAAAAGAGTTTAGGGCTTGATAATCTCACACGGAAGGAAAGAACATGTTTGAACAGCTTAATATGTAATAAAGACCTACGTATAATGAAGCCGGATAAAGGAGGCGGTATCGTTGTTTGCTATACTACTGACTACAATTCTAAAATGCACAATTGGCTCTATGATTCAGGAAACTATGAAGTTACATCACAAAATCAAATTAATATAGGTTATAAAAGGATTGATTTGATCATTGAAGAATATATGATAGACAACAGGATAAGTGATGAAATATATAAGTTTATAAGAAATGACTATCCTGTAGTGGCCAAAATTATAGGCATACCTAAAATCCATAAATCCATCACCGACCCGCCGTATAGGCCTATAGTGTCAGGATCTAAATCCAAAACCTATAATATAGGAGTCCTGATTGACACTTGGACGAAACATATATACAAAGTAGTGCCTCACATTATGAAAGACTCCTGGCATTTTTACACAACCTTACACCCGACAAATGGAACAAGGAGTATATATTTATTACCATTGATGTGGTAGATCTATTCACCAGTATACCTAAGGAAGCTGGTTTGGAATTTTTCTCCAACAGTCTTAGAAAATATTCTGGTTTCACCTGGGACAAGATCTGTTTGCTCACCGAACTCATGTCCCTGGTGTTGGAATATAATTATATTACGTTCCAGGGCGAGCTCTTCAGACAAAAGATCGGGGTGGCCATGGGGGCTTCTTGTGCCCCTATATTTGCTAACATGGTCATGTTAGAATGGGAAACCGAATTTTGTTCAAGAGTAAATACTATGAGAAGGTTGAATATTATGCCCGATTTTTGGATGATTTAGTCATATTATGGAAGGGGTCTGAGGATGAGATTCATGAGTTTGTTGAATTCCTTAATAGTACTACTGAATTTCTTAAATTCACTTACAACTACAGTATTAAGGAGATTGCCTATTTAGATACGTTTATTTGGCATACAGATGGTGGATTTGCTTCTAGAATTTTCAGAAAGCCCACATACTCCAATGATTTTATTGCCTATAATAGTAACCATCCGCCTTATATGTTTAGAAACATTATTAAGGGACAATGCATCAGAACGGCACGAATGTCCTCTACGGAGGATGTTATGAAGGAGGATATGGATTTACTGTGCAATATGTTCCATAAGAGGGGATATCCGATGAAAATGATTAAGAAAATTTCTCAATTTGTTATCACTGAATGGTGTAACAAATACAAACCGTTACTTGGTGACATTGATGGCTTAAACAATATTAGGGCTAATGAACTGACTGAAAATTTTAATAGAGCATGTGTGCTTATCTACAATCCCTACGTACATTTTATTAAGGAAATTTTGCATAGACACTGGGATGTCATCAATTCAAACGGTTTAGATATCAAGTTAGGAAACAAACCAAAGATTGTATACAAGGTAGCACCTAACATCAAAAGACTCCTGGAACGTTCAGATAGGTTGAAGTTAGGGAAAGATAAATATGCTCGAGGGAGTACTAAGTGTGGTAGATGCCGCCAGTGTCGCTACATAAATGAAGCTGATAAAGTTATATTAGCTGACATGAACCATACTGTGATTAAATGCAAAAGAGGGAATTGTAATAGTAAAAGGGTGGTCTACCTTGCTTGTTGTACAGCATGTAGGGCTTATTACATTGGAAAAACGGAGAGATATATTAAAAAACGAATATATGAACACTATTATAAGATCAGCAAACATGATACTACTAATGCGCTATTTAGGCACATGTCTGATAAAGGGGATAACCACGAGTTTACATTTGCTGTTATTGATCAAATCTATTTGCTTGAAGGCAATTGGAAAAATGAATTAGCTCTCAAGGAAAGTATATGGCAAATAAAAACTGATGCAACTAGATATCCAGGTCTCAATGACCATATTAGCATCAAACCTTTCCTTGTTGAATAAATATATCTTAGAATACCTATGGGAGATATAGTGAGTAGTTTTTAGAAATCTCAACAAAGGTTTTAGAAGTTTTTAGTATAGTATATTGTTCCATATGAATTATTTATGCATTGTGTAATAATATGAATATTATTATATATTAGCGGGTTATATGAATTGAATATATTATTAGATCCATCATTTCATATTTTATGCATATATTCTAGATAGGTTCTTTGTACATTTAAGTATATATTTTGTCTATATATTGTTATATGATTTTTGTATTATGTTCAGTGTTTTTATGTTAGTTTAATAATGTTCAACATTGTTTAGTAGAAGAAACTTAATCCCTATTTGTTAAGGATTTTTTATTATTTTTAACCAAGGATGCTGTGGCTTTAAGAGATTTGGCGCACTTTTTGATATGTGTTACATTTGCAGTGTATAAAAGATTTATTGATTTCTAATGGCACCAGTTCTGAGGAAGATTGGTTGTACCAATCGAAAGCGCTTAACTGTGGACACATTCTGTGGACTTATCTGGTTTTCTTGAGACTTATTGGTGGTCGTAATAAAGAACTATTGTACTGAACTTGCTGTTATCGTTGTTCCTGTTTCAGTGATCTACTGCTGTTCCTGTACCTGTGACCTTCCGTATCCGCATGAGCTGCATCCTGACCTGCACTTCTTATACCTGTTTGTCTTCTGATTTTGCTATCAGTTTATCGTTCCTAGTGTTGTACAATGGCCAATCACCTCTTCCTGTGCCCAGCACTCTCCTAGAAGTATATATGGGCAATATTAGAAGCCTAACACACCTGTGTCATTGACAATTTAGGATATTACATTTCCCTGAAATAACACAGAAGAGTGCAAGATAACCAGATGTAATGGTAACACTTGTGATGAAAGTTAATAAGGCTGTCTGAGAAAGTAAAATGCCTGACAAAAACTTCTGTGCCAACAGTGAACATATAAGAGGTGCATAAAGATAAAAAGATACATTTTCTAAATATATATATATATATATATATATATATATATATATATATATATATGTGTGTGTGTGTGTGTGTGTGTGTGTGTGTGTGCGTGTGTGTGTGTGTGTGTGTGTGTGTGTGTGTATCATATTTTCCTTGGAACATATGAACAAATCTAGCATGTACTTGAAAAATTAGCAAGATCAAAAGGCTTCTGTGCTGATAAATCCAAATTAATAACAATCTTTTCAGTGTTCTCCACATACACAACTCACCTTACCTTCAATTTCCCTAGCTATATGGTTAACTTTCTATAGTGTAGATTTAGGCTGCTTAGTATAGTGAAGATGCAAATGAGATGTGAACTTATTAGAATTTCTGAATGCCAAATGTGTAACTTTGTGTAGCAGGTGTAGGTACTACCTCAGTGTTAGTTGCTAACGGATTACAACTATGAGTGATTACTGGTAGCGTAAAGGAAGACACAACAGCAATTCAGACTCCCTTATCTGCAGTGGATGTCTTACCCAGGATACACTTACAAAGCGTGGAAGTAATTATAGCAAGCTTTTAATGGAAGTGAGCAGCACAAGTATCACAGTTTTTGTTCACTAATAGCCAAACTCTCCTACCTTTGTTGAAGATTGCATATTCCTGTCATGTAGCATTCTCATATTTTTTAAGGGCAGTGATACAAAATGCCTTACAGATTGCATGTATGAGACTACATCACTGATAAGAGAAGACTGAACACAATGCAAAAAGAAGACAAAGCTGTATTTGTGCAAACAATGCTCATAAATGGTTGTGCAATGAGTCATTGCACTAACTATGTAAGTAACACATTTGTAAACAACTGGGAATGTACAAGTCTTGTTAATACTGTGTGTGAAATGAGACTTGCTTGTATGCACAATGATTTCTGTTACTGCTGCAAAGCTGCTTCTGTGGCAAAGACAGATAAGACATCCTTACTGTGTTTTGTAGGGATATTAGTCTGACATTTTAAATCCAGTGCTGTATAAATCTATAATGTGTGTTAAAATGCATTTTGTAATTTTTTTATTTTATTTTATTTTTTAAATTAACATTTGCACAACACACAGCTTAGCACAAACAGATAAATAAATGAAATGTATGTTGCTTGCATGATAAAGACTGCGTAAATTACAGTTGTGAATCAAGTGTATGTATGTGTGTAGCACACCTGGTAAACACGATGAAGTGCACAGTGGATTCTTATCACGTAGTCTAACTTTTTCAAGTTCGAACCTCATATAGGCGAGACCATAAGTTCAAATTTGTAAAAGTTTGAGCGTTTGAATGGAAATCTCCATAAGTGGTGGTTTCCATTTTGTTCAATGGGGTGTGATGTCGGAGTTGGTATATTTAAGTAGCGGGTGGTGGGGGGTGCAGGGGGACTTGCCCCCTGCTTAAAACAGTTTTTTTTTTGTTTTTTGTTGGTTTTTTTTTTTTTTTTTTTATATACATAGTTGAAGTTTTGCAACTTCGGTCATAATGGTTTGAACATTACATGTTCGAAGTTAAAAGACTTTGACTATGTGATATAGACCCGTGCACAGTATATAGTATATTTAGATCATGGATTAAGTCCCACATTTATCTTTTAATCATGATACCTAATAAACACTTGTTACAAGAATAATGCATGCTGAGTTTTGTCTGTCACATTAGCACATTGCTTACCTTTGTACAAACACTGTGTAATGGCCCAGACAACAAGCAGATATGGTCAGTTTCAGAAAGGATGCATTGTTTCATCTTTTACTTACCACCATGAAAACCTACTAAGCAGTGTTGCACAATGGTCCAGAACACCTGCAGACATGTGTCAGTTTCAAAATGGATACATTCTATAATACGTTGTTTGCCACGGATCAAATGTGCTAATCAGCATTGCACGGCAGTCATCAAATATACATGGAAATCAATGGGAAATATATACAGCTGCTGTCTAGTTGTTCCTGTGGCAGCAGGTGTAATTTAAGAGCTACAATACAAGTGAGACTGGGTTCTAATACAGCAAAGTCCAAAGTTTTATTACTGCTGTTCCAGTTTACTTTATATAAAAATGAACATCAGAAGAGTAATTATACATAGAAATAACTGTCTTTAACAGGTACATTGAGCATACACAGGATATTAGATATATATAAAATGTTTAACTGTGTGTAGATGTAGAATTATGGTTCTACAGTTAAGCATTTTATTTTCTGAACTTTTATGTTACACACATGCATGGTTAAACACTCAACTCTTTAAAGTATATGCACACATAACTAATGCACAGTTTTGACAAACAAGGTTTCGATTGCAATGAGTACTCTGCACAGTAAATTTGTAGCCCGACCTTCCCCCTGGCAACTGATATAAATTCATGCTCATAATCCAAGTGAGCCAGGGTTCTAATCTAGTACAGTCATACTTTTATTAACTCATTGCATTCGAGTGATGCTTCCAGGTACATCTGCAGTTAACTCCTACTGATGCCTCTAGGTGTCAAATATTTCTTGTTCATATTTGCATCAATAATTCCAAAACCATGTTATGTACAAGGTTTTAAAAAAAATCATCTTAAAGCTTACACAATGTCATACTCAAATGCATTACTATTTGACCTCTGTCTAGTGCAGGTAAAGAGATATTAACCATTGTTTTTTATGATATTAATTTATATATATACTTTTCACATTTTTCTAAATATCTCAACAACCAAGTAATACAGACAGAACTCCTTAGCCTCACATGAAAGCTCTCAGTCAGATGAATAAAATGCAGCTGACATTATGTGTGTAACTTGAGTGGCTGCTGAAATATTTTAAGTTGTTTACAAAATATTACAAACATAATAGTTAATGTGTTGATTGTGACTGATAAAATTCAGTTTAAGATCTGGAACCTAAAGAATATTATGACTATAAAAATAATTTGTGCTGAAGGGTTTGCCATTTATACTTCTTTCATGACACCAATGGTTTGAGAGATATGAACAGTTGTTTGAAATGTGAGGACAATTTGATTCTGTAAAGGCTTAGGCTCCGTCCATTGGCAGTTACAGTGCAAAATTCCTGACCTCCTTTGGAGAGAATGATTTAATACTTCTCCTCTCAACTTTAAAAAAAATAAAGAACAATGTAAACTTGATGCAATAACCATGTATATCACTGGAGTTCATAGAAATGATATGTGCGATTGAGGCTATACTGACAGTTATGTTCCTGTAATTAGAATTGTTTTTTCTGGCCTTGAATGGACTTCATACTTTAATGGTAGTCATGCACACGTGAATGTATAAACCAGGACCTTGTCAAGTCACACACAAACATGGTTAACCCTTCACTCTGTCCTGTGTAAATATAATTAATGAGCATGCTCAACAAGTACTGCTTCTGTGACAATGATGAAAAAACACCTACATAGGAGTCCTTAAATGTGTATCTCACATGCACAAACACTCTGCCATCGATCGTACAATCCAGCTCTGTGGTTGTGCACTACGGAAAATGCTTATTAGCATGTATTACTTATGTTTACTAGGCAGTAAGTCTTCATCCTATTAAATTCCATTTAAAAACACAGCCAAAGGGAAGGCACTTTTTACTGACTGAACATACTGAACACTTGCAACTTGGTATGTCAGTTCTAGTTCCCAAATACCAACTACACTACAGAAATAAATAGCAAAACTGCATTGCTACATATAATGTACACCTTTATAATGACAATATGTCTTCAGATTGTTTATTACATGTATTAATGTAGACAGCAATTCTTCACAAATATGAAAACACAAATAAGATCACAAAAAACTGCGTGTCTGTGACAGTGTAAGTGAGTAATGTACACAGCATACTAGGAAACAGCCGCATATGTATAATTTCTGCTACATGCATTCCTGACAGCTTTTTGCATCTAGATTGACAAGATGTCTGTTAAATTATTCCTGCACATTAGAAACAACAGGAAATAGTACATCCACACTTTGCACACCATTTTCATGACAGGATATGTCAAACACATAATTTAATGATGATGGCATCATTTATAGAGACCACTATGACAAGGCAAAATATGCTTTAGGGGTGTTGCATTCATTAACTGTGTTTTGAATATGTGAACAAAATACTTGCATGTGTATGAAATTACCAAAACAGCCACATTATGTGTGTGTCTGTACATATGTGTAAATGTGTGTGGATAGTCAGAGGAACGTCAGTCTGTATACTACTATCAATCCAGTGCCATCCAAAACTAATATCTTGACAGTTGTACATGGCTACTCAGCAATTTCATGCAGGCCTCACAATATCTTCTCGTAAACATCTAATGAGGATGCAATCCACTACACATTGCACAGCAACATTGTAAAAGACTTGTGCAGTAGTGCCTGCATTAAGTGCTGAGTTCTTTAGCTTGTATACCTGGTTAGGTAGGAGTGCTAATTTCACTGCTGTCAACTACTGTGTGTGTGTGTGTGTCATCATAGCAGTGTAACTGTGCATCTTACTGTCAGCAATCCAGTTATATGGGCACAAAACAATTATGACAATCATTCATGGCTACCCAGCAATGTCATACAGGCCTCCCAACTTCTTATCTCAAACATCCATTGAGGATGTCATCTACAATAAAATGTCCAGCAGCACTCTAAAAGTCAGACTTGTGCCTCAGTGCTTGTGTTAATTACTGAGTTCTCTAGCTGTTGTACCAAGTTAGGTAGGGGTTCTAATCTCACTACAGTCAGCTGGCATGTGTGTGAGTGTGTGAGTGTGTGAGTGTGTGTGTTCAGAAGAGCATAAGTGTGTATCCTACTGTCAGACATTCAGTCCGATGAATAACAAATAATTATAAATGTGGTAAATGGCTACCCAGCAATTTCATACAGGCTTCCCAGCATCTTCTCTCAAGCATCCAATGAGGATGTCATCCACTATATAAAATGTCCAGCAACACCAGAAAAGTCAAACTTGGGCTGAGGCACTTGTGTTAAGTACTGTGTTCTGTAAATAGTTAGGTAGGGGTTCTACTATTACTGTGGCCAACTGGTGTGTGTGTGTGTGTGTGTGTGTGTGTGTGTGTGTGTGTGTGTGTGTGTGTGTGTGTGTGTGTGTGTGTGTGTGTGCGCTTGTGTTCACTTGGTTGACATGAAAGCGACCATTTTAGACCAGCATGTGCGATGCTCCTACTACCATCTTCTCACCAGACACTGCTGATGTCATGATCTATAAAATGTCAGAGACTATTAAAAACAGTCTTGTAAGGTGGTGCTTGGATTAAGTACTGTGTTCTGTAAATAGGTAGGGGTTCTTCTCTCCCTGTGGCCAACTGATGTGTGTGCTTGTGTTTCACTTGGTTGAAATTCAAGAGACAAGCATGTGAGACATTCCTACTACCATCTTCTTCTCACCAGACATTGCTGATGTCATCAGCTATAAAGTGCTGTCTGAGATTATAAAAGCCAGACTTGTAATGTGGCACCTGTGTTATGTACTGTGCAATACAGACAGTCAGGTAAGGGTTTTACTCTCACTGTGGTCAATTGGTTTGCATGTGCATTTAACAATCAGTACAGTGATAATTTTATAATGACACTTTAGTCCACAGCTATGTATCTCCTTTGAACATCTTCTTGTAATATACTCTGATGATTTTCTCCTTTATACCATGCCCGCTGACAGTAATCAAGACAATCCTCTTCTGTGGCAATAACATTAAGTACTTTATTCTCAATCTATTTTCCCTAGATATATATATATAGGGGTTCTAATCTGACAGCAAGCAACTTGAATGTGCATACACCCAAATATTACTTTTGAGACAATTTTACACAGAGATATGATTCCACATCCACGTCAGACACTTTTCCCAACATGTTATTCTCAGCATACAATGATGCTGTTATACTTCATAAAGTGCAATGTTGCAGTGTTAAAGTCAGACCTGTGTGGTGGTGCTAGTGTTACATTGCATAGCATTTAACTTCTATACCTACACAGGTGTAATGTTCAAATCAGGACCAGCCTCCTGCTGTGTGTGTCTGGTGGTACATTATGGTCATTGTATGATCTTTGGAATTGCTCTTCATTTCTCTACCACTTAGGATAACCTTTAACATAGCTCAATGCATCCACCATTCTCTTTTTTCCACTGGCCACATGACATTCTTCCAGCAGAGGAGTAGAGGATGTCCTCATGTCAAATATGCATACACATCTCATGAAGCAGAGTCCTTCCCTGAGCCTCTGCAAGCTATCTCCAGACTAATGCATGTGAGATTGCTAATTCTGTCATGGTGTGGTGCACATGTCTCTATACAGACAGTGGCAGTATGTAATGCAATCCAACAAATACACACATATGCACAATAGTCTTACTAACTTCCATTATATAGATACAGGAAGTTTGTTTTAAACAGTATAAAAATGGATAGGATCTTATGTGATGTTGTCTGTTAGTTTTATAATCTCCTATGACCCTATAAACATTTGATATGTCAATATTGGTATCACTGGCATGTGCTATGTTGAACTGTTGATGTACAGCATAGCTATACAAGGGTGCTACAATATGTGATGTGACCTAATGTATTGATGTTCACTGGTGCCATTTCACTACATTCTCCTTCTATAAGAGCTGTAGTAATATGCATTGCTGACATGATATGATAAACGTTTATGTCTATTGTTGGCTTATTAGGACATGTGTTATGGTAGTGGTGCAGATCAACATTGTACACAGTTCTCATTCCAGCATCACAGTGACACATGTAGTATGGCACAGGTATGCATATGTCTACCTACCATCAATCAATGCTGTGGGACGCACATCAATATAAATACATATGCAGATTACATGCGCATGTAACTTTTGTTTCATCCACATGTAATGCTGCATAATGCTGTGATAGACACAAACATATCATATAATTTGATTCAGTTTCAACCTTGTGGAATTCATTGCAGTTGTTTTGCTATTCCCAAGGATTATTGAGGTGGTCAGCAGTACCATTGTGTGACTATTGGCATTTGAGTCAGGAAATGTTCTGCATGAGCCACAAACAATTGATTTGTGATGTGTCCTTATAAGGCATCAGGTCACTCAAACACACCTTTCTCATGAAACATATATAGGCATATGTTGTGCAATTAATGTAATTATTTGCACAACATATGCAATTAATGTAATTATGTAACATTGGTGCAGTTGTATGACTGTGTGAACAGTAACAGTGTATGGATTGGGATGCATGACCAAGGTTGCATTTGGAGGTGTTTTCACAATTCATTTGCTTCAATAAATATGAAACATTAAATGGAATACACATCTAAGCACAGAGCTGTTTGTGGATGCCACCAGCCATACTCAGCCAGAGAAAATAGACACTCTACTATCTGACAGTTTGTCCCACACTTCATTCCCCTGTTGCCACTGAAAATCAGCCAAAGTATGTATGCAAACATTACTCAGTTTTTCTTCCCAGGAGGACAGCTCATCTGTGCACTCTCTATGGCTAATAACACAGAATCATTGAATCCTGACAACATCACAGGTTGTCAATAGCATGAAATAAAACCTGACCTGCTAGAAATAGTTGGATCCCTAATTCAATACAGCCTCCAGACAGCATATGTTCTCATAGAAGGGTGTAGAGCAACAGTCATCCATCTAACAGGGACCATCACCTGATGTATGGTGTTATAAACCCCTACTCCTGACTCTCCTCATTTGGGAGGTAGACCAAGGAGTCATCATGCACCGTATAAAAAGGGACATACAAAACCCATATTTGATTTTTTTTAAAGCTACATCATGTCTGATACATTTGTTTGATGTCTTCAAGAAGGTCTCCAGTGACATGCATGAGGGAAAACAGTATCATCCTGCATAACTTGACCTGGCCTAGGCTTTTGACACAAACACACACTCAGGTATTACAGACAGATTGCCTCAAGTGGGCATAAGCACATACAATATGGCACTAGGTGTGTAGACAAATGGATCACATACATGACAGATAATGTCAAATTGTGTGAGTTACCTCTACCTAGAGTCCGGTGACCAGGTCTTTACCTCAGGATTCTGTACTAGGCCCTTTCATGTTCATTATTTAAGTCTTTGAAGTCAAGACTG
The DNA here is from genome assembly GCF_019279795.1 of Protopterus annectens. Taxonomy (NCBI): domain Eukaryota; kingdom Metazoa; phylum Chordata; order Ceratodontiformes; family Protopteridae; genus Protopterus; species Protopterus annectens. The sequence goes on from NC_056735.1 coordinate 916,081,988, forward strand.
ACTTATACATCCTATCTCTAACAAGCTTTGTGGAGATCTGCAAATTGTGGACAATCAGTGAATCCAGGATGTATATTGGTATAATGCAGACAGTCTAAACACAAACAAAGGATTGTTGTTAGAGGCCTGAAGAAACAGTAAATAAAAAAAATCATGGGGGGGGGGGGGGGTAGTTGCTTTATGAAAGCAAATATACAAGAAAATTATAATACAAACAGCACACCCCTGTGAGCAGACCAAGTGGTATGTGTCCTGTGAACTCAGGAAGATGATATGCGGAATGTCCACCAGCATGTACCCACAGTGGTGACTAATCTTTTATATGTAGCACAGCTCCTGAGTATGTGCAGGATATCCACATAAAAGGGCATTATACTTCCATTTTTTCTCAGCCCTCATCACACCAATAATTGAGTACAATGCACCCTTTTGCATATACCTCCCAAAATATCTTCCAGGGATGATTTACTCAAGTGTATCACTTTTGTCACAGTGAGTTCCCACCATTCCTCCCAACCATGCTAAATTACTCGGATTTTAAGGAGTTTGGGGGTCCAAATGAAGGGGTGCCACGATTCTCAAGTGGCACCCATTCATTTCTGATTTTTTTTTTGTTTTTCATTTTTCACTTAGAGATGATGACCCTTTACCTTGGGTACAGGGTAAGAAGAGCCTAAAGTCCCTAGCCACCAGCACGTCTGAGCTTTGCACAGTTTTTTGTGCTAAGAGGTTGAGAGCTGTGGTGAGAAATGAATTCACTAAATGATACCCATTAAGTTTCAGAGCTTCGCCCAGTTATTTTGTGGTAACAGGTTAAGAGCTGTGTTGAAAAATGAATTCACTAAATGATAGCCATTATGTTTAAGTTAGCCAGGGTTTTGTGCTAAGAGATTGAGAGCTGTGGTGAGAAATGAATTCACTAAATGATAGTCATTACAATTCAGAGCTTTGCCCAGTTTTTTTTGTGCTAAGAGGTTGAGGGCTGTGATGAGAAATGAATTCACTAAATGATAGCCATTACATTTCAGTCTTCCTATTTTTCAGGAAGCTGCTGATTTGGCTTAGTAGTATGTTGCTCTGACTGTAGTGCATAGGGTCCTGGGTCAAGACTTGCTAGTGAAATGCATGGTGGTAGCACAACATTTTATTCTAGCAACTTTACAAAATTATTCAAGCAATGTTTAAATTGTGTCCCTGATAAGTCCCTAGCCACTGCCACATGTCAGCTTTGTCCAGTTTTTTTGTGCTAAGAGTTAAGAGCTATGGTGAAAAATGAGAACTGAATTTGTATTTCCCCATTATTGGCTTTGTTTGTCCAGGTTTTTTGTGCTAAGAGGTTAAGATCTATGGTGAAAAGTGAGAAATGAATTTGTATTCCCCCATTATTGGCATTGTCCAGGTTTTTTGTGCTATGAGGTTGAGAGCTATGGTGAGAAGTGAGAAATTAATTCACTAAATGATAGCCATTAAGTTTCAGTCTTCCTATTTTTCAAGAAGCTATTGAGTTGGCATAGCGGTATGTTGCTCTGACTGTAGTGCATAGGATCCCGAGTTCAAAACTTGCCAGTGAAATTCATGGTGGCAACACAACATTTTATTCTAGCAACTGTACAAAATTATACAAGCAGTGTTTAAAATGTGTCACTGTTTTTTGACCTTTTACCCCCCCCAAAAATGAAATTGAAAATAAGTGCGAGAAGCTTTGCAAGATGCCTATGGCTTACACTACTGTCATTCTATTTATAGTGTGGGTGTGGAAGTAGACTTTTATGATGGAAATGTTCTGAATGGGGCTGTTTTGTCATTATTGGTTCATGCATTTTGTTTTATTGCCTACAGTACAGCCTACTGGAAAAATGTTCAAACAATAAATTTAAAATGCACTCTGTCTAACAAGTGTGTTATATTATACAAGGTCACAAGGAATATAATTTAATAAAGTCACAAAGGTGTATCAAAGAAAAGAACACATGTATGTTTCTTGTTTTGTGTGCAAGGGGCCAGTGATTTGAAAATAGTCCAAAATAAATCTTTATCCATCACTGGCCAGATGCATTTTCTTTGGATGTGGTGTGGGTTTCAATGCTGTTTCAATGAATGTGAGTTTCAAGGGCAGAGAAGTTTTAATGCCGAGTCTATTTTCATTGTGAGACAGTATTTCTTTGTTTACCAGATGTCTGTTAGTGTTTCTGCATTGTTGTGCTGTAAAATGTAAAAATAAAATCCAAATAATCATTGTAGAAGTGAAGCAGTATGCACACATTAGTGCTTATGGTAAATGGAGCAAAATCGCCAGGTAATGAGACATTGGAATTGTTGTAGAGGGACTCTGGTGCCATATTTTGGTTGTCTGTTTTTCAGTTTGTATTTGAAAGTTGGTATCCCACAATTCCATTGGAGTGGGTGGGGTTACGTAATTATATATGCAAAGTAGGTGTTAATCAGTGTACAGATTTGTACCTATTTTTCATGGGCCTTGTCCAGATTTTTGATATTTTCAGGTTGAGAGGTATGGTTCCCATGCATCTTATTCAGCCATACCTAAGCATTCTTTTTGATGCCTAACTCTCTTCAACATGTTATACAACATGTATGTGTGATACATGTTCCTGTGATGCACACAGTAAATACATAGCTGATTGACAACATTGAGGGCATGGGCTACATTCCTGCAGGTGTGGAATGTGCCATATATATATGCCATGCAAACCTGTCAAGTAGCCAAGATTGCCCATAATTTAAGCTATCGGTATAACAGTCTCCATCTTAACATCCCCGAATGATATTAGTTTTTGAAGAGGGTGTGCCTGATTCCCCTCATAGATTGCTGATAAATCATTACAGTTGTACAAGTGTGTTCTTGCAGAACCATATATAATAACTCACAATCACATATTTCATGTCAATGACACAGAGTAAGCGTGGTATTATTCTGATATTGTACATGATAGTGAGTGCTTCTGTGTACTGTTGTCCATGAGGATGCTGTTTTGTCTCCTGCTTGTTTGGGACTTATGCTGACATTACATCTATATTCAAGCAAATCATTCTGCACATCTTCAATGTATGCACCTACCCCTATTGTATATACTGTCCTTGATAAATGTTCTCTCCAGTAATCATGTCAGTTTTCTTATATCACAAAAATTCTTCTCCATTAATATGTCACCTAGTGTGACAGTCATATAATATACAATAACTGTGTGATGATGTGACTATACCCACACAGGAGGTATAAACAGCAGTACATACTGTATCGTGTAGAAATGTGATCACTATTCATGCTACAACTGTCTCATCTTAGTGCGATACGTACATTAACATGCCTTCATCTGCTGTACATTACCATCTTTTACTTGTCCTCTTCCCCTGTTTTTGTTCTTGCAATTGTTGTGCACTGCCCTATACTTCCACAGAATAATTATTTATAGTTCAATCTATGTACCCTTGCTGATCACCACCTAAACATTTATTTTGTATGTCTAAAACAGGTTTGTGCAGTGCTCTGCACTGACTAAACTTTCTTATAATGTGTTAGAACTTTATGCATTGCCTTATATTTTAGGTTCATAGGTTCATACTAGGCTATCTGCCCTAGGGCATTTATAAGCCTAGCCGGAATGTGTTTGGCTTTCGCCACCCATTTTAAATGAATTTTGCTATGCCCTTTTTCGAGGTTAGTATACTCTGCCTCTGTCTAACAGTGACACAGAAGTGATACCCGGGGTAAACTTACAATCTCCCATCCACTCATCAAGATTCCTCTTGAAGAGAGTCAATGAGGGACTCTGCCTAACCTGGACTGGGATTTTATTCCAGAGTGAAGGGAACCTCTGGGTTATGAATCTGTCCCTCCAGCATGTCCTATTTATTTCAGTGCTGAGGTTCAAGTCTCTCGAGCATGTAGCTCGATGGGATTTGGATTTTCTGAGGTGCAGCATGTCCATTAATTCCGGGTTGGACATGGCTTTATACATCAGGCACAGATCGCCTCTGAGCAGGCGGTATGCCACTGAGCAGAGCTGGAGTTTCTTTAACCGGGCAGCATATGGCATCTGTTTGAGCCCTTTGATCCTCTTGGTGAGGTACTTTTGGGGTCTTTCCAATTGCTGCAGGTGTCTGGTAAGGTACATCCCAAAAGGGGCATTGTACTCAATTATGGGCCTGATGAGGGATGTGTAAAGAGGCACGATGACCTCCCCTGATCTAGATGTGAATACCTTCATGATTAGGTGGGCTATATAAAATGTTTTTCTAACCACTTGGGCCACGTGGTTGTCAAATGTGAGATTGCTATCAACTTGGGTACCCAGGTTCCTAATTACTTCTTCCATACTTAATGGATTACCATCTATGTCGTAATTTGTGGGCACTTTGTTTTTGCCAAAGGGGATGACTATACACTTTTTGGCGTTTAGCTTGAGCCCTTGATATTAAGCCCTGGTAGCCCTCGTGGCTATCTGTGCAATCACGCAGAAGAAAGTTCATAGGTTTATAGGTTCGTAGGAGGTTACTAGGTTAATGGCCCTAGGGTATTTACAAGCATAGCCATGTAAACCCCCCCCCAAGTACCTTAGTTAACCATAGTTAGACGGTCATTGTTTGCAGAGTGATATTCTGATCAGCAAAGTGCCCCAGTCCATGAGGGCCATATGTGCCACCCCCAGGGTGAATTTGCAGTTTCTCATCCATTTGTCAGTGTTACCCTTAAATAGGGTCATTGAGGAGCTCTGCATCACATGAAGTGACAGCTTATTCCAGAGGAGCTGCAATATCTGGGAGACATATCTGTCTCTTGCACGAGTTCTGTTAATGTTGCATGATATGTTGAGATCTCTGGAGTGAGTGACTCTTGTCCCATCTGATTTGTGGATGTGGAGCATTTTCATCAGGGCAGGGTCAGACATTGCTCTGTAGACCAGACACAGGTTGCCTGTCAGCAGCATGTACGATACAGAGTACAGTGAGAGGACTTTCAGTCTTTCCATGTAGGTCATGTGTTGGAGGCCCTGAATTCTCTTGGTTAGAAACATCTGTAATGTCTCCAGCTGATGCAGGTGTTTGATGAGGTACATACAGAAGGGAGCCTTGTACTTAATAAGTGGTTTGATAAGGGCAGACTACAGTGGAGTAATTACCTCCCTTGTCTTGGATGAGATGCACTTATTTATAAGATGGGCAGTGTAGAAGGCTTTCCTTACTTTTGTGGACACATGGTGATCGAAATTTAAATTGCTATCGACCTTTATTTTCAAATCATACACCACTGTGTTTGAGCTTAGAGGAGTGCTGTCTATATCATTACTGGCGAGAGCTACTTCACTGCCAAAGGGTATAATGAGGCATTTTTTTTGCATATAGTTTCAGCCCGTGGCCTTGGCACCAATCATTTGTGTCTGTCCCTTCTGTTATTTATGATGTCATTGTGGAACTCTTTGACTGCTCCCAGTTTATCTTCATATGAAAATTTAGCAAGCCATAGGCATCAACATTAGACTGGACTTAAGAAAAATAAATTCCAAATAGTAGAGGGCCTACAGATCCTTGTGGTACACCACTGGTAACTGGTCTACTTGTGGAGGTGGACTACCCAACTTTAACAGTATGTGTTCTACCTGTGAGCCAGTTTGCAACCCATCTAGTGATAAATGGGTTAATACCCAGCTGGGAGATTTTTTCAATGATCCCTGAGTGAGGAATTGTGTCAAACACCTTGGCTAAGTCAATAAGCAAGATCTACCCTTGACAAAACCAAACTGGATTGAGTGAAGAGTTTGAAGGTTGCCTATGTCTTGGTTGATAATGTCCATGATGACTCTTTCCATGGCCTTGCAGATAAGGCTAATCACGCTAATGGGTCTATAGTTCCCAGGGTAGGTTGATGGACCCCCTTTGGGCAAGGGGATTATAGTTGTTGTTCTCCACTTCAGCACAGAACCAGTGCTAAGACTGCAAGTTGTTCTGCTAGGTCTTGTTTAAGATTGTTTAATATGCATCCTGAGATGTTACCTGGTCACACAGAGGCTGTATTGTTGACCTTGAAGAGTGCTTGAATAACCTGCTCTTTGGAAATAAATGGTAGAGGATAGGTGTCAGGAATGCTATGGGATATGTCTGGTGGGGACCGTGCATGAAATTGTCACCAAATCTGTCAGCCAGCAAGTTGGCAATTTATACAGGTTCCATGTGAGTGGTGCCATGCACTATAAGTTCAGCACACTGCTGGGTATTCCTATAAGTTCAGCACACTGCTGGGTATTCCTATAAATTCAGCACACAGCTGGATATTCCTATAAGTTCTGCACACAGCTGGATATTCCTATAAGTTCTGCACACAGCTGGATATTCCTATAAGTTCGGCACACAGCTGGGTATTCCTATAAGCTCAGCACACAGATGGGTATTCCCTTTGTGGATTTGGACATAGCTAAGGAATGCCTTATGATTGTCTTTAGCTAGGGATGCCAGTCTACTCTCATAACTTGCTTTACAGGGTTTTACAAAGTTTCTGATTTGCTTGTTTAGGCTGCGTAGGTTATTCCTCCTTTGTTCAGTGTGTCCCTTCTTGTTCTTAGATATCAGTTTCTTTGTTTTGATATATAACTTATTTATACTAGCAGTGCACTAGGGTAGCTTGTTTGTTGAGAGGACTTGGTTGTAGACCTGTCAGGTACTATCAATTCAATACATTTGCTTAAATGGCTTTATAGGGCACTTGTGTACTTCTCTGCATAAGACTCGTTATTGCCATGTTAGCAGGGGCTATGATACCATTTATTGCATCATTTAGGAGGTTATAATTTGCTTTGGAGAAATGTTTTATTTTTTATTTTTCTCCTGTGGGGGCGTCAGGTTTGATCTTTATTTCCAGTGAGACAGATTTATGGTCTGACTAAACTAGGGTCTATATTACATAAATGAAGTTTCAGAACTTTGAGTACCATATGGTTGACACCATATGATCAAAGTTCTGAAACTTCGAAACTATAAAAAAAAAAAAATCCTAAACAAACAAAACTAAATGCTTTAAGCAGGGGGGCAAGCCCCCCAGCACCACCCACATGGGGGGCTGAGCCCCCCATACCTTCGCTACTTAAATATACCAACTCCGAGATTGCGCTACAGCATAGGAAAGGGAAATCTTCCCTTTCCATGCCATTCTCAGTCAAAGTGCGATCTCGGAGTTGGTATCTTTAAGTAGTGGGAGGTGTGGGGGGTGCACTTTACTTTTTTTTTTTTTTATATATAGTTTCAAAGTTTCAGAATTTCGATTATATGGTGTCGAACATAAGGTATTCGAAGTTCTTAAACTTTGTTAAGGTAATATAGACCCAGTAAACTAGGAATGGTAGCACACTGGGGGTAGTGCAGTAGCCCCCCATGTTGGTAACTAGTAGGCCTAGGATATTTGAGCACCTTGGTGGGGTGCAGAATAACTGTTCCAGTGCATTTAGTTAACAAAGTCCAGGAACCTCAGTATGGTCATGTTTGTGCTCATGTAAGCCACCCAATCGATGAATGGGTTGTTGAATTCTTTCATGACCAAGTTGTTTGGCCGTATACTGGGCAATTCAAGCAAATCAAGGTTCATAGGTTCATAGGTTCATAGGTAGGTACTAGGCTATCTACCCAAGGGCATTTATAAGCCTAGCCAGAATGTGTCGGCTTTCGCCGCCCCATTGATTAATTAACTGAGCCTCTGTCAAGCAGAGCCAATAAAGTGATCCCAAGGGTGTACTTTCTGTTACCCATCCACTCATCAAGGCTTCTCTTGAAGAGTGTTAGTGAGGTGCGCTGCCTGATGTAGTTAGGAATTTTGTTCCAAAACATGGGGAGTCTCAGGGACAGGAATCTATCCCTCCAGCATGTTTTATTTATTGTTGTGGCTAGGTTTAGCTCACTAGAGCGCGTGGCTCGCAGTGACTTGGATTTCTTTAGGTGGAGCATGTCCATCAATTTTGAGTTGGACATGGCTTTGTAAGTCAGGCAGAGATCACCTCTGAGTAAGCGATATGCCACTGAGTACAGCCGGAGTTTTTTCAGTTGGGCTGCATAGGACATATATTTTTGAGGCCAGTAATCCTCTTGGTGAGGTGCGTTTGTGGTCTTTCAAGCTGTTGGAAGTGTCTTGTGAGGTACATCCCAAATGGGGCATTGTACTCTATGATGGGTCTGATGAGTGACTAGTAGAGGGGCAATATAACCTCTTTATTTCTAGATGTGAACCCCTTAGTAATTAGATGGGCCACATAGAAAGATTTCCTAACTACTTTAGCAATATGATTGTCAAAGTAGAAATTACTCTCTACCTGGGTCCCCAGATCTCTTATTACCTCTTCTGTATTAAGGGGGCTGCTGCCTATGTGGTAATTCGTGGGTGTTTTGTTTTTCCCAAATGGGATGACTATGCATTTTTTGGCATTTAGCTTGAGGCCATGACTTTGACACCAGGTGTCTGTCTCAGTAAGGCCTTTTTGGAGGATGCCCGTGTCAGCTGGAGAGTCAATTATGGCTCCCAGTTTGCAGTCATCAGTGAACTTGGTTAGCCATAGTCCTCCTGTGTTTGCCTGTACTTCTGAGAAATATATGCTGAACAGTAGGGGTCCCAGAACTGAGCCTTGCGGGACACCACTTGTGATTGGTTTAGAGTCAGACCTGGAGCCCACTATTCTTACCATGTTAGTTCTGTCTGTAAGCCAGTTGGCAACCCATCTTGTGATGTAGGGGTTTATATTCAGGCTGGTGAGTTTTTCTATAATACTCGAGTGAGAAATGGTGTTGAATGCCTTGGCGAGATCAATGTAGGCTGTGTGAACCACCTTTCCCTCATCTATGGCCTTGGTAACTGTCTCGAAGAAGTCAACCAGGTTTAGTAGACATGATCTGCCCTTAACAAAGCCGAACTGGGTCGGATCAAGTGTTTGGAGGTTCCCAATGTCTTTGTTAATGAGTTCCATGATGATGCGCTCCATAGCCTTGCAGACCAGGCTAGTCAGGCTTATGGGGCGATAGTTACCAGGGTCAGTTGTGGCTCCTCCTTTGTGGAGCAGAATAACCATTGCTGTGCGCCATTCTATGGGCACGTAGCCTGTGGAGATGCTGAGGTTGAATAGCGTGTTTAGGTGAGGGGTTAGTTCTTTCTGTAGTTCGTGCAAGACGCAGCCTGGGACACCATCTGGCCCATTGATGCTGTGTTTTTGGCTTTTGAAAGGGCTGTTTTCACCTGTGCTTCTGTGATTTCGGGGACACTACACTTTTCCGGTATTGTTGTGGGCCCTTTTGAAGGTGAGAGGGAGGTGAAGTTTGCACTGAATTTATCTGCCAGTATGTTGGCAATATCAGTAGGTTCAGTATACTTTGTGCTATTTTGCAGAGCATATCTGTGAGTTGCCACTTAGATTCTTAACATAGCTAAAGAAGGCTTTGTGGTTATCTTTTGAATCCTTGGCTTTTTTTCTTTCGAAGTTAGCCTTGGAAGATTTTATGAGGGTCCTTAGTCAATTACTGATACTGATCAGGGATGTCTTTCCTTCTTGGGATTTGCTTTGTTTCTGAACTAGATTCCTCATTTTGTTGTATAACCTGTTTATGGCAGGGGTCCACCAGACTGGTTTCCTTCTCTTAGGGGAGTGAGTCTTGGTTTTGCTAGGGATGACACGATCCATGCATCCTTGTAGGTGCTCAGAGTATAATTGTAAAGGATTCTGCATCTTGGGCAGTGTTATCCTTTAGTGTGGGGGCTGTGAAACTTACCACCTCTGCCTTAAGTAAGGTGAAATTTGCTTTAGAAAAGTTTTTCACTGTGGTTTCCTTGGTTGGGGGAGCTGGTGGGGTGTGGACATCCAGGGTGATTAGTTTATGGTCTGATCTAACCAGTGACGGGTTGACCTCCGGTACGGAGCACCTGTCACCCATGTTGATGATGACCAGGTCCAATATGTTGTGGCCTCTGGTAGGGGAGTTTACCAGCTGATCCAGGGCATTTGAGTTGATAAATTCCAGGAAGCGCTGATCCTGGGAGTTTGTACTCAAGTAGTTTTTCCAGTTAATGGTAGGGTAATTGAAATCTCCCAAGATCAGGGTGTTCGTTAGGACCTTCATGTTTTCCAGTGTCTCCAGAAAGGCGCAGTGGTGGTCCTGGGTCATGGAGAGTGATCTGTAGCAGGCCACAATTTGCATTGCAGATTTGCCCAATGTTAGTTGCACATGGATGATCTCAGAGGTATCATGCTGCACCACTAACCTGGTGGTCTGGGTATCCTTGATGAATATGGATACACCCCCTTCTTTTGTGTTTCGGTCCGTGTTCTGTGGCCGAAATGTGTGGTATGAGTTGTAGCCCAGTAGTGATGGAGTGCTCTCTGGAGCCTTGAACCAGGTTTCAGTTACTGCACAGATGTCGACGTTCTCCATACTTAGGAGTGCTTCGAGTGCATGCATTTTGAGATTTAAACTCCTGGCGTTGAGTAGCATAACCCTCAGTTTTTTACTTGTGCTGTTTACGGAGGTGGTTTTGAATTTTGAGCCTTGCCTAAAAAAGGCACTATGGGGGCAGCAAGAGCCTTGGCCAGTATTTGAAAGCCAAGGGGTGACAGGTGCAAGCAGTCTCTTGTGAAGCAACGTGGCTTGTCGAGCATGTCATCCCAGGCTGACAGACACTGGATCCCCTTTGAATGACACCAGAAGCTTAGCCAATTTTTGAAATTGATAATTCTTTTCTTTATACTGAGGTATCATTCTTAGTGAGGGCAGGATGCTACTCAGGGTCAGGATCATACCCGCCTGGGCTACATGATCAGAGAGCTCTTCCATGTCTCTTTTCAAGTAGTCCAGGGAGGTACGGCTCAGGTCGTTCACACCAACCTGAACAATGAGAGTCATATTTGTACTTGTTCTGGAGTGACCTCAGTGCTTGTGTTATGTGGCGGATTCTGGCTCCCGACAGGCAGCTAACAGTAACCTTCTCCTTGTCCAGCCTAGTGAGTGGGGCGTCAGTGTGCCTGACTATTGAGTCACCTATTAATAGTGTGTTAGGTATGTTATTTCGCCTTAAGGGCTGTGATTGTGCGGCACATTGATTTTGTTTTTATGTGTTGTTTGGTTTGTGACAGGAGGTGCAAGTTTTGTTGGTTTCTGCTTTGGAGCTCTGATGCTTTTGCAGATTTTTATTTAGAGCCTCTGAGTATAAGTTTGTGTATTGATGTGTATTTTTTGCCAGTGCTGGTTTAGTAGGTCTATGTGAGGCTGGAGGTGTGGTGCAAGTGTTAACTTTCTCCTCATGACTGTCTGTTCCAGTCTTGGGTGTAGATACCTTAGCCTCCAGTTTGGTTGTATAATTGCATCTCTCACATATGTTAGTGTTTTTTGTAGGAGGAGAGGGCTGTCTGTGTACATGAGGCAGTTGTAACATTGCCTCAGGATACCCAGATTAACCAGCTGGACTGGAGAGTACACCTTAAGTTGCCCTTTGGTCATGCCTGAATAGTAGGGTGAGCTGCTTAGTCGCTTGGTTGGTGAGGGGTGGATAAAGTGCCTTGCCCTGCTGGGCAGTCATGTGTCTGGGTATATTAGTGCTTGCTATTAGGTCTGAGCAAGTGCTGGACTGTAGGATGCTTTTTGAGTGCTTAGGTTGAGAGTTAGACTAGTTTCAAGTGAAAAACTGAAGAGGAGACTTAGTGGAGCCGGGAATAATTTAACCCTAGCTAACCAGTGCTGCTCGGCGCACAAAACCATGCAACGCATTTTTTAAACTACTGACTTTTGGGCTGGAACCACTCCTCCAGGGACAGATGACTGCTCAAAGTTCCCCTCTCTCACAGGTGAACAGAGAAACTTCCTTCTATCCAAGTAAGGTATGGGCAACTCAGAAACTTGTAACACAGTCCTGAATTCAGCCCTAGCCTGAAAACTGGACTATACTAGCTTAAAAAGGCAGGAAACAATAAATTTATTATTTTTATTTTTGAAAAGATAAGGCAAAAACAGTAAAAATGCACTTAAAACAGCTTTAAACGACTACAGGTGATCAGAAAAGGCTATCGCACTTTAGTGTGTTGCCTACAACAGTTAAACAATTTATTTAAACAAAAAACAACTTTTTAAAAGTGGAGGCAGTCAAATAAGTACAATATGTGGAAAAAAACAAGCTTTTAAATCACAATAAGTGCTGGAAAATCAGCGTTTAGGTGGAAAAACAGTTAAGTACAGAAAGAAAATACAGAAAACTGATCATCACTCCAAAGTCTCTCTTTTAAGCTAGAAGGCTTATATCAGTTTAAGGCTTTCTGGTGATTTCCAGTAAGTTAGTTACAGGAAAGATGGGAAACAAGTGCAGATGTGGTCTTTTAAACCAGAAAGTTGAAAGAGATGGACAACTTCCCGAATGATCAATAAACTACAATTCCTGGGCCAAGAACCACTCCTCTTGTGGTAGACAGGCTACCTAGTACTTACCACTCCCACTGATAAGCTAGAAGGCTGCACTCCAACACAAAGGCTTGGGGGGCTCAGAAGCTTACAAACAGTCCTGGATACAGCAAATCTGTACCTGGACTAGTCTAGTTACGAGAAAGGTGGGGATCAAGTACAAACACGGGCTTTAAAACCAGAAAGTTGAGAGAGATGGGAAAGAAAACTGCCCAAACATCCAAAAAAACTACAATTTCTCGGCCAGAACCACTCCTCTTGTGGTTGATAGGCTACCTAGTGCTTACCACTCCCACTGATAAGCTAGAAGGCTTCCCTCCAACACAAAAAGGCTTGCGGGGCTCAGAAGCTTACCAACAATCCTGGATACAGCAACTCTGTATCTGGACTAGACTAGTAACAGGAAAGGGGGGAAACAAGCGGCTTTTAAACCAGAAAGTTGAAAGAGATGGGAAAAACTGCCCAAACGGCCAGTAGCTACAATTTCTGGGCCAGGAACCACTCCTCTTGTGGTAGATAGGCTACCTAATGCTTACCACTCCCACTGATAAGCTAGAAGGCTTCCCTCCAGCACAGAAAGGCTTGGGGGGCTCAGAAGCTTACAAAGAGTCCTGGATACAGCAAATCTGTACCTGGACTAGACTAGTTACAGAAAAGATGGGGAACAAGCGCAAATGCAGGCTTTTGAATCAGAAGGTTGAAAGAGATGGAAGAGCTTCCCAAACGGCCAATAAACTATCATTTCTGGGCCAGAAACCTCTTCTCCTGTGGTAGATAGGCTACCTAGGGCTTACCACTCCCACTGATAAGCTAGAAGGTTTCCCTCCAACACAGAAAGGCTTGGGGGGCTCAGGAGCTTACAAACAGACCTGGATACAGCAAGTCTGTATCTGGACTAGTTAAGTTACAGGAAAGGCAGGAAATAAGCTAGGATTTTTTTTTTTTTTTTTTTGTACAGAAAAGCAGCTAAAACAGCAGTAAATACAATTCAAATGAAGTGCAGGCTAGCACACGTATATCAATATTACAGCAAATACAGTTTAATTAAATGCAATTAAATTAACAAATGACTAAAAAACAAGTGCAGAAGGCATTAAATTAGAAGGCTACTAACAAGCAGTAATAAGTGCCGAGTAAGAGCAACTTTTACAGTGAGCTGATCGAAGGAAGGACACTCAGCAAACTCGGAGCTACAATATATAACATTAAGTATCCTGTTTTTTGTTTATTTTGTTCTTTATTTCTTTGTTGTTTATAGCACTTTGTGTACTGTGTATTTTTTCTAGCTAGTTTCACTGTGTGTGAGGTATTAACTGGAAATTGTCCACTCTTATTAAGCATCTGTTGGGTTGTTTGTTTATGATAACTTGTTGCAGTTAAACTCTTTTTTTCTAGTGGCTCCTTTAGCTGTTTAAAACTTTCATTTAAAGGCTCACTGCTGCTTTTCAGCTGTGAGTAACATTTCTGCTGTTTGTTTCCCACCCTCCCTCACTGTTGGTATAGTGTTTTTATAGTTGGTGGCTTTGCAGTTGCCCGCCCCTAGTGTAAATTTGATCTGGGACCCTCCTCCCAGTCTAGTCTCATTACCTCATTCTACCCAGTACAGGGAGAGCATTTGAGAAGGCCAATCAGCTTAGTTTCTGCTACTCCTTTCTCTCTTTCCAAAAAAAAAAAAATTATCTGCTTTTATTGTATTTGTGTTTTTTCCTACTTTATTTTGCTTTTGCGTCATCTTAAAAGTACTCAATTGTATTTATTACTGCTTGGTGTAACTCATTGTAAGCCTTTTAGTTTAAGCACCTGGGCTTCAGACCAGTTTTACATTAGGAAGGTTTGTGGTCTGCACTGTAGTGGCAAAACAGGTAGCTTACATCCTTCTAAGTTGGGAACTGCTGATTGAGGGCTCAGTGTCTGTTATTCTAAAAGTGTATTAATTCTGGTTTAAGCACTTGGGCTTGAGGCCAGTTATTTTATATTAAGAGGGTTCGTGTTCTGCACTCTTGTGGGAGGAGAGGCTGGACTCTGTCCTTCTGAGCTGGGAATTTCTGGTTAAAGCTTATAGTGCCTGCATATTTGAACTGCTTCTTACTGAAATTGGTACACCTCGTTTGCTGTAGCATAGACTAGATCCAGGCCTGCTGAATCTAGCTTTGTTTGTATAACTTGAGCACTAATCCAGGCATTCTTTAAAGTATTCAGTTGTATTTATTACTGCTGGTAGTAACTTGATTAAAGTGTAGCTATCATTTCTAAGTCTTTTGGATTAAGCACTTGGGCTTCAGACCAGTTGTTTTACATTAGGAAGGTTTGTGGCCTGCACTGTGGTGGCAGGACAGGTAGCTTACATCCTTCTAAGTTGGGAACTGCTGATTGAGAGCTCAGTGTCTGTTATTCTAAAAGTGTATTAGTTCTGGTTTAAGCACTTGGGCTTCAGGCCAGTTATTTTACGTTAAGAAGGATTGCGGTCTGCACTCTTGTGGGAGGAGAGGCTGGACTCTGCCCTTCTGAGCAGGGAATTTCTGGTTAGAGGCTTATAGTGCCTGCATATTCTAACTGTTTCTTGCTGAAATTGGTGCACCTTGTTTGCTGTAGCATAAACTAGATCCAGGCCTGCTGAATCTAGCTTTATTTGTATGCTTGTTGTTTGTTTATTTCCCTGAAACGCTAATTCCACCTAAAACGCAGCCTTTTACCACTTCTTTGGATCCCTAGTGATATCTGCATTGCTTACTGTACTTATCTCCTTGTTTCACTTGAAAGAAAATTACTGTTTGTCGTTTTTGCATTTAAGTTACCTGTAACACATTGCATTTAAGTTACCTGGCACTTGCTCACTAAAGCAATTATATAAGTCAGCTCTAAAAAATTAAAAGCACTACACCCTCACAAACTCCCCTTGAGTACCTTGTTCCCCATTGGCCCTTTTTTTCAATTATAAAGGAATTCCCAATACTATTCTAGCATGTCCAAAGGTCAGCTGTCAATCTCCTCTCCGGTCCAGCTGGTGAATCTGGGAATCTTGAGGCAATGTTACAACTGCCTCATGTACACAGACAACCCTCTCCTCCTCCCAACAAATTCCAACACATGTAAGAGATGCAACCATATAGCCAAACTGGAGGCTAAGCTCTCTCAACTCAGTGCTGGCATAACCAGTCAGGAGGAGAAGGAAACCACACTCACTACAATTCCAGTCTCACATAGGCCTACCACGACAACAAACCAAACACATAAACACACAAAAACATACTCGGAGACTCTAAATAAAAATCTGCCTAAGCAGCAGAGACCTCCAAAGCAGACACCCAAGCAACCGCTACCCCAAAACAAAACACGTGCAACACATATCTCACAAAGCCAGTGTGCCGAACAGTCACAGCCCTTAAGGCTAAACAACACACCTGATACACTTGTAATAGGTGACTCTATCATCAGGCACACTGACGTCCCGCTCACCAGGCTGAACAAGGAGAAGGTCACGATGAGCTGCCTGTCGGGCGCTAAGATCCGCCACATAACACAAGCACTCAGGTCACTCCAAGGCAAGTACAAATATGACTCAGTCATTGTCCATGCTGGTGTGAATGACCTGAGACGTACCTCCCTGGACTACATGAAAAGAGACATAGAGGAGCTCTCTGAGCATGTAGCCCAGGCCGGTATGACCCTGACCTTGAGTAGCATCTTACCCTCACCAAGAATGATGCCACAATATAAAGACAAGATGATCAATTTCAACAATTGGCTTAAGTGTTGGTGTCATTCAAAGGAGATCCAATGCCTGTCAGCCTGGGATGACATGCTCGACAAGCCACGATGCTTCGCTAGGGACGGCTTGCACCTGTCACCCTGGGCTTTTGGATATCGGCAAAGGCTCTTGCTACCCCATAGTGCCTTTTTTAGGCAAGGCTCAAAAGACAAACCCACCTCCATAGGTATCACAAGGGATAAGAAACTAAGAGTAATGCTACTCAATGCCAGAAGTCTAAACCTCAAGATGCACGCACTCGAAACTCTCCTTAGCATGGAGAACATCAATATCTGTGCAGTAACAGAAACCTGGTTCAAGGCTCCTGAGAGCACCCCAGCACTACCAGGTTATACCTCATACCATGCTTTTCGGCCCCAAAACTTGGACCGAACCACAAAAGGAGGGGGAGTATCAATATTCGTCAAAGATACCCACACATCTAGGTTGGTGGCACAGCACGAAGCATCAGAGACTATCCATGTGCAACTAACTGTGGGTAAAACTGCCTTCCAGTTTATAGCCTGCTACAGACCACCCTCCCAAACACAGGAACCCCACTTGGCCTTCCTGAGAATACTGGAAAATATGAAGGTCTCTCCAAACACCATTATATTGGGCAACTTCAACTACCCAAACATAGACTGGGAGCATTACTCTAGCTCCAACACCCTAGCCCAAAGGTTCCTAGAATTTATAAACTCAAATGCTATGGAACAACTTGTTACCACTCCCACAAGAGGGGAAAACATACTGGACCTGATCATCACCAACATGGGGACACAATGCTCCAGACCAGAAGTGCATCCCTCACTGGTAAGATCAGACCATAAACTAATCTCACTGGATATTCACATCCCAACCCCACCCCCTGCCCAGAAAACTACAGTGAAAAACTTCTCTAAAGCAAATTTCACATGCCTCAAAACCGAGGCGAAATCCTTCAAAGCCCCCGGGCCTGTGGAAAATACGGCCCAGACCGCAGAATCCTTTATAAACGCATTCTATGAACACCTTCAGGAATGCATGGATCATGCAATCCCAAATAAAACCAAGACCCAATCCTCCAAAGGCAGACGTCCTGTCTGGTGGACCCCAGCCATAAACAAACTATACAATAGAAGGAGGAAGCTACTACATGATAGAGCAAAATCCCAAAAAGGGAAGGCATCTCTGATCAGTATTAGCAAAAAACTACGGGCACTCATAAAATCATCTAAGGCCAGCTTCGAGAGAAAAATTGCACAGGACACTAAGAATAATCACAAGGCTTTCTTTAGTTATGTTAGGAACCTGGGTGGGAATTCGCAGATATGCTCAGAATTAGTCCAAAATGACAAAAAATACACCGAGCCCACAGACATTGCCAACATTCTAGCTGACAGGTTCAGTGCAAACTTCTCCCCCCTCTCCCCACCAAAAGGGCAAATATCTATCCCAACAGAGTGCTGCCCCCCCTGACATCTCAGATGCTCAGGTAAGAGCTGCCCTCTCCAAAGCAAAAAACACAGCATGAATGGGACCAGATGGTGTCCCGGGCTGCGTCCTACATGAACTCCAAGAAGAGCTAAACCCAAACATAAAACTACTGTTCAATCTTAGCCTTACTACAGGATATGTACCCAAAGAGTGGCGTACAGCAACAGTGGTCCCTCTCCACAAAGGTGGTGCCTCAACGGATCCTGGAAACTATCGCCCCATAAGCCTGACTAGCTTGGTCTGCAAAGCTATGGAAAGGATCATCATGGACCTCATAAATAAAGATATTGGGGACCTACAGACACTGGATCCTACCCAGTTTGGTTTTGTTAAGGGCAGATCCTGCCTCTTAAACCTGGTCGATTTCTTTGAAACAGTCACCAAGGCCATTGACGAGGGGAAGGTGGTCCACACAGCCTACCTGGACCTCGCAAAAGCCTTCGATACAATACCCCACTCGGGCATTATAGATAAGCTCACCAGCTTAAATATAAACCCCTATGTCACTAGATGGGTTACAAACTGGCTCAAGGACAGAACCCACATGGTTAGAATTGCTGGAGCCATGTCAGACTCCAAACCAGTTACAAGTGGCGTCCCACAAGGCTCAGTCTTGGGACCTCTCTTGTTCGGTATATATTTCTCGGCGGTACAGGCCAACACGGAAGGACTGTGGCTGACAAAGTTCGCAGATGACTGCAAACTGGGTGCCATAATCAACTCTCCAGCCGACACAAGCATCCTCCAAAAGGGCCTCATAGAAACAGACAACTGGTGCCAGAGCCATGGCCTCAAGCTAAACGCCAAAAAGTGTATAGTCATCCCCTTTGACAAAAACAAAGTGCCCACAAATTACCATATAGGTGGTAATCCATTAAGTACAGAAGAAGTCATTAGGGACCTGGGGAACCAAGTTGATAGCAATCTCACATTTGACAACCACGTGGCCAAAGTGGTTAGAAAAACATTTTATATAGCCCACCTAATCATGAAGGGATTCACAACTAGATCAGGGGAGGTCATCGTACCTCTTTACTCATCCCTCATCAGGCCCATAATTGAGTACAATGCCCCTTTTGGGATGTACCTTACCAGACACCTGCAGCAACTGGAAAGACCCCAAAAGTACCTCACCAAGAGGATCAAAGGGCTCAAACAGATGCCATATGCTGCCCGGTTAAAGAAACTCCAGCTCTACTCAGTGGCATACCACCTGCTCAGAGGCGATCTGTGCCTGATGTATAAAGCCATGTCCAACCCGGAATTAATGGACATGCTGCACCTCAGAAAATCCAAATCCCATCGAGCTACGCGCTCGAGAGACTTGAACCTCAGCACTGAAATAAATAGGACATGCTGGAGGGACAGATTCATAACCCAGAGGCTCCCTTCACTCTGGAATAAAATCCCAGTCCAGGTTAGGCAGAGTCCCACATTGACTCTCTTCAAGAAGAATCTTGCTGAGTGGATGGGAGATCGTAGGTTTACCCCGGCTATCACTTCTGTGTCACTGTTAGACAGAGGCACAGTATACTAACCTCAAAAAAAGGTATATCAAAATTAATTTAAAATGGGTGGCGAAAGCCAAACACACTCTGGCTAGGCTTATAAATGCCCTAGGGCAGATAGCCTAGTATGAACCTATGAACCTATGAACAGATATCAGCCCGCAGAACAGCAACTAAGACAGTTGCAGTAAGAGCAGCTGAATATATATATATATATATATATATATATATATATATATATATACATATATATATATTTAGTAAGACAGCATGTTTCTCCTGGTTCATGGTGGAGGACCTTTAGCTAGTTATGATATGGTAGGGAGTTTTGCCTATAGTTATTTGGACCTGGAGTAGCTCAAGATAGTTGTACTGTTTCAACAGTCACAAGGTGTTTTTGGATTTATTGAAAATGGACATACCTCCACCTTTGGTTCTTTCACACTGTTTTGTAGTCTAAATGTGTGGAAGACATTGTAGCCCTGCATGGCCATGTTACCGTCCATGGCCATGCCAATGGCCTTGAACCAAGTCTCAGTGACTTTACAGACGTCAACATCTTCCAAGGTGAGGAGTGCTTCCAGGCAGTGCAGTTTACTGTTTAGGCTCCTAGCATTAAGCAGCTTGACTTTGAGTTTGTCTCTAGTGGATTTCTTTATTTTGGAAGTTTTGTTGTTTTGACATTGCCTAAAAAAGGGGGCGGCAAGCATCTTTGCAAGTATCCAAAAGGAAACAGGTGAAGGCCATCTCTGGCAAAGCAGGGTGGTCTATTGAACATGTTTTACCAGGCTGTCAGATACTGAATCTTCCTAGAATGACATCAGAAGCTAAGCCAATTAATGAAATCAATCATTTTGTTGTCTGTATTGTGGCATCATCTTAGCCGAAGGTAGAATTCTGCTTAAGGCTAGGGACATGCCTGCCTGGAACATATAATCTGAGAGATGAGTCATGTCTGTTCATATAGTCCAGAGAGGTACATCACAAGTCATTCACTCCAACATGTACTAATGCAAAGTACTAACGGTAATTGTTGCTCCATGACTTAAGTGCATGCATGATTTGATGGATCTTCCATCTGACAGGCACCTGACTGTGACCTTCTCTTTGTCCACCCTGGTGAGGGGGACATCTGTGTGTCTCACTATTTAGTCACCTGTGACTAGGACATTAGGTTCTGAGGTGTATTGCCTTATGGGTTTAATTGCTGAAACACTGATATTTGTGTTGATTATGTGTAGTGGTGGATTCTGTTCATGTACCAGTATGTGTAGGTTGTTTGCACTTGGGAGGTCTCTGGTCTTTTGGCAGGAGTTCATGTGTATGTAGGCTTATGTTTCTTGACCTTATCTTGTATGAGTGGAGATTGAGTGGAGAGTTGTGTGTGTGTGTGTGTGTGTGTGTGTGTGTGTGTGTGTGTGTGTGTGTGTGTGTGTGTGTGTGTGCTGACAACCTGTTTGATGTCTTGCTTATTTTTACGTGAGAGGACAAATTCTATTTCATGGTATAGTTACAACTAATATATACTGTATTTCTTTTAGCTTTAGGAGAAAGTAGTTGTCAGCATACATGAGGCAATTGCTACATTTTATTTATTTATTTATTTTATTTATTTTACATTTGTTTACCTGGAAAATCCGACTGGAACTAGGTCCATTTACAGTGGAGGCCCGGGGAGAAAAGCTCTACATCAAACAAGTATTACAGTGGTATATAAAATCAAGATATATCATACAATAGTTTATTCTAGGCAGGCTTGCTTTACACAGTGTTGGATCTTGGATATTGGTATTTGGTAAAAAAAAACACACACATTGACTGATGCAATCAAAGAGACATCTCACAAGACATGATGGTAGCAAATAGTAGGCCATGTATGGCTGTTACCAAGTGCTGTGTCTTAGACATGGTAAGCAGTGATAGAGAGGAGGTTAGCGAGAGAGTGGAGGAGACCAGGAAAGCATTTATGTGATGTAAGGACAGAGCCAGAACTGCAAGAGGTGTGTGTTGAGTGACTTTTTGAACAATGAGATAGTTGTTGCTGATGAGATGTTTTGGGGGAGGTTATTCCATACTCTAGTGATGGTATGAGAGAAAAGAGCTTTCCCTGCAGTGTTATTGGCTTTGGATATACAGAGTAGGGGTCCTGTTGGATGAGTGTAAAGGACGGTTTGCTGAGTATTGGTTTACTGGTTGGGTTAGGGCTGGAGTTTTGTGAGGATTTTGTAGTATATTGAAGGTGATTACTAGTTGATGGTGAAGAATTTGATGAGGTAGTTCTAACCATTTTAGCTCCATTAAGGCAAGACAGTGATGACTTCTAAAAGTGGAGTTAGTGGCAGATTTTGCAACTTTATTGTCACATGTTTCATGTTTGCCTAAGTCTGTTTTCCTGATGTGAGTTAGGATTGGTAATGCATATAGTAGGGTAGACAAGAGGTGGGTTTGGACTAGGGTGTGGACAGACATGCTTTGGTCTGATAGGAAGTGCTTGTGTTTGTTTAAGGTTCCTAATTTTTTATGTACTTGTTTAATGGTTTTGGAGATATGGACATTAAAGTGAAGATCCTTATCTATTTCAATACTGAGGAGCTTTGTATGGGGGGATAGAGAGATTGTGGTGCCATTTTTGGAGGTTATGGTGAAGGAAGGAGGTGGGAATTTGGATCTGTTGGGAGAGAAACGTAGTAATTTGGTCTTGTTGAGGTTTAGAATAAGTTGGATATCTGTAATCCATTTTTCCACATAGCAGAAGGATTCTTGGGTAAGCTTTTGAAAAGTTTTTAAGGATGGGGCTGAGCATATTAGGGTTGAATTGTCTGTGTATTGTATAAATGATGCATGCAGGGTGGAGGTATGTAGCTTGTTTGTGAAAATGGTAAATAGTAAAGGACCCAGTATTGATCCTTGTGGAATGCCGATGGTAGTTGGTAGTAGAGGTGATAGTACACCTTGCCATTTGACTGATTGTTTGATAGTTTCTGAACCATGAAGTAGTGGAGGGGGCAAAGGACATGGTTGTTAAGAGTGTGTATAAGTAGGTTATGCGAGACCATGTCAAATGCCTTTGATAGGTCTAAGAATATGGCTGATACAAAGTTGTTGTTGTTTCTAAGTTGATTAACCTGGTTGGTAAAGGAGAGAAAAGCTGTAGTTGTGCTATGGTTTGGGCAGAAGCCATGCTGGGAGGAGGGGAGGAGATTATGTGAAGTTAAGAAGTGCATCACCTGGGTGTGAATGCATTTCTCCAAGATCTTGGAAAGGGGGGATAGGATAGCAATGGGGCGGTAGTTTAACAGCTCATAGGAGTTGCCGCCTTTGTGAAGGGGAATGATGTATGACACTTTCCATGGTTGGGGGATGTAAGCTTCGTGTATGGAGCGGTTTATCAGAACAGAGACTGGGTAGGCTAGGCACTCTGCAGCTAATTTTCAGATAGTAGTGGGTAGACCATCTGCTGCGAGAGTGGTGGGTTATAGTTTTGAGAGTAGTTTTTTTAACTGTGGAGGTTGGTACGGGTGAAATTGTAAATGGGGGTATACTATTGTGGTCTATAGCTGGGGTGAATATAGAGCTGTTGTTTGATAACTGAGTAGATAATGAAAGAATAGACTCTGTGAAGTGATGGTTAAATTGAGAAGCTGTGCTGTCATCAGTATTGGTGTTGGAAGCTGGGGTGGTAGTTTTGCTGGGTTTTAGAAGGGAATTGAAAGAATGCCAAAACTTTTGGGGGTTCTTGGAATGTTTGTTTTGGATTTCTAGGAAGTAGTTTTGTTTATCTATTTTTGTTTGTCTTTTGGCCTGATTACAAAGTTGCTGATATCTTTGTTTATCTTGCTTGGTGTTGTTCTTTTTCCAGCTCTTCCAGGCATTGTCTCTGGCTTTTAGTAAGGCTTTTGTAGTTTTATCTAGCCAAGGGGCATACTTAACTTTAGTCCTATGTTTCCTGATGGGAGCTAGTATATTTAGAGCATTCATAAATGTATTACTGAAAAATTCAACTGCCTGGTCTAATGCTAGAGTTTGTAGTGGGTGCCAGTTACTTTGTTCTAGCCTGCTGTTTAGAATCTGTGGATCTACCTTGTGTTCATCTCTAGTTTCCTTATATAGTATAGGTCTGGGTATGTTTTCTGTCTAAGAAGGAGGAATGTGGGGCAGTGATCACTCAGTACATCCAGATGGCTGCCCACATGATAATTCCTTTGTGTCCAGTCAAGAATGGAGTGTTTTTTGGATTTTTTTGTCAACTCTGGTGGGATCTTGGATTAATTGTGAGAATCCAAATAAGTTGATATGATTTGAGGGATTGTTGGAGTTACAGGTTAGCCAGTCTAGGTTTAGGTCTCCTAGCAGGATGGTTCCTTGGTGCAGTTTTTTTGCAGCCCATTGTAACATTTCCTCTATTATAGGTGAGTTATTATCTGAAGAAACAAACTGCAGAGGATGTTAATTATTTTTTTTGTTTTTAAGGGAAATAACTGTGCCTAATGTTTCACTATTTTGGAATTTGGAAAGTGGGTTTTCAAAGGTTGGAAGTTAAATGCATTTTAAATAAAATTGCAACTTCACCTCCCTTTTTGGTGTCTCTGTCTTGCCTTAGGATGTTATTACCTGGGGGGAGCATTTCTTCATTTTGGGTGGTGGGTTTAAGCCAGGTTTCAGTGATAGCTAATATATCTGTGGAGTAGTGGGCTATGAATGCATTTAAGTCATGTAACTTATTGGGTATACTTCTAGAGTTTAGATTAATAATAAGTAGGTCTGATTCCTGTTTGTTTGAGAAAATTTTGTTGAGTGGACCTGGGTTGGGGTGTACGTCTCCTGAGATTAGTAGCCATTTTTTGAGGAGTAGTTTGAGTTTGATGGCTCGAGCTAGGTGTGTATGTACTCTGGGTGTTGTTACTGAGTGGTGATGAGGTGTGTGTTTTGTGTATATAAAATGCTGAGTTATTATTAAATAATGTGGAGCAGATTAAAATGTTTATATTTGTATGTGTGTGTTGGTATGTGTTGTGTAGAAGGCAGTATTTATTGGTATGATAGTGTGTAAGAATGTAGTGTAGGCTAGGCAGTGAGAGTTAGTAGTAGTAGTGCTAATATGACTTTCATGATGTGTTTGGGATTAGGATGTGTTAGGGGTTAGGAGAGGTGAGGGCAGTAAGCAGGAGGGTGTGGTATGGAAGGAGGAGAGGTGAGAGCAGTAAGGAGGGTGTGGTATGGAAGTGGGAGTTGATGTGATACCTGAGGGATGGTGATAGGCTGTTGAAGGAGTCGTGTGACTAATTGAACTATAGAGTTAAGTGCACTGAGGGTGGGTGATAACTGGGTGCAGGGTAGAAGAGCGGAGTGAGCCCATAGGGCAAATGGAGTGGGCAAGAGCAGAAGAACTGGCTACAGCAGAAAGAGTATCAGTAACTGCAGAGATATTAACTAAAGCAAGTAGGTAAGTAGTACTTTAATTTAGAGGAAAGTACTTTAGTAGTTGTAAATGAGGGTAGTTTCACAGGGAGGGAGTTAGATGTGTAGTAGCTGTAGAATGGGGAATAGGACTTAAATAATTCTACCAGCTTGTGGTATAAAGGGAAAAGTCTGGAGATAGGTGGTAAGACTAGGTTTACATGGTAGAATGATGCCAACTAGTGGCAGAGAGGGAGATAGTGTAAAGTAGGGATAAGCAGTTCCTTTATATAGTAATGGATGCTGGGTTTGAGAGATACTGGAGGGGGAAGAGTGGCAAACTGTCTGAGGTAGACTGCTGAGAACCACACACACAAATGGGCAGCTAGCACATGTGAGTATTAATAGACAGTGCACAAGTAGTTAGTTGTGCGCTACATACATTCAAAGTCTTTAGTGGGGAAATCCACACAGCAGTAGTTCTCTTATGCAGCATGGCTGGCAGGCAACAATTCTGGGTGTCTTCCTGGGTTTGGCCAGAGGTATCTTTGTACCCTAAAGGTAGGGAGGGGGCACACGTGATGGTTTACTGAAAAAGAGAAAGATAGACAGACAATGAATTAGGTAACTGGGAGTGATACATGAGAAGGCTGAGGGAAACAGGCAGAAATTAAGTGAAGAATCTAAGGAGAAATAAGTGTGGAGAAAGGTAAATGTGGAGGGAAAGTAAAGTTAGAGAGGCAGCTTGTAGAAAAAGCAGCAGACAAAGGCCAAGCAACAATTCAGGCAGGCAAAACACTTATAACTGTAGTCCAAGCAATATACAACTCTATACACTATACTGTATAACTCTATGACTGTAGTCCAAGCAAAGTACAAGTACCCTAGCCCTTTAAGAGAGGAAGGGTTTAACTGCATTAGGTAAATATATGCACCAGCAATCAAATATAGTTACAGTAGATCATTGCATTAGGATGCTCATGTCAATCAGGCAGGCTGACTGTCCATAGCAACAGGTAATTCTTAAGTACTAATTTGAGAGAGGGCAAATTAGATCAGCAATTGCTCTGGGATTAACAAGGGGACTTAGTCTATAGAAGATCAGGGATGAAAAGTGTGATGACGTTTCTCAGTGCTCAGATGAGTTGCCTGCAGTGCAGAAGTGCACAGCTGCATTGTCCACAGAGTTGTAGGGAACCTGGGAGGGTTTCACTGACTGGTGTCTAGGGAAAAATAGTTTCTAGGCACTTGCATCTATACAAGGCACTGCTAACCCCCATTGTGCAGTGCACAGCTACATGAAAACACAAGGCTTATATACAGGTGAAATTAAATAGCTTTAAACTAGTTTGCCAATAGGAAATCACATAATGATCCTTCCTCCAGCAGTCCCCAGTTCAGACAAGGTTATATCCACAGTCTTCTGCCAAAATGGTGCAAAGGATCCCTTCTTAATGTAATATGGCTGAATTGAAGTTCAAGTGTATGAAAACAGGCTAGATTCAACAAGTCTGGTTCTAGACTATGCTAACTAATAAATATTTCAGTGCAAAACAAGTGTACATAATAAGCAGGCACAAACAGTAAAAAGACACAAATCACTGCAGTAAAACTGTAAAATACAGATAACAAAGTGAGATCAAACTCAAAATAAGCTTAATTTCTTGATATTAGCTTTGGATTGCTTGGATTAAGCAGAAACATTCAGACCTCTGGCAAACAATGCCAAATGCAGAGCAGCTCCAGTTAATTGAGCTTAAACCAGAACAGTGACACTTAGTGTTACAGGCACAATAAGCCTTCAATCAGCAATTCCCATCTCAGAAGTGCTGAGCCTACCCTCTCATCCCACAACAGTGTAGGCCACAAACCTTTTTAATGTAAAATAACTGACCTGAAGCCCAAGTGCTTAAACCAGAACTAAGACACTTCTAGAATAGCAGACACAATAAGCCTTCAGCTAGTAATTCCCAACTTAGAAGGATATATGCTACTTCTTCTGTCACAAGAGTGTAGACTGCACACATTTCTTATGTAAGATAACTAGTTTGAAGCCCAAGTGCTTAAATCAAAACTAAGCCTGTAGGTAAACATGTATGCTTGTCTGCAGGTGTTTGTGCTGCTTTACACAGCTTCCTGGCCAGCAACACTGTTGCTGACCTCGAAACTGCACTTGTATTAGTGTAACTGCAATGGGTGGCATGCATATGCAATTAACACTGCTGCTCATCATGCAGCCACATAAACTCTGTGTAGGCTTCACATTATGGCTAGTTTATTGAATCCCAGTGTGTGTGTGTTTATATGAATCTGTGTATGTTTATGACAAATATACTTATCAGCAACCGATTGTAATTATGTTTTCCTCACCTTCACTTCCCTTTCCCCATTCTTCAAGAAAGTCACAAACACTCTTCTGCCATTGCAGCCAAGCTTTAAGCAATTAACGCTCCATCTCATCAAAACTTACTTAATTTATATTTCTTATCACTCTTCTCCCTTATTTCACTTCACGAGTGTTTCATAGTCATTATTATTATTATTATTATTATTATTATTATTTATTTATTTATTTACATTATCCACAATGTTGTTTCCATATGACATCATAACATTTATACAGCATAATGTATTATATCCTGCACTTTCACAGCCAGAAATTAAGTCATCTGCCCCACTCGTCTACTATAATCCATTTTATTATTCTTTGATCTATTCTTTGATCCATTAGTTTTACACAATTTATCTATTTTAAAACTTAATTTTTATTATTTCCCTTTGTCATTGTTTGTTTTAGACTACTACTATACCACTGCAATCAGATCCTGGTCTGAAAATTCACTCCCCCCTTACTTTATCTATCAGCCTTCCCACCCTGCACCATTACTCACAAAGTATATAGTTTGCTTGAATCTAACTCAGCCTGTTCCACACTAGTTATCATCTTTGTGTGTTCCATGGTACTGGTTATCCTTCCTTTCAACTCTGCATTAGTAATCTATCAGTACTTGAAATTATTATCAAAATCTCCACTCTTTTCTCCTCCTCCCATCTGCTACTATTTCTATTACTTACTGACAAACACTCCAAAATCTTTCCCCTTTCTTCTTAAACAGTATATTTAACACCAACAACAGCTCTACCAAATGACTTTTGCATCTTCCTTTAATACTACCACACATGCAGTTTATCCACTTCCCTTTGCCCATACAGCCATTGATTGATTGATTGATTGATTGCCAGTCACCATTTATCTGTTTTCATCCTTACTGGTGTTCTATACCTCCTCTGTTAGAATATTCAGTGCATATCCCCTTTTGGACCACTGATTAATATCTATGTTTCTTCCCAAAATTCAACTTCCATCCATTTTTTACATCCTTGCATCCACATTTTCCTTAGCTGCTTCATTGTTTTTTTTTTTTTTTTTTTGGATTCTTAAATTTCCTATGAATTTTAGTTCATCCATATGTTTCTTTTCTGAATTTTCCCCAGTCAGTTAGTATTACCTCTATCTTCTATCATCTCTGAAAACCCATATCTAGTTAACTATATAACTATATTGTATTTCTTCTTTGATTTTCTTTCAGCAATCATCCATAGATTAAGCAATTTCTTCTATTTATTTTGTATTTCCTCCTAAGTTCTTTAGAATCAGTTCCCATTTATATCCATCTCACATATTCTCTCTTTCCATCCATACCTTTCAAATGACATTCCAGAGTTTCCCATTCCTTGCCCCATATCTTCCCTCTATACCAAATAGCACAGTGAAATATCTACCACATCTACTACATTATATATTCTAGCCATATACTCACAGATTCTCTAATTTGTATACTTTCATTAATTTAATCACTTCACCTTGCTTTCTCCCTTTCTCTATGCTTTCTACCTAACCTCTAAAGGATCAATATTCTCGAACCACATTACTAGCAATATTATACCCTGGAATACCTGATAACACCAACCTCCATACTTTCTTAATGCCTTTACTCTGTCTCTAAATTTATTTCATTTTCATTTCTTTACAAATTGACCACACAAGATCTGTACATCCTGCAATATCTCATTTTCAGGATTATACCTATCTCCCTTCTCAATTATATCAAGTGTTGCTAAGTCAATGCTTTGACAGCCTCAGTCCTACCTTGTTCTAACTCTTCCAGACAACTTATCTAATATGCTCTCTACCTTTTTTCCTACCTCCTCCAATTGTTTGAATGTCAAATACTAAAGCATATACATTTTGACATGGGAATGTACCTTGTCCCTCTCACCAGTGCAAACCCATTCTGTAGATGCCACTTCAACCCAGATACCTCTCCAAATGTTGCAAAAATAAATGTTTCTTAACTTTAGTAACAAAATCATACATTCGTCTGCAAAGACAAGTCATACTATTCATTCCTTCTACACACTCCTATACACTCCTTTCCATCAGCATCACCATTCTTGTCAGTATCAAGCTCTATATATTGCTCTTTAAAACAAACTTCGGAATAAGGGATAATCCCATTGTGTTATTCTATGCAGGATCACTATTAACCATCACCCATTTACTAACATCCTCACTCATGTTTTCCTATAGCACCCACACCATAGTCAGCCACTTTAAAATCTCTACCCCTTGAAATAACCCAAATCATACTATCAAAACCTTTCTAAATACCAATTAGCAATATCACAGCAACACTCTCTAGCTGAACTTCAGACTGACTAAAAAAAAAATAATGTTCTCAAATGGTCTATTGAAGATCTACCCTTGAGAATTCTACTAGTTCATTCCGTTTTATATTTGGTAGAATCTGCCACAAATAGGTTACCGATGTTCTAGCAAATATGTTTGCATCCTCATTTCAAAAAGAAAATTGCCAGAGTCCCATATGTGCCAATGTTCCTTATATAAATCCATAATTGTTGCTTTACATAAGGAATCTGGCATTAACCCTCAGAGAATATCTGACTGAAGATCCTAGTCTTTTGAACATTTACTTATAATCCCACTTTCTTATATAATTCTATGGGCAAAACATTATGGCCACCTGCCTTGCCACTTTTCAAATATCGTATTGTCTCTACAATTTCCTCAACCCTACATCTGAATATGAACTTGCTATGGAGTCTTTTCTTTCTTTTTTAATTCCAAAAGTCCACCCTTTTCTTAATATATACAGCCTCTCCTAAACCCCTTATTGTTTCAATAATCTCTCAAGTCCTAGGTAATACTTTCACATTATTTTTTTCTTTATTGTCCTCACTTAATAATTCCTTGTTTGATCTTTTGGCTAGAACAACAAAACATCTGAATACTCACCTCCACCCTTCCCTATTTCATCACCCCTCTCCAAGCTGGCTCTATTTTCATCTACAAACCTTAATTTCCTTTGACTGCATATTAAGACCAGCCACGTTGTCTTTCCATTCTACTCATATCACTGACCTTTTCATAAAACCAAGCTAATATATGCTCCTACTCTTTCCTTTCTTTCTCCTATACATCTCAGTCTTCCTGTCTGTTACAATATTCTACCTCTTCATGCTATCTTTATAGCATCCTAATCTTTATTAGCTACCGCCTTACAAGCTATCCCACTTTCTGCTGTCATCTAACCCACCATTTCTTGCATCCAGTCTACCTGCATGAAATCCAACCCATGTACATTATTCCATCTCTGACTCCATATTGTCTGTACTTATGATTCTGCAGCACACACAGCTATAGCCATACTATGAATTAGATATCTCCATCTGTGTTATCTTAAGCATCCATTATTGTCCCTGTCATTACTCTGTCAGCTAAGATCCTATCTCACCTACTAGCTTGATGCCATTCATCTCTTGGGACACTAATCCCTTCTTCCTCACCTAATACCCTCTGAATGTCTACTAACTTTATTTTATCCATACATTTTTAAAGATACTACTGACATGTATAAAAGTCTAATTTATCAAACAGTCCTTCCTTTTTTTAAATTCCAAAACTACATTGAAATTCCATCTTATATCATATTTCAGCCCTAATCATTATAATACCAACTTTTGCATCTGTTCAATGTTGAATGTTCTCTTAAGTCTAGGACTAAAGGACCATTAGCTGCAAAGCAAACCTTAACCTACCCCCCCCCCCCAAAGAAGCATGCCAGCTCCTGTTTTGGGGATGTCTTACTCTAGCCTATTACTCTGTGTGACTATATCTTTCCTTTTGTACTTAAGTATTTAATTCCAAGCAGCCCACTCCTTGGATCTTACTCTCAACCTCCTTGTCTTCAGTTATACATCTTTATTCCTTCTTCTACCTCTACCTACAAGTTTTAGCAAAACCAAATTAAATTGTTTATAGTATTACTTTTTCCATAGTCCTTTTACTTTCTGTTGCTGCTAATTACCCATTCAGTGTACCCATACCATCATCTTCGTATTCACCAATCAGTCCAGTTTGTGGCATTTTTCATTTCCTTCATCTTTCACTGCTCTTCATTCTTCAGATTCACTTCATTCACCCTCTGAAGATTCACAATTCACAGTGATTCATATATCAACAAGTGTGGCTAAGAAACCAGAGAAAAGTAAACAACAAGGATTGCCTCCACAATAACTCACCTATTCTGTTCTTCAGTACTCTAGCTTCCAGCTACTAATGAACTTCTCTCCTGCTGGCATATTATCTACCTGGACAGACAGCATCCATCAGTCTGTAGGACCTCTCTGCCTGCTCATGCTTATTATTCCTGTCACTCAGTCTACTCCAGTCACGTCTATTGCTATAATGTTTCAAGCTGCCTTATTCTTCCTCTTCCTCAACTTTATAACATGCCACTTAAATATCTAAATCTCATGTAATCTATGCCAGCTTATTTGGTGGTGATCAGTCTCTGTCCTCATTCATTGACTAGGAGTCCAGTTCTTTAACATATAAGTGCAACGTTTGAGAATAAAATTGCCACTGTTTTTTCAGACAAGTTGTAAGCATACCTCTCAACTCTACAAATGTTTGCAGAACACCCAGATTTTTGCCTTATATTTTTGGTCCATTTTTCATAAAATTGTGGTTTTCTGGCAAATTAGTGGTAAATCCTTGAAAACTGGATTCAAATTTTCTAATGTACTCTACAAAATACTTTCCCTTGCCAATTCATACTGACATCTTATGTTTTCTTTGTTTGGGGTCTAATTACAGCCCTATCAAACCCCTAAAATGTCCCTCCCTACTATATCTGTTATTTTGGATGGACCAAGTTTACCTCACCTGTAATACTCTTATTATGCACGGTATCCTCCTGAAACTACATTTTAATGTTTCTCATAAATACGTGCATATTTCTTTACAGCTATGTGATTTTACTACACTGTAAAATTTAGTTGTGCCTTAAATCTCGCATGTATGTAACCAGAGGCGAGTATGCAAATAGTCAAATATGATCAGTGCTATAATAACAAATAAAAAAATCACTTCACTTACAAAAAGATTAGTTTATTTGGTGCTTTCACACTTTCATTAATCAGGACTTCATCAGTATAAGGTGCAGTATACCCTCGAAAAATTCACTAGACAAAATATTCATGACATCATATTATTTAAATAAGTGATAGATAAAGTCTGAAATAAAAAAAAAAAAAAAAAAAAATATATATATATATACATATATATATATATATATATATATATATATATATATATATATATATATATATATATATATATACATGGGCGCTAGAACCAAGTTACAAGTTTCTGAGTTGCCCATACCTTACTTGGATAGAGGGAAGTTTCTCTGCTCATCTGTGAGAGGGGGGAACTTTGAGCAGCCATCAGTCCCTGGAAGAGTAGTTCCAGCCCAGGAGTTAGTAGTTTAAAAACCGTGTTTGCATGGTTTTGTGTGCCAGGCAGCACCGGTTAACTAGGGTTAAAATATTCCTGGCTCCATTAAGTCTCCTCTTCAGTTTTTCAATTGAAACTAGTATAACTCTCAACCTAAGCACTCAAAAAGCATCCTACAGTCCAGCACTTGCTCAGACCTAATAGCAAGCACTAATATGCCCCAACACTTGACTGCCCAGCAGGGCAAGGCTCTTTATCCACCCCTCATGAAACAAGTGACTAAGCAGCTTACCCTATTATTCAGGTATGACCAAAGGGCAACTTCAGGTGTACTCTCCAGTCCAGCTGGTGAATCTGGGTATCCTGAGGCAATGTTACAACTGCCTCATGTACGCAGACAGCCCTCTCCTCCCACCACAAAACACTAACATATGCGAGAGATGCAATTATACAGCCAAACTGGTGGCTAAGGTCTCTCCACCCAAGACTGAAACAGACAGTCATGAGGAGAAGGTTAACACTTGCACCACACATCCAGCCTCACATATACATACTAAACCAGCACTGGCAAAAAATACACATAAATACACAAAATCATACTCGGAGGCCCTAAATAAAAACCTGCAAAAGCATCAGAGAGATCCAAAGCAGACACCCGCAAAAACTGCACCTCCCGTCACAAACCAGACAACACATAAAACACAAAATCAATGTGTCACACAATCACAGCCCTTAAGGTGAAATAACATACCTAACACACTAGTAATAGGTGACTCAATAGTCAGGCACACTGACGCCCCACTCACTAGGCTGGACAAGGAGAAGGTTACTGTTAGCTGCCTGTCAGGAGCCAGAATCCGCCACATAACACAAGCACTCAGGTCACTCCAGAGCAAGTACAAATATGACTCTGTCATTGTTCATGTTGGTGTGAATACCAGAGAAGTACCTCCCTGGACTACATGAAAAGAGACATGGAAGAGCTCTCTGATCATGTAGCCCAGGCGGGTATGACTCTGACCCAGAGAAGTATCCTGCCCTCACCAAGAATGATACCTCAGTATAAAGAAAAAAATGATCAATTTCAACAATTGGCTAAGCTTCTGGTGTCATTCAAAGGGGATCCAGTGTCTGTCAGCCTGGGATGATATGCTCGACAAGCCATGTTGCTTCGCAAGAGATGGCTTGCGCCTGTCACCCTTGGCTTTCGAATACTGGCTAAGGCTCTTGCTGCCCCTATAGTGCCTATTTTAGGCAAGGCTCAAAATTCAAACCCACTTCTGTAAACAGTACAAGTAAAAAAATGAGGTTTATGCTACTCAGCGCAAGGAGTTTAAATCTCAAAATGCATGCGCTCAAAGCACTCCTAAGTATGGAGAATGTTGACATCTGTGCAGTAACTGAAACCTGGTTCAATGCTCCAGAGAGCACTCCAGCACTACTGGCTGCAACTCATACCACACATTTCAGCCACAGAACACAGACTGAAACACAAAAGAAGGGGGTGTATCCATATTCATCAAGGATACCCACACCTCCAGGTTAGTGGTGCAGCATGATACCTCTGAGATCATCCATGTGCAACTAACATCGGGCAAATCTGCATTGCAAATTTTGGCCTGCTACAGATCACCCTCCATGACCTAGGACCACCACTCCGCCTTTCTGGAGACACTGGAAAACATGAAGGTCCTACTGAACACCCTGATATTGGGCGATTTCAATTACCCTACCATTAACTGGGAAAACTACTTGAGTACAAACTCCCAGGCTCAGTGCTTCCTGGAATTTATTAACTCAAATACCCTGGATCAGCTGGTTTAACTTCCCTACCAAAGGCCACAACATATTGGACCTGGTCATCACCAACATGGGTGACAGGTGTTCTGTACCAGAGGTCAACCTGTCACTGGTTAGATCAGACCATAAACTAATCACCCTGGATTTCCACACCCCACCACCACCTCCAACCAAGGAAACCACAGTGAAAAACTTTTCTAAAGCAAACTTCAACTTACTTAAGGCAGAGATGGTAAGTTTCACAGCCCCCACGCTAAAGGATAACACTGCCCAAGACGCAGAATCCTTTGCATTTGCACTCTATGAGCACCTACAAGGATGCATGGATCATGCCATCCCTAGCAAAACCAAGACTCACTCCCCTAAGAGAAGGAAACCAGTCTGGTGGACCCCTGTCATAAACAGGTTATACAACAAAAGGAGGAAACTAGTTCAGAAAAAAAGCAAATCCCAAGAAGGAAAGACATCCCTGATCAGTATCAGTAAGAAACTAAGGTCCCTCATAAAATCATCCAAGGCTAACTTTGAAAGAAAAATAGCTAAGGATTTGAAAGATAACCACAGAGCCTTCTTTAGCTATGTCAAGAATCTAAGTGGCAATTCACAGATATGCTCTGAGCTAGTGAAAAATAGCACAAAATATACTGAACCTACTGATATTGCCAACATCCTGGCAGATAGATTCAGTGCAAACTTCACCTCCCTCTCACCTTCAAAAGGGCCCACAACAATACTGGAAAAGTGTAGTGTCCCTGAAATCACAGAAACACAGGTGAAAACAGCCCTGTCAAAAGCCAAAAACACAGCATCAATGGGGCTAGATGATGTCCCAGGCTGCATCTTGCATAAACTACAGAATGAACTAACACTCCACCTAAAAATGCTATTCAACCTCAGCCTCTCCACAGGCTACATGTCCATAGAATGGTGCACAGCAACGGTTATTCCGCTCCACAAAATAGGGACCACAACTAACCCTGGTAGCTATCACCCCATAAGCCTGACTAGCCTGGTCTGCATGGCTATGGAGTGCATCATCATGTAACTCATTAACAAAGACAATGGGAACCTCCAAACACTTGACCCAACCCGGTTCAGCTTTGTTAAGGGCAGATCATGCCTACTAAATCTGGTTGACTTCTTCGAGACAGTCACCAAGGCCATAGACGAGGGAAAGGTGGTTCACACAGCCTACCTTGATCACACCAAGGTGTTCGACACCATTCCTCACTCGGGTATTATAGAAAAACTCACCAGCCTGAACATAAACACCTATGTCACAAGATGGGTTGCCAACTGGCTTAGAAACAGAACTCACATGGTAAGAATAGCGGGCTCCAGGTCCGACTCTAAACCAGTCACAAGTGGTATCCCACAAGGCTCGGTTCTGGGACCCCTACTGTTCGACATATATTTCTCAGAAGTACAGGCAAACACAGGAGGACTATGTTTAACCAAGTTCGCCGATGACTGCAAACTCAGAGCCATAATTGACTCTCCGGCTGAAACATACGTCCTTCAAAAAGACCTTACTGAGACAGACACCTGGTGTCAAAGTCATGGCCTCAAGCTAAATAGCAAAAAATGCATAGTCATCTCATTTTGGAAAAACAAAACACCCACAAATTGCCACATAGGTGGCAGCCCCCTTAATACAGAAGAGGTAAGAAGAGATCTGGGGACCCAGGTAGATAGCAATCTATGCTTTGGCAATCATATTGCCAAAGTAATTAGGAAATCCAGCTATGTAGTCCATCTAATTACTAAGGGGTTCACATCTAGAAATAAAAAGGTTATAGTGCCCCTCTACTCATCACTCATCAGACCCATCATAGAACAATGCCCCATTTGGGATGTACCTCACAAGACACTTCCAGCAGCTGGAAAGACCACAAAAGCACCTCACCAAGAGGATTACTGGCCTCAAATATATGTCCTATGCAGCCCGACTGAAAAAACTCTGGCTGTACTCAGTCGCATATCGCTTACTCAGAGGTGATCTCTGTCTGACTTACAAAGCCATGTCCAACTCAGAACTGATGGACATGCTCCACCTAAAGAAATCCAAGTCACTGCGAGCCATGCACTCTAGTGAGCTAAACCTCACCACAACAATAAATTGAACATGCTGGAGGGATAGATTCCTGTCACAGAGACTCCCCATGCTTTGGAACAAAATTCCTAACTACATTAGGCAGAACCCTTCACTAACACTCTTCAAGAGAAGCCTTGATGAGTGGATGGGTAACAGAAAATACACCCCTGGGATCACTTTATTGGCTTTGCTTGACAGAGGCTCAGTTAATTAATCAATGGGGTGGCAAAAGCTGATGCACTCTGGCTAGGCTTATAAATGCCCTCAGGCAGATAGCCTAGTACCTACTTATGAAGCTATGAACCTATGAGGGGGTATCCCACTTTTGCAGATCATACCAATACCTCCTAACTGTCCCATTTGAATTATTTTCGTGTGTTTATCTGATGTGACGTCATCGCACACAGCACACACATATTTCCGGGAGGGAACAGACAGTTTTCATTTAGCTGCTGCTATTTCCGGGTTTCTGAGTAGTGTCATTTAGCTGCTGAGAGAAGGAATGGAATTATTTGTATAATACTGCAGACATAGCTGCCAAGATGTATTGTCGGATGGGAGGAATCAGAGCTGCAGACTCCAGTGAGTACACTCGGTTTTACTTATTATCAGAGTGTGTATTTTGGACTATACCAGCTGAATGCCTGCAATCCAATTAAATCAGATTACTAATGTGAAAAGATAACGTCTGGTTCTGAAAGCCTTCATAAACAGCATTTTCATGTTACTGCTTGTCCTTCTTTCATGCCTTTCCTGTAGACTTATTGAAATGCAGAATCAATAATGCCTCTCAGTCAGCCTAATAAATTGGCATCACAGCATGACAGATGAGCAACATGAATCTGTATTAGTATCAGTACAGTTACTGTAGCAGATACTCATAATGTTGTAAAATACGTATTCAGATAACTCAAATAAATATATGCATAATAGTACTGTTGGAGTATTAAAATTTTTACTAAAGTCAATAAATAAAACAAAGTAACACAGTATTGATAGGGTCATGACTTTCAGTTTGTCCCAGACCAGTTTAACTACCATGCTCTTCTGCAATGGGGTTGCATGACAACACAAAACAGCACGGCAGTGTTTTGCCAATTCCAAAAACTTTTTCTCTAAATTCCCTTGAAATACAACATTCAGGGTCTTTCAATCGATTACAAGTCCAAAGTTTTGCTTCATTTGCTGAGTTGATGGTATAAGGTTTCCAATAGGGAAGCAAAAGATTCTGGACTTTTTCTGTTCCACAACCGAATACTTTTTCATTTCCTCTAAGGTAATATCAATAATAGATTCACAGGTTTCCTATGAATAAAAAAAAATGTTAGTAGGTTTTTGATAAATTAAAACTAGGTTACAATGGGAGAAATGACTCGGTAAAGCAACGGACACTGCTGAAATCTGTCTGGACTTGTTTATGTTGCACTTGGTCAAAAAATGCCAACATTTCTAGAGGTAAAACACATTTTTTTTCCTTTTCTGCAGAAGGTTTGTTCCCAACACTGAGCCTAATGCATTATTAATACATTTCTTGTTGTACTTACCCTAAAATGCACCTATACAAAGAAAGGTGCAGTTAATGTTGTAAATATTTTGTCTTGCAATATTATAAACCGTACCTTTCCATATTCATATGCCAATAGGTTTGTACTAGGCTGTTGATCAGACAGATTATTTGTAGTCTAGCCTTAAGATCCCATTTCCAAAGAACCACACTACATGAAATAACTGATACCAACTTGCATCCCCTTTTAATGAGGCTATGAGGGATCAGACCAAGTGTTCATTTATGTTTTCCCATCCAGCTGTCTAGATTGCACTTGAAACGGGTGAAGGAGCTATGTTGCTTTGGGGTAACCTATTCCATAAGAGAGACACCTTTCACATCAACAGTTGCTATTAGTTCTGCAGTGGATATTTTCTTGAGTGGGTGTTCAAGGCATTGGCTATTTAAGGAATGTGTAGGAGATCAAATAGCACTGGATTCTTTGTGGTCCTGTCTGTAGGATATAGAGAAAAGAGAAGGTGCTTTAAGGTGGTCTGTATAACACGTGGAAAACATAGTTTGATTCTGCTATTGAGGTTGCTGGTCTGTACAACACATGCAAAACATAGTTTGATTCTCCTATCAAGGTAGCAATGTGCTTTTTATTTTGAGTTGAGTCATATGTTCAGACAGATATGTACCAAAAGGTGCATCACATTCTATTATGGGTTGGATACAGAGGGATGATAATTTCATTTGACTTGGAAGATACACACTGATAATCAACATTAATGTGGCTTGATAAAGGTATTTTTTATGATAGTAGAGTCATGGTAATCCAAGAATAGTCCATAGTTAAAAAAATTCCCAGGTCCCTAATCACCATGTCCACTTTCAGTGAAGCATCATTCATGTCATTTACTCATGTTTGCCAAAGGATACAATACTACATTTCTTGAATTTATCTTAAGGTAGTTGTTCAGGCACAAATTGTTTAAACATGTTAGGCCACTCTGGGGAATTTTGGAGTCACATGAGGAGTTTATGTCATCTCTGAATTTGCAGTCATCTGTAAAACTGGATACCCACAGGTCCATTACATTGGTTTTGACATGAGAGAAGTAAATACTGAAGAAAAGTTGTGCATGGACTAATACCTAGGGGATGCCACTTGTAATATCCCTTTCAGTAAGTGCTTGTGCCTTACATTAATAGTTTGGGATCTGTCAGTAAGCCAGTTTGTTATCCACCCAGTATCACACAAGTTTGCATTTAGTATGATTAGTCTGTCATTAATGGCAGAATGTGGAATAATATTAAAAGCCTTTGGTAGGTTGGGATAAGCAATGTATACATCAATTTGTCAGTATCCAATACATCAGCAACTTTTTCAAAAAAAATCTACTGGGTTTGTGAGGCAGGATCTATCTACCTTTACCAAACCTAAACTTGTTTGTGCCAGGGACTCTCTTTTGATATCTTTGTTAATAAGTTCCATAATGATGCTCTCCATTGTTGCACATAAGGATTGTTAGGCTTATAGGTCTATAATTACCTGGATCAGTGGTGGGATCTTCCTTGTGGAGTAGGATGACTACAGCAATGTTCCACACTCATAGGTTCATAGGTTCATACTAGGCTATCTTCCCTGGGGCAATTATAAGCCTTGCCCGATTCTGTATGGCTTACGCCACCCCTTGATTTGAGTATACTGTGCCCTTTTTAAGGTTTAGTTTACTGTGCCTCTGTCTAATAGTGACATGGGAGTAATCCCTGGGACAAACCTACGATCCCCCATCCACTTATCGAGATTCTTCTTGAAGAGATTCAGTGAGGTGCTCTGCCTCACATGAACTGGAATTCTATTCCAGAGCAAAGGGAGCCTCCGGGTTATGAACCTTTCCCTCCAGCAAGTTCTATTTATTTCTGTGCTGAGGTTCAAGTCCCTAGAGCGTGTGGCTCTAAGGGATTTAGATTTACTGAGGTGGAGCATGTCCATTAATTCTGGATTTGACATAGCTTTGTATGTCAGGCATAGATCGCCTCGAAGTAGGCGGTATGCAACTGAGTAGAGCTGCAGTTTTTTTAACCGAGCAGCATATGGCATCTGTTTGAGACCCTTGATCCTCTTGGTGAGATACTTTTGGGGTCTTTCTAATTGCTGCAGGTGTCGGGTAAGGTACATCCCAAAAGGGGCATAGTATTCTATGATGGGCCTGATGAGGGATGAATAAAGGGGCACAATTACCTCTCTTGATCTAGATGTGAAACCCTTCGTGATGAGGTGGGCTATGTAGAAGGTCTTTCTAACCAGTTTGGCAATGTGTTTTTCAAAGGAGAGATTGCTATCAACTTGGGTCCCCAGGTCCCTAATAACTTTCTCTGTACTTAATGGGTTTCCGCCTATGTAGCACTCCCAGCACAAATCCAGCAGAGAGTCTAAGACATAATGGGTTAACTAGTGAATCTATAAGGCTGTGTTGATGCTGACATGAAGGTAACCTGGCACATTGTCTGACCCATGGAATTAGTGTTTTTGACACTGGATGGATCTGTCAGGACTTGTTCTGCAGTGATCTGAGAGTGTCTGGACATACTAAATGTGTATGTGGGAGATAAGGGTATAAAATAAGTTACATTATTCACTAATATTGTGGCTGTAAGCTCTGTGCATTACTGGGTATTGCTTTTGAGAGTTCTGTCATAGTTGAAAAAAGCCTTGTGGCTTTACTTTAAATAGGTGATCATTTTTAGTTCATACTTATCTTTGAAGGATTTGATTTTGCTGCTAAATTCTTTATCTTTTTGAGTTTCAACTATCTTGTATTATTCAACTTTTTCAAAGATGAGGATATGAGAAAGAGTCATTTCATTCTGTATATGAAAACTACCTCATGAATAGTTAATACCCACTGCAATGTTAAAATTCTTCTAAAAATGTAGCCTTTGTTGTAGCTTTCATCTGCAGTAATTTAATCTTCTTGCAAAGTGTGACCTAATTATTTTGTAAAACTTATATTCTGCTTATTATATTTTTTCTCAATAATGCCAACTATGCTACATAAACTAAAACATTTACAACCACTGGAATGCACTTTTCATTACCAACATGTGCCCAGAGTCATAAGAAAGCCTTTCTATATTGCATAGCTTATAAACAAATTGATTGCGACTAGATCTAGAGATTTTGATGTCCCCTTTTACAAAGCTCTCATTATGTCAATCATTTTGTATAATGCCCACTTTGGCATGCATCTGTCCAGCCCCATGCAACAAATGGAATACCTTCAGAGATACCTTACTAAAAGGATACAAGTCTAAACAATAGGTCTTGCATGGACCACCTCAAAGATTTATTACTATACTCAGTATCCTACAGAGTGCTTAGAGGTGACATGTCTGGCATACAAAGCATCCTCTGACATAATACAGATGGACTTACTGAACATCAGCAAGTCAAATGGCATCAGAAATACTCAGTTCAGGTATCTAAACTGAATGTTGTGAAGAGATGGATATATATCACAGAGGTTACCACTGTTCCGGAACATACTATCCATAAAAATAAAGCAAAGCTCATCCATCCATATTCAAATGCAACTTGGATCTAAGGATGGGTAATAGAAAATATATTCCAGAATTTCCCCTCATGCCACTAATGGATAGAGGCAGTTCCTAAATGCTGCATCTCTTACATGGCCCTCTCAAATTATCTATGGTATGATCGTAGTTGTTCTCACTAGGGCTAATATACAATTATCAGACATGGGGATAGCTAAGACCAATCAGAAAATGTTAATTCAAGCACCAAAAGGGAATTGGCTAAGCTTAAAATGTCCTCCAAGTGATCCTATGTTGTGGTAGCAAATAGTTATAAAAAAATTACCCTTTTTAGTTCACTAAGTGCCCCTGTCTCCCTCAGTCTTTAACAGCTTCCGGCACCTATGTGTATCTATATCTCAATTTATCTATCTATATATATATATATATATATATATATATATATATATATATATATATACAGATATATATATATACAGATATATATATATATATATATATATATATATATATATATATATATATATACAGATGGTTCTACCTCACATAAACGAAACACCACAACACCGGCAACGCAATCACCGAAACCACATAACCGACAGTACAAAAACACAAAATCCCACATGCCCGACAACGAAATAACCGACGGTACACAAACACGAAACCTCATACACTTCACACACCACAATCAACAACCAAAACACATTCCCCGTCCAAAAACCACATACACAACACAAGCACACCAAAATCCATACAAACCCACACTAAACCTCACATACACAACTACCTACAACCCTAACCCAAACCCTAACCTTAAGGTCCGTCACTACCGCACACTTACCTGACCCGCTCCCTAACCCTAACTCACTTATCCTGCCCCTAACCCAAACACAATCACTACCGCACACTTACCTGACCCGCTCCCTAACCCTAACTCACTTATCCCGCCCCTAACCCAAACACAATCACTACCGCACACTTACCTGACCCACTCCCTAACCCTAACTCACTTAACCCACCCCTATCCACACTTACCTTACTCGCACCCTAACGTCCGTCACTACCGCATACTTACACAGCCTTTTCCCATGTCGGCATCCTCGGCGTCGGTGCTTTCATCCGTCGGGTCGGTCTTCTGCTTGTCGATCTTCTAGGTCCCGTCGCGTCGGTCTTCTGCGCTGTCGATCTTCTGGGGCTCGCGATTTCCCTGTCGATGTTCTGGCGTGTCGTTGACGTGAAGTAGAACCATACAGATATATATATACAGATATATATATATATATATCTATATATATATATATAGATATAGATATATATAGATATATATATAGATATATATATATATATATATATATATATATATATAGATATATATAGATATATATAGATATATATATAGATATATATATATATAGATATATATAGATATATAGATGTATATATATAGATATATATATATATAGATATATATAAAATTTATATATATATATATATATATATATATATATATATATATATATATATATATATATATATATATGGGTCTCCTTCTGTTTGTCGAAAGTATACTTCATTGACAAACAGGAGGATGAGCCTTCTTTCACAAAAGTGCAATACATTGAAAGTGCACTTGATTCACCAAATTGCATTACAGTGGGGATAAGGGAATATATCTTTTTCCCTGCTGCAGTGCAATCTCAGAGTTAGTGTATTTTAAGTAGAGGGGTGTGGGGGGTGCAGGGGGACTTGCCCACTGCAGAAATGTGATTTACTGTTTTTTTTTTTTTTTTTGTGTTTGTTTTTTTTTTATTTTGTGTTTTGAGACAGTACATTTTTGACAAAGTGCACTTTCTCAAAAGTGAGTTTGAGGGTTTACATTTCAATGGATCAACATAGATCCATATGCATGTGTATATATAAACTTTTGTTTGCATCTTTCAGCTTTTCCCGGTTAGGGGTTGCCACAGTGGAACTCCGGTCCACTAATGATTGGTAGTTGATTTTTACGTGCCAAGTTACCAGCCCTGACGCACAACCTTCAACAAAGGTACGCCCATTCACGCATGTCTCCATGCAGAAGATGATCTAGCTGAGAATCGAACCGGACTGCATCTTACTGAGAAGCGACAGCCCTACCGCAGCACCACCATG
This sequence comes from Protopterus annectens, assembly GCF_019279795.1. Taxonomy (NCBI): domain Eukaryota; kingdom Metazoa; phylum Chordata; order Ceratodontiformes; family Protopteridae; genus Protopterus; species Protopterus annectens. The sequence continues at coordinate 916,125,461 of NC_056735.1, forward strand.
CTAATAAAAAAAATCAGAAGAAAACAGTTTAAAATCAAGAGCAAACAGTATTTTTTTGTGTGTCAGTGACACTTTTTGGCTCCCCTTAAAAAAATAAATAAATAAATGTATATTGCCTCATTCAACCAAGGGGAGATGATCACCTTGTAAACTCTAATTTATTGTTGTAATCTTCACAGCTGAAATCACAAGGTTTATGATCAACTCCTGCAAAATAAAAATTTAGCTGGTCCCATGCACTGTAATGTGTGCTTAACAAGGTGTTCTTTAAAATCTGAAGTTCTGATAGAAACCATTTGTTCTCTGATTCTAAAATGTGGCTTTTGAGTAGTCATTCCTATGTAGAAATAACAAATTACCCACAAACACAATATAACTCCTAACGCATTACAATTGTAATGGTAACTAATCATAATAATCTCATCCAATTTTGATAATAAAAAAGGGACCTACTACATGTATTACATAAAAAGTATTTAGAAATACCCTTTGGCTTATCTGTAGAAGGTAAATGTTTTAACATCGTTTTCCTTTACACTAATCTCTTCAAATTATTTTTTTTAAATAAATTTAGGAGTTTCCCCCACTACCCTCAATGAATCAGACTTTCTTCTGTGCATTTCCCAGTTACCAACAATTACCTTTTGATGTTAGAACTATGTATGGTCATATCAAAACAAAATGCTAGTCAAAAAGTTTTCAGTTTTACTCTTATAGTTGTTGGCAGTATAGCTATGCCTTCAAATATTTGAAGAGTAGCCCTGTTTTCTGTGACTTCTTAACTAGTAAGCCTAAGTCTGTCTAATTTGTAACCCATATCAGCAAATAGTCCAACAATCAAATTGGCTTCCAATAAAAAGTCATTTACCTCAGAGGTTAATCTGGAGGCCCTATTTATCTGGCCTCTCAGCATGTTGTTTTCATATGACTAGAATAGTTGATGCTGTAATGTATATAGCTGTTAACAAAAATTGCTTTTCAGTGGATTTTACTACTAAATGCCTGTGTAAAATGTTGATTGACAATTCTATATATAAAACAATCAATCACCTGCCCAACAGCTGCCAAATAAAATGTCAAAAGCTGAGTAGCAGAATTTAATCTGTGTACAAATTAACCACATTCTTCCACTGCACCTCTCCACACAAAAAATAGAACTTCCATAAATCTTCCATAAAGTACTACTTTAGAAAATAGGGAAACTGATGGAGAAGAATGAATGCCCTACCAAGCCAAAAACAAATTTGTAAAAGAAGGTGCTACCATAGACCTCATTGCCACAACTGTAATCTGTTGATAGCATAATTAGAAATACAATTTTTATTTTCCTATACTAACTCAAGTAACAAACACGTGTTAATAGCTAGGTTAGACAGACTGGTGTGAAAGAATAGTTTTTTACTAACAAATGTAACCCCTTCAGTTACAGGAATGCTAGCAAATGAAGACTTAATATCTAAAGTAACAAATGTTGACCCTGTCCCATCAAACACAGAATTGTACAGCCATTTAAGAAAACCTATGGTCTCAAATGTAATTCTCAGAGCATTAAACAATAGGATTCAAGATCTGATTTAAGTAAACAGAAATTCCTTCCATGACACATCCTGGACTAGATACAATAAGCCCAAAAGGAGGAGGATATAGATCTTTGAATAGCAAACAACATGCCATTTCTAGGATGTTTAACATGAACAGATGTATAAAATATGAGGATCCAAGTAATGCTGAGAAACAAGATCTAATAATACATCATCAGTTTTCTTATAACTCTCGTTAATATCAGTCAATTTAACAATGCCAAATTTATGAATTTTACATAATTCCTCCACCTATTTGATATAATCAGCTTACTACACTATCATAAACCCATCCCCTTTAACATCTGTCATAAATCTAATTTTTCTGTTAACTATGTATTCCAAATTTTTTTTATGTTGATGGCTAAAATTGTAAAAAAAAACATGCTTAGGTTTCATGTCCAATAACTTAAGTCTTTTTCACAAGTGTCTAAATAAGTCTTTAAAGTTGAATGAAGTGGTAAATTGAAGTTAGGTTTAACAAATGGGTTAATAACAGACTTACTGTCTTTAAGCAAATAAGTCAAGTTCAGTTTGAAGTCTTAAGTGTATTAGTGTCTATGCCATCTCTTCCCCTTTTGCTAAACACAAAGAAAAACATAATTTAAAGTACTGCTCGACAAATGTCTCGCTGCTGTCATTAAACATGTAAATCAGGCCAGTACATGAACAATCAAAGTTTAGTTTCTTCATCAGTCTCTGCTGTGGCCTCTCTCTTGAGCTTCCCTAAATCGTTATATGTTGATGAAATGTGTGAAATGTGTCCTGACTGACAGTTGAATGGTGGTGATTGAACGGACTGTGTTTTGCAACCAGTAGAACACTCAGATGCTCCATATTCTACTCCACCAATCTCCCTGATCATCTGAAAAAAAAACTGCATTATCGGTAACAGAAATGGTGGTACTATTCTCAGAACAAACTTATTTTTCTCCTGTCTGATGGATGGAGGTTCAACTAACATGAAACCAAATCCACAATTATGAATACTTATTTGAACCAACTAGATCCTTCAGTTGGAATAATTTTTGATCATGCAAAATCTTCTTTTTCTGTCTTTGAATAATAGTTTTAACCAACCTGCTGGTTGAAATCAAAACATCCTCACGATCTGATGTAAAGGTATCAGAAACATATGTAGTATGTAAGGTTTCATCCTGCTGGATGAGTTCAGCATTTTACTTGTCAATATGCTGATGGTTGAAGCTAATAAGCTTATGAAGCAGCTGCTATCCCATATTGTTAATGATTTCCTTTAATTCAAAAAAAAAACAAGTCTTCTTCAGAATGTTACCCCACTGGAAAATCTATAAATATGGCTTCCTTTAGGTATAATTTTCAACTTGATACATTGTACTAAATAAAGGCTGTAATAAATGAGCTGATATTTAAGGAGATTCTATTTGAAAGAAAATTCAGTTGACTCTTACAACTAAGATGTTTAGAATTTTTCACTGGTTCTGTAAAAACATAATATGAACCATGGTTGGAAACAACATATGGATGGTTAGGTTTAGTAAGAAAAGTGGTTAAAGAATACTGGGCCTAGATGCCATACCATTGTGGTTCTCATTAGCTGGCAAATTCTGCTTAGCTTAGATAGCCTTAGGACTACTCGATGAAAACTCAAAAAAAAAAAAAAAAAAAAAACTGACAATTGTTCATTCTTGATGGCCACAGTCATCATTATCTTAAAGTGGCAGACTAGAATGATGAGTTTGTTGAACTTGTTTTAACAACATTTCTATAGATGATTGTATGTTTTGTAACACTGAGGTGAACCCAGTCAACAGAGTATTCAGCATGTTACATACAGAATGCAAGGTAAATTAGGGCGTACCACTAAGGTGGTGCAGCGGTAGCATTGTTGCCTCACAGCAAGAGGTTCTCCTGTTCCATTCTCAGCTAGTGTGCGGGGAGTGCCATCTGTGTGGAGTCTGCATGTTCTCCCTGCTAGTCGAGTGGTGTTCTGAAAGACATGCATGAATGGGCATGCCTTCGTTGAAGATTGGGCGTCGAGCTGGCAACTCGGCACTGAGAAAATCTATGGCCAATCATTAGCGGACCAGAGTTCTGCAGTGGTGACCCCTAACGGGGAAAATCCAAAAGACAACAACAGCTAACTACTCTTTGCCAGAGCATAACAAGGTCAGTCATCCAGGTATCACAGAAACAAAACCAAAACTGGGACTGGGATAGTTTCAGTCAAATCAGGGAAAAAAAAAGAAACTTCACTTTGCTGACAGAAGCATTAGTTTATTTAGCACTTTTGTCCTTACAATAACCAGGACTTTATCAGAATAAATTACAGTATATCTTCAAACAATCAAGTAGACAAAAAATCATGACATCATAAAATCATTTAAATAATTGATTAAAAACCTTTCAAATTTAAATATATATATATATATATATATATATATATATATATATATATATATACTTTCATTTTTAAACTAATACACTAGTAAATAATCAAAAGAAAACAATTGAAATAGATTAAAATCAAGAGAAGGCAAAGTTAGTCTATTTTTTTTATTTTTTTTTTCAAAAAACTTATTTATTTAAGCTATAAAACAACAAGCAAGTACACAGCCAGTGATATGAAGTTAATACATATAACTATACAAGCGTATAGGCTGAACATATAAACAAAACCTAACTAATTATATACAATATGTACAACATACTACAAAGTTAACAAAAGTGCTACCAAAGAGAGAGTAGAAATAAAATGAGGATAAGGTATAATATATGTCTCAAAACAGATTAAAAGTTTTAGGGCTGTTACTCACTATGGATGAGGTCAAGAGGCTTGTCCCAGATTTTTTGAAGAGGGCAACCTTCTTGGGACTTTTCAGGATAAGTTTCTGCGCAGCAATATGAGTGAGAGCCATGTTCTTAAAATTTTTCCAACAAAGTTTAGTACGATCTGTCCAATTTTTAGTGATATATAGTTTCATGGAATCAAGATGGTGGTTGTCTAGTCTGCACCCTCTCCATAGACCTCCTGCCAAATTTGCTCTTGACATAGGGATTTTAATGTTCAGTAAACACCAATTCTCCTGAATTCTGCAAGAACTAACTTGTTAATCTCTCTACATCAAAATCGGTGACCTGTGGTATTAATCAAACTAAAGGAAGAGCATTTTTATTCCTTTTGCATCTCAGTTCCCTGACACGTGTATCCAAGGGGCCTCCGAATCAACTACTTCACTTCAATACTCTGTGCAATTGAGTTATGGCCGACAACTCAGAGATTATGGAAACGCAATCTACTAAGGCAAAAATATCTACAATCCTATCTCCAGAAAAGGATGTTGGCTCCAAAAGGCAAAGAGTTAATAAACTATCACCAGAACCAAACAAAACAAGTGCCAAAAATAAAACGGACACTAACTTCCACTTGGATGAATTAAATTCAGCACTACAACACATCCATGTAGCCATACAAGGTTTCTCCGAACAGTTAGCAAATTTTGGGAAATCCATTAACCAAATAACAGAAAGAATTGACACTCTTGAATACAGTAACCAGGCTAATGAAATTCAAATACAATCCTTTTCGGAAGATCTACGTGCCAAATCCAACATGATAGCGGATCTGCAGACTAAAGTTCTGGATCTGGAGGCCAAAAGCCGCCGCAATAATATACTAATCAGAGGTCTCCCAGAGTCTTATGACAATCAAGATCTATTGTTACTAACCAAACAAATTTTTATAGCTCTACTGGGTCCAGAAAATAGCTCAGATAACTTAATAGTGGAGAGAGCGCACAGAGCTATGCACAGACGTCAAGATGCTACTACCCCGCGTCAAATATATACCAAATTGCTCAACTTCCAAGACGCGCAAAAGATCTTAATGTCAGCAAAAAAACAAAAATATTTCACATGGAATAAGCATAAACATACTTTTTCTCAAGACTTGCCATATCAAATCAAATTACTCAGACAAAATCTGGCTCCGTTCTGCGCAGATCTGATAAAAAGAAATATTAAATTCCAGATGCGCTATCCAAACACTTTGATATTTTCACACAACAACAAGAAATATATAGTTAGTACGCCCAAGGAAGCGAAAGAGGCTTTCCTTAAAGCCTTTAACAACACTCCTACTGTTTAAAAGCCTTCTGAATCTAGTAACACTTCCTGTCTCTCACAAACTGTGTGTATTGGAATCGCAATTGTGCGACTACTAATAATCAAGTACGTTGATGCTGTACCAGTCCTCAAGTGTTAAGAAAACGTGTGACTTTTAGCTTTAAATTAACTCACTGGCTTCAAAATCTGTTTGGTTTCCATCCCAATACACTTCGCTCAGTACCTCAATAGGAAACATATTTCATCCAGCCCTTTTACCCGAAGGGACACTATTAGCTGGTGACTTCCATTGGATTCCTCTCATGCTGATGTATATCTGGGCTCGATGCGACAGACAACATCCAAAGCACATTAATCATTAAAGCGATGTTGCCATGCTTGCGCTTACCCGAGCAATGTCCTACATATTAGTATTCACTCCACCAATCCGATCCTGGGAACTTTTGATGGCTGTTTTGTGAGTTTCCTTTGCTATGCTGGTTGGACCTCTCCTATCATTCGTATGGGACAGCGCTGAATTCAGCCTATTTCATTTGTTTGATTTACTGACTTTTCAATCTTTGGAAAAGGTTTGCCCAGTATGACAAGCTTTGCACATGATTCTATTTTGAGTAACGAAATGAGTAACGTTTTTCCAAACATTGCTTAGCCTTCTCCTAAGAAAAATACAACTCAGTTTCTTATTTTTAAGCTGAATACTCACTTTGTATTGTTGGCTAATGACACTAAACTTTGCATGTTACAGGCAATTAATCTCTTGTCACCTAAGCAGTACATAGTTAATAATTAATCCTCATTTAATAGAATCTCTACCAATCTAACAATTAACGCTCTACTGACACCAGACTCTGGAGTTAAATTGCCTGGACATACCCTAAATAATATTAACCTGCTATCAATTCTCTCTAATCTTTATTACTAATACTGCCTCACAAGCTTTTCCTAGTTGACCTCTCATATAGTACTCCTTGTTAAGGATTAAAAGTAACCATAATTATTCCCCTAATTTATTTTTAACCTCTTCATTCGATAATTTCTTACTGATGCCATTCACTACCTAAGCCTTCTCATAATTACTTTTGCTACTTGGCTACTTTTATTCACTATATCTCTAACACTCCCTATTCTCTCTTAAGCTCTTGGAGATATGGGTACAAGATCCTAGTATGACCTATCTATGGTTGTGGTTATTTTTGTATATATTTACAGTCTTACTTACCTTACCTATAGTCCTTTTTAGGACTCTCTTCAGGTCAAATTGTCATTGTTTATGTATGTTCTTAAATAAGTTTATTAGTAATTCTTTCTACTATTATATTTGTATTCTTTCACTTTGGGTGGTTAGGCACCGGGGTAGTTTTGAAGGAATACTGTGCTACCACTACTATTAATGTTACTATTATTTTTAGCTCCTTTATTTTCTGTAATCTGATGACATGCTCCCAGAGTTATCCCAAACTTCTAAACTTAATGTCTATTAAACTTCAAATTCACAGTTTCCTTATGAATAGTATTTATAATGCTGTACATTGATTCTTGGAATGTTAGAGGGCTTCAGAATAAGTCCAAAAAATCCCTCCTCTTTCATCTACTGTTTAAATCCAAGGCTAATATATGCTACTTACAAGAAACTCACATGGTCAAAGAAGATTGGTCCAAAGAGGGGAGGAAAAAATGGATAAAAAGCATTGTTTCTGCGGGTAATAATTCCAACTCCAAAGGAGTGGCCATTATAATTAAGAATAGTTTCCAGGGGTCTATTTTAGAGGAGAAATCTGATAAAGATGGTAGATGGTGCTACTTCACCTCTCAGCTTCAAAATCTTAATAAACCAATCCTTTTCTTCAATGTATATGGCCCATGCTCCCAACAACACATCTTCATCATACAGATTTATAACATACTTTCTACTTTTCGCGACCATTACATCATCATAGGAGGTGATTGGAATGCAGTTATAGATCCCAATACAGATCGCACGGGTAAATCTCTGTTATATAATCTCCAAGCTTCTCTAGTTTTAAAGAATCTGATGCTCGACTTCAACCTTATTGATCCCATATCTTTTGGCCATGATCTAATCAAAGAGGAAATGTATACATATTATTCGAGATGTTACAATACATGGTCACGACTAGACTTCTTCCTAATATCTGATCCTCTCTCGCGGCACAAGACCAACTTTTTCTTAGAACCTAGATTCTTTTCTGATCATTCAAGAATATCACTCAAGATCAATCCCAATCCTAACCTAATATCCCTATCCCGGTGTAATAATTGGACATTAAACAACAATTTACTCTCCAATAAAGTTTTAACTGAAATAATCACAGAAACACTATCAGACATTAATTCTAATCTTATTCATGTACACATCCCACTAGACATTCAATGGGCCGCCTGTAAAGCCTACTTAAGAGGTCTTCTCATTAACAAAGCTTCCTATTGCAAAAAACTACATAAAAATAAAGAGCTCAACCTTATCTCGAAGATCTCTGACCTAGAAAAGCAACTCAGGCTTAATCCAGACTCTAGTACCTACAAAGATTTATCAGATTCAAAGAAAGAACTTCTACAACTCCATCTACAAAACCTCTCTTTATCTGAGCAAAAACTTATAGCAACTTACTCAGAATGGTCGCAGATTCCTTCCAAAATTCTAGTGAGAATAATAAAAAATGAGACAGTTCCTAAAATTACACTCCTACATTTTCAAAACAAAATCTATAAATCAGATATAGAAATAATGCATTTATTCACGTCTTTATACTCAGAGGTTTACTCTAGGAAAGAAGATCCATCTATGAGCAAACACATGGATTGCTATCTGAATTCAATTAAATTTCCTTCCTTAAATGATTCCCAACGCTGTATGCTTTCTGCCCCCTTGAAGATTCAGGAAATATTGGATGCTATTGCCAATCTCAAGACAGGTAAATCTCCTGGTCCAGATGGCTTTCCATCTGAATTCTATAAAACTTTTAACTTGCTAATATCTCCTATTCTCCTGAAGGTATTCAACCATATAATAAAAAACGGTATATCGGATCTACATTGGAATACCTCAAAAACTATTCTAATCTTGAAAAATGATAAAGACAAAACTGATCTCCATAACTACCTTCCCATCTCACTAATAAATATTGATATTAAGACATTGGCATCTCTTTTGGCAAAAAGATTGAAGAAAGTTATGCCCTCTTTAATCTCCATGGAACAGGCTGGCTTTATGTCTTGCAGACATTCATGGGATAATACACTAACATTAGACTCTCTAATTCATCTCATCAAGAAGGAGAAAAACCTGATATATGCATTAATTCTAGATGCGTCTAAAGCCTTTGACAGGGTAAATTGGAACTTTCTATTCCAAACCATGACCCATCTCAGCATTCCTACCGCCTTCTCTGATATGATTAAAGTTCTATATAATAACACATACACCCATCTATGGATCAACAAAAATCTATCCAAACCCTTAAATATCACGAATGGCACAAGACAAGGCTGTCCCTTATCCCCTTTTCTTTTCAACATATTTATAGAACCGTTCTTCCTGTTTACCGCTCAAAATACCTTCCATACAATTCCTAAAGTTCTAAACACAAAAATTCTACTGTCGGCCTTTGCAGACGATCTAAACCTCTATTTTTAATTTCCTAATACTGATCTCACCAAAATAGTCAACTCTATTAACATATTTTCTAAGGCTTCGGACTACCAGATTAACTTTAAAAAATCACATATCTTCCCTATAAACCCTATGGGTCACAAACCTAACTATTTCCCTGATTCTCACTTTCAGACCACCTTTGACATTAAATATCTTGGAGTTCATTTTGTCCATAATCAACTATCTATGTCCCAAAACAACATGCTTAAAACGTGGTCAAAATTCTATAGGATTTACACAGATGGAAACTAATGAATTTATCTCTTTTATCCAAATCTGGGATAATAAAAATGAATATACTGCCTAGACTTCTCTTTCAGTTTAATGCCTTGGACCAGATAATATCTAAGCCTTTCTTAACAACCATCAATAAGGAATTAGCCAAATTCATTTGGTATCCCAAATCAGTTAGAATCTCATACTCTAGATTAATATCGCCTAAGAATAAGGGTGGCCTTAGTCTGCCAAACTTCCATCTCTATTATACAATTATTTGTGCTAATAGAATCCTGTTCATCTCAAAACTCAATCAGGGAGACTACAACTCCTACCCTACCGGGGCCAAGTTATGGTACCAACATATTCTAACCAATAAAATTAACCCTGCCACTCTCCCCTTTCTCTCACCGGATGTTCTTGACAGTTCTAAATTATCCATTAACTTAAAACATAAAATCAGATCCCTTCAAAATCTACTAAAACTTATCAAACTTGACAGTGTCTTCCCCCTACTCCAACCCATTCACTTAAATCCAAATATTAAAATAAACAATATGTTAATCAATCTTTCTAATTTCCCTCTTATTAAAAATATTATAGTCTGGGATATCCTTAAACACAGTAATGAATCACTCACGAATCTTCGTAAAATCCTTAATCTTAATAACAAATATTTAATTATTCTCTGACAACTACGAGAACTGGTAACTTCAAAATTTATACACCTTATAGCTAACAGTCAAGATATCACCAAGACAGAGACAATTATCCAAACTCTGTTGAGTTCGGAGAATATGCTTTCCAAATCATATAAGCTCCTGTCCTCCATAATACAGGACTCGAATTGTCTTTTTTCTAGCTATTGGGACAACTACAACTCTCATTTGTCAGAGAAACAAAAACTCTCTGCCATAAAAATTACCTTAGATTTCTCCCCTTTTAAGAAACTCTTTTACACCCAACTAATGATAAATAACAACTCTTACGACACTCCTTCTATTTTAAACAAATTTGACTCAAAGAAATCCCCGTCTTGTCCATGCTGCTCTGCTCCTAAAGTGGACCTGACCTGTTTCATGTCCTATGGTCCTGTAACCATACACATAAACTTTGGTCTTCCTTGAAAGTCCGTCTCGAGAAAATGGGATACCATAAATCGACCCTCTCCTGGGAAATAGCGATCTTTCATGTTTCTACTACAGATCTCTCCAAACCTGATATACATATATTGATTATGCACTGTTCGCTCATGAAACTAGTCTTTATTTTTTTTTGTTAGTGACAATTTTGCACCCCCTTTGATTTAAAAAAACATTTAATGTTTATACCCTTGTTCAGTCTAGGGGTGTGATCAGCTTATAACCTGATTTACCATTTTGTCACCCTTACTTCTAATTTATTCTTGTAATCTCCACCTCTGCAATCACAAGGTTCATGATCTACCACTACAAAATAACATTTATTTGATTCTATGCATTCAAAAGTGTGCTTGAGCAAGGTGTTCTTAAAATCTGAAGTTCTGAGAGAAGCCATATGTTCCCTGATCCTAAAATGTTACTTATGAGTAGTCATTCTTATATAGAAATAACACTTCCCACAACAGCAATGCAAATAACTCCTAAAGAATTACAGTTGCAATGGTAACCAACAGAGGGATCTCCATAGATGCATTTGCACATATTACAAAAACACACTTGTAAATACCCTTTGGCTTATATGTAGAAATTAAATGAACTAACTTCTCTTTCATTTCCACTGTAGGGATTTCCTCTAAGTGTTGCCATTTGTCAACAATAACCTTTTTATAGTAGGAATATCTACCGTCCTACCTAAGCAAAATGTGCCAGTCATCATTTTTACCCCTATAATTACTGATAATATTGTCCTGCCTTAAAATAGCTGCATAAATAGAAGACATGTTTGGTATGACTTCTAAACTAATAAGTCTAAGCTTGTCTAATTTGTAATCCTTATCAACAAATAGTCAAATAATGAAATTGACTTCCAATAAAAAAATCATTTAACTCAGAGTTTAATCTTGAAGACCTCATCCTTTGGCCACTCAGAATGTTGTTTTACATATGACTATTATGGTTGCTCCTACTTTCCACTGGATTTTCCTATAAAACTTCTGTGAAGCAAAAGTTCTGTTGACAATTATATATCCAAAAAAATAATTGTTTACCAAACAGCTCCCTAACTAAATGCCAAAAACTGGCTAGTGTAATTTATATGGCACATAAATGAATTACATTCTTCCACTGTACCATCTCCACAAATCCACACACAAAAAAAGATAATCCACAAATCTTCTGTAAAATATACTACTTTCGAAAACAGGGAAACTGATGACAAACAATGAATATCCCACCAGTGGTCTACCCCAGTTAACAGTAAACAAAACTAAATAAACAAATAAGCAAAATTAAAAAAATATATATGTAAATCAGAAAGTATCTGGCTTCTGCCATACAAGGATTGCTTTTGCAACATTTACTGTAAGCCTTGCTTGTCTTAAAGAGTGCAGTATGGTTTTCCCTTCAGGTCAACATGACCCCCAAGCTACATCATCAAGGTTCGCAAGTGAGTATTTGTCATGCAATTTCAGAACTTTATCCATGAGCCTTTGAAAAGTGTCAGAAGCTTTATAAAATCTAAGCAGTAAATCAATATACTTAAAAAGACATTCAGGGGTGGGGGCAATTTTTTCTCTTTTGCTTCATGGATAAATATCTCTTGGTTAAATCAATGGTATTCAAAATTTCTCCTTTGCCTAGACTCTCTATAAGTTCATCCATTCAGTTCATTGGAAAGTGTTAAATATGGGCATGTTGTTATTTTTTTGGAAATCATTATACAAGCATATGTAGCAAATGAACAAGTACAACTGGGCTTTCCCATTCACTGTTGCACTCTTGAATAACTCCAGCTTTAAGACCTTCTTCACTTTTTCAAATATTATTTTTTTTGGTGTCAAATAACTTATGAAGTTTGACTTTTAGCTTCTCCCGTGGCACAGGTTCAGTCCAAGGCTGTGTTATATTAGTCCTATCAGGTAACGTAGAAAAACTATTTATCAGTAAAATCTGTCTTACAGCTTGTTTCTGGAAAATGTTTTGCCCATTTTAACAGCTGAGATAATATTCCCTGATACCCCAACATTGGTATCAATGTCAACTTTGAGAATAACTGTAAAAGCTTCAGCTTCCCACCATAGTTCTACTTTTGTGGTTTGTCTTATTTTGTAATTCACTTAATTCAGTTTTTTCTATCACATTAAACATTCCTTGCCATCTTTCTAGGAAGTTATTTTCAGCAGACATAATTAATGCCAACAATTTCCCCTTGTTTTAAACCTATAAAAACTGTTAAATACTGTCAGCAGTGTATTGAAAGATTTGAAATATTTTTTACACAATTGTATGCTTGGTCCAGTACAGATTTTAAGGAAGATGCTATGTTAGTCACTATGACTGTCAACTCCCTCTTTACTTGTATTCCAAATGAAACAAGAGTTGAGTATGTTAGATTAGTTCTTAAGCAGAATTCCGACTTTACAAATGAAAAAGTGTACCTGATATGTACCCTTGAGACTGTTCTTGGACACAATGCCTTTATTTTTGATGACAAATTTTTCCTACAGTGTACAGGGCTAGCCATGGACACTGTTTATGCCAACACTTATCCCAACATTGTGTTGGCTGAGTGGGAATCTCAGTATGTATTCTGTGATGGTAACACTTTTTCCAGGTTTGTGTTATTTTATGGCTGATATGTGGATGATATATTTTTGTATGGGGTAATACAAAAGAATTACTGCATGAGTTGACAAAGTACCTCAGTGGTACCACTGACTTTCTTCTTTTCACATATGAGTAGTCTCCTCACTGTGTATCTTTTTTAGATGTCACTGTGACCAAAACTGTAGGAGGTTTAGATACTGGGTTATACAACAAACCATATTAAACCAATAATGTGATACATCCCTGTAGCATGAACCTAAGACATGTGAAACAAAATGCCGCAAAGGGACAATTTTTCAGGGTAGCATGCCTCCATACAAGGGATAGTGTTATGTATGAGTCTTTTGATAGAGTGACTGTTAACCTCTTAGCTAGAGGCTACACTGATACAGATATAATACAATATACAATTCATTCCTTACTATACTTGACTCGTATGCCCCTAAATGCTCAATATGAATTAAAACTCAACTAGCACCCTGGCTAACAACAGACACCAAAACCAAAATAACAACTAGAGACAAAGCGTGGGATAAATGGCGCACTACCAAACTACCCCTAGATCGTATCAAATTCCAACAACTTAGAAATGAGACTAAAAAAGCCATCATACTGGATAAGAAAAATTACTTCTACAATCTGCAACATAAACATCAGAATAACCCTCAAAAGTACTGGGCAGGCATAAATAAACTTCTCCAACCAGGCAAATCCACTACTCCGACCCCAGGAACATTATCTGACAAGAGCCAAGGAGATCTAGCCAATTCATTCAATACTTTCTTCACAGAAACCATCCAGTCATTAGCTATCCAACTTTCTCCTCCCCACACTTCTATAAACACTATACCCGACTCACCACTCTCTTTTAACTTCCAGCCAGTGTCCACATCCTTTATCAGATCCCTTTTGAAAAAACTGAAGCCAGCCACCCTTTCAGCCGATCTTCTGCCGGCTGAATACCTGCAAATTGCTGCAGATGTCGTAGCCTACCCTATCTCAATCCTAATTAACAGAACCATAACTGAGGCCTCAATCCCCTCAATTTGGAAAATATCCTATGTTATTCCATTCCACAAAGGAGGTTCATCCACAGAACTATCCAACTATAGACCTATAGCCATACTATCACCACTTGCCAAAATTATGGAAAAGTGCATGCACAACCAACTAATGCTCTATCTAACCCAAAATAAACTACTCACAGACTCTCAACATGGATTCAGACCCCATCATAGTACAACCACTGCCCTCCTCTCTTTTACTGAAAACATTAATCTTAACCGAATAATAAAAAATATCCTCCGCTCTCTTCCTGGACCTATCGAAAGCCTTTGATATGGTAAACCATCAGTTACTTCTATATACTTTAAAACCCTGTATCTAGATACTCCAGCCCTTGACTGGTTTCAAGCTTACCTCACTGGGAGACAACAAGCAGTAATGTGGCAAAACAAGCTCTCCTGCCTACTACCAAATACCATAGGAGTTCCTCAAGGTTCCATATTAGGACCTCTCCTCTTTTCAGTCTTCATAAACGACATCCAAACAGTCATCCTGAAGCCACCTGCATTCAATATGCAGATGACTCGACTATAATATGTTCCAATGCCTCTCTTGCAAATCTACTAACTACCACCCAACATAGCTTCACCAAAGTCGAAAACTGGCTTGCCAACCATCTCCTGATCTTAAATCCAAACAAAACCAAGTTACTTCTCTTCTACCCAACCAATAGATCTCTGACTGAAAACTTCACTATAAAATCCAGTAATGGGACCATCATCTCCCCAGACACCTATACAAAGCTATTAGGAGTAAACATTGACAATAAACTCAGATTTGATATACATATCAACCAAGCCATTAAGTCAGTCAACAAGAAACTTGGGACCCTATATAGAATTAAAGCCTTCCTTACCCCGAATGCCAGGGCAGCCACAGCCCGTTCACACCTTCTCTCTACCCTACTATATGCCTCTCCTGTCCTCACTCACCTTAACAAATCTGATCTGGCCAAGCTCTCATCCTGCTATAACATCACATTGCAAGGTTCGTTACAGGCCTACCCTACAGAACACACCACTGTACTAACCTGAAAAAGCTTGGATGGATAGAATTCCCACACCTTCTTCACCAGTCCCAACTCATAGAGGCCTTCAAAATCCTTAAACAACCTGAGAATACCCCAGCACTAAAAAACGTAATGACTCCCTACTCCAATGTAAGCTGCCTTCGCTCAGCAAACAGACTCCTTGTCCAAACAACTAAATCTCTCAACCTAGGTGGTGACGCGCTATTTGCCAACACCACTGGTAAAATATGGAACTCTCTCCCAAATAACACCACACTTGCAACTTCTCTAAGTCAATTCAAAAATAGTCGAAACTCCACTTCAAGTCACACTGGCTATGTCCTTGCTCAAACCCAGACTAGCTCTGTGCCATTAACTAAAACATAAACCACTAGCTAAGATGATAAGTACTTTGTATACTGTGATAAAGAAATATGTATCCTGTCTAACTCTATGTCATTATACTGCCTACCGTCCTTGCTAACATGTTATTAATGTTACATTTGTAGTAATCTCAGAAATAGTAATGGCAGTCTTGTACTTGTATGTAAATAGCCTATGTTTTTGTTAAGTTCTTTCAGCTCATTTACTGTACCTAATTATCAATGTAACTCTGTTGGAGCTTTTCTCCCCGGGCCTCCGCTGAAAAAGGACATGTATCCAGTCGGACCATCCTGGTTAACAAATGTAAAATAAATAATAATAATCAAATAATATAAGTGTAGAAAAATAGTATACTATTGCTTTGAGAGGTACTCGCACCAGACCATTCTTTGAGAGCTGTACCAGTAATGAAAATGACACTCATGGATGTATAGGCCATTTTGTACAAAGGAGTCTTACCTACTCTTCTGACACTAAGCCTATATGTGACATAGTCTGAAGACACTGGAGAGTACTCACGTCAGATAGGAAGTGTAAAGAGGTATTAGGTAGTACACCCTCCTGCTATAAGAATCGCCCATCCCTCAAGAGAATATGTTATAAAACATTGTCATCAGCAAGTACTAGTCAGAATGTGCATAGAGTAGGCACATATCCCTGTCATCATTGCAATGCTTGTAGATATATCAGAATGGATGATCATTTAGTTCATCCTGATACTGAATGTGTTTTTAATATTAACCTTTATGCCAACTGTGGTACTTGTAATATAGTTTACTATGCTTCCTGTGGGATCTGTAAAGCCTTCAACATTGGTAAGACCAAGAGATGCCTTAGAGGCAGTGTTAGGGAGCACCTGTATAGTATCAGCAAAGGTGATGATAGGAATTCCATGTTTAAGCATGTCAACTCTGTAGGCAAGAATCACTGGTTCAAATTTATGGTTTTGGAAATTTGTAAATCTGGTGTAAGAGGGCGATATTAGAACTTGCACTGAATGCCTTGACATAAAGTGGATGACTATCCTGCAAGCTACCAGTGGGAAAGGGTTCAATGATTTCATACCAATTAAACCCTTATCAAGGTCACATGACCTCACACACTGATTTATATAAGGCTGTTTGTAATGTCGCTTATACTAGATCTGAAAAAGTACCTAGTTTAATATGAAAGTGCTCATCTTGTTGTTTTGTTGTTTTTATTAAAGTTTTGAATTTTCACTTTCACTGCCTACCAGTTATTTCTATTTTCATTTTTATAGTTTTTGTTTTTAACTGTTCTTGCTACTTGTTTTAAATCTCCTGAGGCAGACATTCATATAGTGCACATTTTGTTGCATGTCTTTTGCCCTTTGTATATATTCCTTATCTACTCCTCTAGCATTTTTAAATCTGTGTAGCAAGCTGATAAAGTACAATGCTTTTTATGTGGGTTTATTTCATCCTTCTAGTTTTCCTTTGTAAAATGAGGAAAACTTTAAGGAAGCTTACCATGCAATAACTCAAATGTGGAAAAAAACTGTTGAAGTCTAGAACAATCCTCTTACAGCAAATATGCGGTAGGGAAGTAAGTGAACACATATATTTTTATTTATTTAACATTTGTTGACCAGGAAAATGTGACTAGCACAGAGCCTATTTTCAGCAGTGGTCTGGGGAGAAAAGCTCCAGATGCACATTTTTGGAATGTAGAAGGAAACCAGAGTACCTGGAGGAAATCCACACGAATGCACGAAGGACATGCAAACTCTGCACAGAAGGCACCCCATCTAAGAATCAAACCAAGCAACCTCTTGCTGTGAGGAGACAACATTAACCACTGCACCACTGAGCCTCCCATTTCTTATCATCCAGCTCATTAACTCTCTCCAGCATAGACTCCAGAGTTTTTTTTTTTTTTTTTAACATACTCCACTAATTACTTTAGGGGTGGTACACAGAAGCTCTTAACAGTTTTATTGTAAAACATTGGCAAAGCTGGTGGATTGACTTAGCATCTGACATTTAGAGGAACTGATTCAGGAAACCTAGTAGCATAACTAATAATCAATTAGAATCTACTGGTAGCCTTTACTAGACTTTAATACTGGAACTACAATATTTTAGATATCCAACTAAATGAGACATTAGTATTAGACAGAGGTATCAGTGTACTTCTGGATGCAGGATGTTGTACCAACTTTATAGGCACAGTTCATAAAAAATCCTCAATGTCTTTCATTACAACAAGCCAAGAAATATACACCTCAAAGACTAAATAAGAGTTTTGCAGCCCTACGTGGCCTCACAATATATGACTGTATGTTATTTCACTTATATTTTTTAAACTGTTTTGGGGGAAAGGTGGTGCAGTACTTCTCCCCTGTTATTCTTGAGTTACACAGCAAGTCCATCCTTAACCAAAATATGAGTGTGGGATAGGGCTAATGTTCTCATCAACTTCTTCTTCCATTTTGGGTATATTTTCTTTTTTTTCCTGCTTTTTCAAAATTTTCATGACTTACATGCACATCTACTAGCCCAGAATACTTACATGAGTATAATGATGTGTAGAGGATGTAGTCATTTCTCTTATGATACATGCATAGGTGTTTTATCTTCTTCTTCTCATACTTCCGCTATAAAAGATATGCCAGTGACACTCTTCACTTTTTGGATTTGACAATTCCTTTACCTTTACATCAGTAATGCCTCTTTGTTTAATCAGTTTTTATTGAAGTTTTGAAATTTTCAAACAAGAAAAATAACAACACACCCTTTACAATAAAATATATACAAAATATCTAAATCAGATTTAAATACATAAGTAAAGATTTGAAACTTGTTATCCCACATATAAGAAGATAAAAATATGAATCACATTTATCTAAAAGACAGGCTAATTTTAACCAGCAGTTAAGTTCAGTAGTCAGTTTGCTCACATCTTGATAATATCTATTTCCTTTTGATAAGCAACAGTGGAGAGATTTATGAACTCAGGGAAACAAGGGCTAGATTCAAATTTACAATGTATAGTAATAACCTCTCTGACAATAGATAGGAAAGACCATTAAAGAGTATATTGAGACTTGGGGATACAACATTATGCAAACCCAAGAATTTGGTTAAATTAAACTCGTCAGACAACAAAGCTTGTAAAAATGTTTGGATTTGTTCTCATAATGGTAGAAATATTTGACAATCAAATATGATATGCGAATAATGCACTTTAATTTATAAATTATACTTTCAGCATTCCCGATTTCCTTTTTATAACTAATTTCCAATCTATGTGGCATGAAAAAAAATTATGTAAGAATTTCATGAGTAAATTCTTCAGAATAAAGAAGACATTGTTTTGAGAGAAGGGGTAAGGATCATATCTTTTATAGATGAATCAATTATTTTAGATGTATTGTTCATAAACAGTTCATTAACTTGATATTTTTCACTTAATTTATATGTAATTGAATATATTTTCTATTTTCAGCATCTATTTCATGGTTAGTAAAAGAAAATGATTACAGGGAGAACATATTTAACAGACTCATCATATCTAATGTCAGTATTAGAACCTGTCTAAATGTTTGAACTGTTTTTTTAACACATTTACTGAATTATCACTTGTTACATAGGTGCATTTACATTTATATAAAAGTAGTCGAACTGTACGAACAAGTTAAAATTAACACACATTATGCTTCACATATATTTCTATATATCAAATAACCTAAGGTTAAGCAATTTTGGCATGCATTAGTCACATTTATGTAATACATAGTCAATATTATTCAGTTTGGTTTCTTTTAAAAACTAATTCCAGTAATATATACATATATATATATATATATATATATATATATATATATATATATAAATAGTAGGTAAAATAGAAAACAACCAGGCCTTTTTCTCCTGTTTTATATTTACAAAGTTTTTAACTAGTTTCAAAATATAGTCCATACATTAAGAGTCAGTTGTCTTGTTCATTGCTTCAATGAAATAGTACCTCAGAAGCTGACACCTGCAGTTTAGAAAACTGTGCTTCTGATGCATTGTAATATTTATGTTAGATTTTAACAATGTAGTTTCAAGTTTGGTTTGTCTTTTCGGCTTTTCCCGGTTAGGGGTTGTCACAGCGGAACTCTGGTCCTCTAATGATTGGCAGTAGATTTTTATGGTGCCGAGTTGACAGCCCGATGACCAACCTTTAGCGAAGTCACACCCATTCACACATGTCTTTCAGAGGCCACTCAATCGCGAGGAGGACATGCAGACTCCACACAGAAGGCAGTTTCAAGTAATGTCTTCAAATTATCTGAATAATTAGAATGCATCCATAGATCAATGACTGTAATGATAGTAACAGCTGTGTAGGGTTCCACAGTTGGAAAATTAATATTCCCACTTCGTTAGTCTTTGATATGGTGGGCCAGTGCTATCCTTGGTTTATTAGGGTACCAAAATCACAAACAAACATTATAAAATTGTTTAATATGTTTTTTAGAGAGAGGTAGAGAAATAGCATGAATAATATTTATTTTAATATATAGCACTCTCATCATCACTGAAAAAATATGTATTCCAATTGTTAGTAAGCCACTTAATATCATCTAGAATTTCAATTTAACATCTGCAATTTCTTAAATTAAAATTAAAAGTTTTTTGTAAATTAACCACTAAATATTTCATCTGATTGCTACCCCAGTTGTAGACAACATAAAATGTATACAAATTATTTTAATCTTTATTTATTAATTATATGCTTTGCATGGGTTGAATTTAAGTCCAGAAATAATTTCAGAATAATTTAAAGCACTTGGTAAATAATATTCAACATCAGATCCAAAATCAGCAATAGTCAGAAGAATATCAACCACAAAAAGTTGGAGCTTAGTCAAGTATTGTTCTCAGATTTCGAAAGCTATTATATCTTTATTGAAATTAATACAATTAGGGAATGTGTCTATTGCTAATGCAAATAAGAGGGGGAAACAGAAAGTCTTAGTTTCATTTCTTAGTTCATTTTAAAGGTCCATGAGATGTAAGATCATAATTAAACAGTAAAATAGAACCAGAGTACAGGTGATTAATAAGATAAATGAAATCAGTAGGATAAGTTATACATTTCCAAAGCTTTAATTAGGTATGGCCATACAATCGGGTCAAAGGCTTTAGCTAAGTCTAGACTAATTATATCTAATTCTTTTTAATGGAAGAAACATAATTAATATGAATGTCTACACTTTTAATATTATTTTGTGTCAGACTGTATAAAATATAGCACATTCGGTCATCTTCAATCAGTTCTCAGAAGAAGTTATTTAGCTTGTTTGCTAGCACTGGCATACATTTTTTTATAATCTATGCTTAACAATGCCTAAAGGAGGAGAAAAATGAGGGGTTCTTATCTTATTTCAGTATAGATAAAATCAGAGAATATGAGGTAGGCAAGGCAAGGTATATTTGATTTCCATAAAGTAACTTTTATCAAAAGGGTCAAAGCTTCATGTGGGAAAGGTTCATATATTTTTGGTAACAGACCAATATTCCCTGGTGCCTTATTTTCTTTCTTTTTTCTTTTTTTTTAATTGGACTTACATTTCCATCATAGATAACAATTTGTTTATTTTCTAATGTCATCAGATGAAGGTTTCTTTGAAACGTTCTTAAGTAATAAAGATTTTATTCCCTTATTGTCTTGAAATTCTCATTTGAGCTGTTTTATTTCTTATAGCAGATTTTAAAACCAAATTAAAAAAAATAATCAGTGATATCAGTGAATTTTCTACCACTATCTGGATGAAAGATAAAATTGATATGTTTTACCCTTGTTATTCTTTTGGATCTAAGAGCAAATCTGTAAAGGCATTTGAGAATAACTGAGTAATATTGCAATTTGATTTGTTCTAGGTTGATTGAAATTTTATGTTGTAGTATCTCCAAACAATCAGTATTTAGTTCTTTTAGTTTCCTTAGAAAGCCTTTAGGGTCTTTTTATATTTTAAGTTTATTGTTATCAGTTTTATCCATTAACTCAAATAATTCTATGTTGCAGTCTTTCAAATTGATAGGGCACCAGGATACCATCCTTCCATAGAAAAAAACTTTCTTTGAATCTCACACAATTGTCATGCAAACTCCTTCATTATAATTCCAAAGAAGGTGATTCTTTGTTTCCAGAAATAACTATTCCTTTAAATATTTCAGTTTAGTAATATAAGCTGGCAAACTTTTACAAGAGACTAGCCCCTTGATTGTTAAAAATGTGACCAATAATGGCATTATAATCCGTGATAGGACAGATATAATTTTAAAACTTTTTTAACTTATAGACTGAATCATTATAAAGATAGATCCTATCTATTTTATCTTAAGTGCCAAATCAGTATTAGTAATGAGTGCAAAGGACAGAATTTAGTTCACAAAAATCATAAATATCTGTAAAACCCATGGTTTAACAAGATTCGAAAGAACTTTGGCTATAGCTGATTTTCTTAAACTTCAGAATTGTACAACAAATCAGCAAGCATATTATCCACATTAACTCTGTACCTATACATATAATAGGACTACAGAAACGATTGCTGTTATGGTTGTATAGTATATATCATTTTAACACTAGATACCAAATAAAAATAGAATATTATTATTAGCTAACTATTAGCAATGTATCTATCTCTACCTTAGTTTATGAAAAAATCAGTCATATAAGGTATATACATTTCCTATAATACATTAGTTATTAGTCCATCTGGAATAATAACAATATAGTGCAGGGAATGCAGAAATTATGCAAAACCACCAAATGCAGAACAGAAAAATGCCCAAACAACGAAGGTCAGTACCAGGGGCGGCCCTTGCTATTGGACTGCCAGACTGCAGCCCCCCCCCCAGTTGTAAAAAAAGAAAGAAAGTAAAATAAAATAAAATAAAATACAAAATAAAGAAAATAAAAAATGATCGCAATTAGCAGACCTTCTTGCATGCTCCCTAGCATTTCTGATATCCAGACTGCTGCTGAGACAGTCTGGAGCATGCGCAGACTGTCTCAGCAGCAGTCCGGATTAAGAAGCATTCAAGTGCAGAGATCCCAGAAATCTATGCAGTTGTAACTGCATAGACTGTCACTGGAAAGGGATTGCACTCGGACTGCAATGTCAGCAGGCTGGGAGCCTTGTCAGGGAAAGACATCTCACAGGATTTGTAGTGCTACAACGAATGAAGCTGTGGAAGGATTTATTTAGAGCTGCAATGAATGGATCTGTCCCAGGTTGTGTGTGTGTGTGCATGTAAAATGCCCCAGGTGCTACATGGTGGTCGGTAGAGAATAAGGCTTGAACCCTGTACCTTGGTCCTAGGTGGCAAGAGCCTGAATTCCCTACCCACCACCTTTTGTAAAAATGCTGCAGATTTTTCCCTCATACTTGTTCTGTACCTCATAAAATCTGTGGTTTCTGTATTTCTGTGTCCTTGCAAAGCCAGTAGTGCATTGGTGCAGTGTTAGCTTTGTTGCTTGACAGCTACATGTTCTCTGGTTTGATTCTTGACTGGAATGCCTTACCTTCTGTGTAGAGTCTATATGTCCTCCCTGTTTTTGTTTCCTCTAGTGTTCTCCCATCTTACAAAGATATGTCTGGCTGGAGTGTTTCTCCCTGGGCCTCTGCTAAAAATTAGCTTTTGTTTCAAGTCAGACTTTCCTGGTTAACAAATGTTACAAATGACACACATTTGAATATCAGACTTCATATTCTTCAGAAAGTGCATGGCAACCCAAAAGCTTTTATTCTAGCAATTTTCTAAGTGTATAAGATGGACATTTGAAACCTGTCCCTATTTTGGGACTGTATTCCCCATTATTGGCTTCATCCAGGTTTTGTGCTAAGGTTGAAAGCTATGGTAAGAACTGAATTCACTGAATATGTTTGGGGGCTATATTCCCCCATTACTGGCTTTGTCTGAGTGTTATTTGCTAAGAGGTTGAGAGCTATGGTGAGAACTGAATTCACTGAATGTTTGGGTGCTGTATTCACCCATTATTGGCTTTGTTCAGGTGTCTTGTGCTAAGAGGTTGACAGCTGTGCTATGGTGAGAACTGAATTCACTAAATGGTAGCCATTTAAGTTTTCATCTTCTTCTTTCACAAAACAGCCGATTTGGCATAGTGGTATGTTGCTCTGACTATTTTACACAGGGTCCTGTGTTTAAGGCTTGGTAGTGAAATGTATGGTGGTAACACAGCATTTTATTCTAGCAACTTTCCAACATTATACAAGCAATGTTTAAAATGTGTCCCTGTTTTTTGGGCTTTTGTCTCCCCCCCCCCCCAATAAACGTTGGCTTTTTCCAGATTTCTTTGTGCTGCAAAGTTCAGAGATACAACTGAGTGAGTAGATTTTTCAAGGAGCTGAGAGCTTCAGCGAAGCAAAGGTTTAGTGCTGCTTATGCTGAATCTGCTTGCATTGTTAATAGCACAACAGGTAGTATACTTGCTTTTGATGAAGAAGGCTGTGGGTTCTACTCCCACAGTAGATAGATGCATTGCTGATACTGTACTGTGTTACAAAAGGGGTGGATGTGAAGATACCTAGCAACTATGAACCTGTTATCAGTTTGCCATCCATTCCCTATTGCAATATTGCCAGCTTATCATTTTTTTAGTGTAAGACAGTCAATTTATTCCTCAAGGGTAACGGGCACTTTATTTGTAGATGAAACAATGAAATACAAAGTTGTTTGCTAGCAGCAACCTCTTCATTAGTTACAGATCTCTTTAATGTGGAATTATTTAGATGACTTTTACTTCTTCAGAGATCATGCATATGTACTGATACTGGTGGACTGTAGAAGTTTGACTAGACTTTTATGATGGAAATGTTCTGAATTGGGCAGTTTTGTCATTACTGGTACATGCATTTTGATTCATTGTTTACTGGAAAAATTTCAAAACAATAAATTTAAAACACCCTCTAAAACTGTACTGTATTGTACAAGGAATATAATTTAATACAATCAGGAAGGTTTATGAAAGAGCATGTGTATGTTTCGTGTGCAAGGGGCCCGTGATTTGAAAACAGCCCAAACCCAAAGTTAATCTGCCACTTGAGTTTTCAAGGGCAGAGAAGTTTTAATGCTAAGTCTGTTCTCATTGTGAGACTGCATTGCTTTGTTTAGCAGATATGATATATATTAGTGTTTGCACTGTAAAATGCAAAATAAAACTGTTAAACGAAGTCCAAATCATCACAGAAGTAAAGCAGTATGCACATTAGTGTTTATGGTAAATAGGGTGAAATAGCCAAGTAATGGTTCATTGGAATGGCTGTGGGGGGGTGGGGGCTCCATTCGACCATGATTTTGTGAGGGAGGAAGGGCAGCAAACTCAAAGACAGCCCTGGCTGAACTATACTTCTCAACTGTCCAGATTGTTGCAGAATGAATAGATTTTTGCTTCTTAATTTTCGTTTGTTCCTCATAACATTTGTGGTTTTCTGTCAAATCATTTAGGAATGAAGTCACTAAATAATGACAGACACTGAGTTTTAGACTTCATAACCTTCAGAAAAATGCATGCTAAAGCAAGACCTGTTATTCGATCAACTGTCTCAGTTTATACAAGAGCAATTTTTAGTACTGTTTATATGTTACCCCCATATATTTGGCCTTGTCCAGATTTCCTGAATTAACAGGTTGAGAGGTACATGCAAATAAATTGCTTTATAGAATTAGGCATATCCAAACCTCTCAACTGTCCCCGATTTTGGTTCAAAATGTTGCTCTTCCCCCAATAATCCCTCCGCAAAATGGCAATTTTGGAAGAAAACATGGAGGGTTTACAATTAATAAATAACTGTAATAATTAGTTATGGATTACTTTTATTTCAGAAATGCATGTAGATTATTTTATTTTGTCAGCTGCTGAAGTTAGCAGTACTAATATTAGAAAGTGTCCCTTCTTTGACAGGTTCCCAGCTGTATTGTGTGGCTATTTTATATTTTTGAATCACATTTATGGTCCATTTTTCATAAAATTGTGGGTTTTTTTGGCAAATTAGTGGCAAATCATTAAA
This sequence comes from Protopterus annectens, assembly GCF_019279795.1. Lineage (NCBI taxonomy): Eukaryota > Metazoa > Chordata > Ceratodontiformes > Protopteridae > Protopterus > Protopterus annectens. The sequence continues at coordinate 916,151,286 of NC_056735.1, forward strand.
GACTGAAGTTAGAAAATAATGACAGACATTTCAGTTTCAGATTTCATACCCTTCAGAAAATTAATACTAATGCAATACCTGGTATTCTATTATCTTTCTAAGTTTATAAGAGCAATATTAAAAAATTGTCCTTATTTTTGGGCCTTTGTCCCACTTCTATGTATGGCTTTGTCCAGATTTCTTGCTCTGAGGTTGAGAGGTATGACAAATGTGTCAGGGCCATCGCAGTCAGCCAGAGACATTTCAAATTGTGACATACTTGTTGCACCCCACTCCCCCATGTAGTGACTCTGGATGTGTCCAAGCAAGGCAAGGAGCAATTATGCAGTGTAAATGTGCAGACTATCCCCCCATCCAAGGTAGACACAAGTACTACAATGGCTTTTCATCTGTCCTTGATTTTGCAGAATGTTCTGGTTTCTGCCATATTTTTATACTGTTGATTTATGCTTATTATTATTTAGAAAGTGCCTGTTGCTCTGTGTTTAAGTAACAGTGCTTTAATGACTATCTGGTAAGCTTGTCTGAGATTGTAAGATACAATTAAGTTTTAATAAGCACACTGTTAAAAAATTGCCAACATTGAAAGCCTTTCTGTTGTTGCCATGCAGAGAATACTTACATAACTAGATAACATATAAGCCTTGGGTATTGAAATGCATATGACAGTATTTGTAATAAAGGACAGGATTACATTATTTTAAGAGCTCATTACAGGCTTTACCTGCAGACTAAACAGAATGCCAATCTATCATGTGTGGTCCATTAGAACTGCAGTGCAAGGAGAAGTGGTTTGAGTTGAGTGCTGCTTGTTTTTTTATACTTGATTTTGATTGGCATTCCAGTAATGTATTTAAAAAGTAATTTATTTTTTCATGCCTCACAACCTTTTTGTTTCCATCTAGAGATTAAGTAAGCTGTCATGCAGCCAATGGATTGAAATATGTTTTTTCTTCTACACTTCATTTTGTCTTGATTTAGACTCTCATAATGATGGTTTGGCACCCAGGGTAGCTTATTTAATTAAAGCTATAGTTTTTGTGGTTGTGAGCATAGCCCCTCCCCTTTCTAGTTGGCCACACCCATTCTCACTGACCCCACCCATTCAGCTGTCTCCTGCAGCCCCCCCTTTGATTTGAAGTCACCGGCTGCCACTGGTCAGTAGTATATCCTTTAATAAAAGCACAAACCTCTCTAGCGCCTCGGCATAAAGCCTTCCAGGAGATAACAATAGTGAAAAAGAACACCTCTTAAAAAGGTGCATCAATTAGAAAAAAAAAAAACAATTAAACAAATAAAACAATTACACAATCTAATACAATTAATTCTTTACAATAAGTATTTCCAATTGCATTCCTGATTTAGTCCACCAGGTGTTAAAGTGTTATACTTTAAAATAAAAACTGCTTCTTTGAATAGTAACTTATTCTTTAAACAAGTTACATTTGCTACTTTAATTTGTTCAAGAATACAACCTCTCAATTCTGAATAAGCTCCCCCATGTACAAAATTAAAGTGGGAAGCAGTAGGACTTTCTATCTTATTGTTTTTAATATCACAAATGTGTTCCTGCAATCTAACCTTAAATTACCTCTTACTCTCACCTATATAGAAAAGATTGCAGAGACACTTAAGTGCATAAATAATACCTATGGCATTAGAAGTAAACTCTGTTACCGGTCTAAATTTCAAACCATTAATTTTATCAAAAAACCTGGTAGCATATGAACAAACTGTACAATTTCCACATGTCCAGGTGCCAAACCTACCAACCTCACTTCCCACATTTACATCAGGATAAGAAAATGTTGCATGTACTGTCATATCTTTTAAATTACGGCCTCTTTTAAAAGAAATCAAGGGTGCATGCCATACATTTTTTAATGTATGTCTTCCCTCCATCAAAAAAGGCCAATAATATTTTATAATAGCTATAATCTCATCAGCTAGTATATTATAAGAGGTAACAAAATACATTTTCCTACCTTCTTCATTTTTCATTCTCTGCAGTGTATTATTGTTGTGTTCCCTACTATTCATTTTATCTATCTCTGGAAAACATAACTTCTCTAGAGCCTTTTTAATAACTCCCAGAGCATATCCCCTATTTTTAAACACCTGACAGGAGTTAAAAATCTTTTTTCTAAAATATCAGATTCACTACATAACCTACTGACTCTTAATAGCTCTCCATAGGGTAGGGAGTTCAAAATATGAGCTGGATGGCAACTATGTCCATCCAAAAAATGGCCATCACCACCAAATTTTCTAAGTATATTAGTAGTGATTTTTTCCATTTCTAATATTACCTTCTAAGATCAGATCCAGAAAAATAACAGAATTACCACTTTGTAAACCTTCAAACCTTAAACCTAGCTGGTTAGAATTTAGTATACTAACAAAATCTTGTATTAATGACTTACCTCCTTTACATAAAAAATAAAATCATCAATAAATCTAAAATAATGAATTGCATACTTTCTAAAAACCTCTAATCTATATAAAAAAGTAATTTCAAAATATCCCATAACCAGGTTAGCATACATTGGGGCAAAATGAGCCCCCATAGCTGTACTTTGTATCTGCTGATAAACTACCTTTTTAAATTCAAAATAATTATTAACTAAACCAAAATAAATTAATAAAATAATATAATTTGAAACTGGACTGTCACCCAAAAAGAATTTAAGGGCCTCAGTACCTACTGAATGCTTAATATTTGTGGACAGGCTCTTAACATCTAATGTGATCCAGTAATAATCTTTCTCCCAAAACACACATTTAATCTTATCTAAGAAGTTAAAGGAGTCTTTTTTGTAGGAATCTAAAGTTGTTACAAATTTAGTTAGATAACAATGCAACATAATTCCAATATTATGCAAGAAATAATTACTGGCTGCTACTATAGGATGACCAGGTGGATTCACTAGGTCTTTATGTTCTTTGGGTAAACAATAAAACTTAGCCAAAGTACAATTGCCTGTATTAAATTTCACATCTAAATCATTTTTAGACAAATATCCAAGTCTAAAACCTCTTAATAAAATGTCTTTGAAAATTTTTACAGCTTGTTCATATTCAACAATACTAGATACTTTATATACATCTCTCATATTTAAATGGACCATACACAATTTTAAATATTGAGTAAAATGTAGCACCACTACTTTATTACCCTTACCAGAAGGCTTAATAACTAAATCTTTTCTTTTACTCATATTTTGTAAAGTTTGCCACTCTCTTTTACGTAAATTATACCATATAGCATTTTTATTACCCCAAAATTTCATAAAAATATCATCCACTGAATGATGTGCCATAGAAGAAAAATGAGAAATTCTTTCATGCCTAAAGGGCGGAATAAAAGTACTTTTAACTGGTACCTTCACAGTGTCTAATAAACAATAGGCATTTACTTCATCATTACAATCCGATAAGGAAAAATCACATGTAAAAAAAACATCACCAGAGTCTGAATCACTATATTCATCCAAAACTTCAGTACACATATCCTTTTCATAAAACTCACATAGATGTAATTTGCATATTAGATGAAAAATGTCAATATAGGTGATATGTTTCCTAGGAAGAGCAGTAGGTATAAACTTCAAACTGCTAACACAGCCATCTTACATTCACTTAAAGAATAACCAGATAAATTTACAACAAAACTGCTTTCATTATTCATTGCAACATCATCTAATGACGACAATATCTTTTGAACATTAATATTTAGTCCATTTCTGGATTAGTATCTATCTCTACCTTAGTTTATGAAAAAATCAGTCATATAAGGTATATACGTTTCCCATAATACATTAGTTATTAGTCCATCTGTAATAATAGCAATATAGTGCAGGGAATGCAGAAATTATGCTCTGATATTTAGAAAAAGTCAAATCAGTTAATCACTACATGTTGGACACCCCTTGCTAAAGTTGTTAAAGTTGGGTCTAACAATAGGCTTCAAAATGGGTCAGTACTGACCAGCAAATGACAGCAGCAGAATAAAAGATTTGTTCATACCTGCTGTCTATACTGATAACATGTCCCCTGACTTCTTGTTATAAACTTAAAGGGTTGCTAGAATAACAGGATATGTGATGTCCTTACATTCACTGCTGCAGTATTCTTAACTTATGGGATTCCCTGCCATGAAAGCCTGACATCCAGCCAGTCTACCAAAGACTACTGTTGCTTTAAGGTATGCTGAATGTCACCCACATGCTCCTTGCATAGAGTAGGCCATAAAGGTAATGTTCAGGCCGACCATAATCAGAATTTCTTTGCTGCTAGTCCTGATGTATCTTTTCACTGCTGGTCTGTTTACCTGCATCCATTTTCCACCAGTTGAATGCAGTTTCATTCTGCAGTGACTACCTATACCTGTTTGTTGACATATTACAGTTGCAGATGTGTCCCATTGGGATTTTTTTTCTTGCTTTATTGTGCTCCTTGAGGTTAATATCATCCAGGAACTGTGGGAGACAGATTCCCCATAAAGACCATCACAATAAGTGTCTTTTTTGCCTAGGAGCTTCTCATGACCAAACATCTTGTTCAATTTGTGAGACATTTGTCCAGAAAATTCTTCAGAGTAGACTTTCTTCCTTTTCCTTATATTTTGAGAATCAGCATCTTAAGCTTCTCTCTAAAGATACAATGGAAGGAATCTCCCACGCTGAGGGTCAACTGTTATGGAGGAAGAAGGTGAAAAATGTAAAACTGAAATCTTACACTGTCCATCCTCTGCCAGGTGTTTCTCCTGAGGTCATTTCAAACCCGGAGGCTCATCCTGCTGTGTTGTCAGATTTCTCTGCCATAACCATATTGGAGGCCAATGAGGCTCTGGCTGGCAACACATCTGAAGAAGCTTTGCAGGTGTCTGTCTTGGTCATTCAGGGGAATCAGAGTTAACTTTTTTCTGAAGGGCCTAGGGGACTTCGTCAGGTTTTAGTTGGGGAAGAAGTTCCTGCTACGGTGCTCTACTGCCATTCTGGGTCTGAGCCATCTCACTTTTTGGCGGTGATGTTCCCTTAAAAAAAAAACAAAAAAAATAAACATGTTTCTTCTGCTCATAGGGATCCACAAAGTGAGTGGCAGGCCTTGCTTCAGGGGCTATTTACTGCTTTAATGTCCTTAAAGCCTCCTCATGGGGTTTCAGTTCCTGCTCTTCCTTGGTCTTTTACTCCCCTTAAAAGAACTAGAGAACAGGATTCTTCTGAGGATGTGTCAGATTCTGATGATGAATCCCTGACTTATTTTGCTCAAATTCCTTCTCCTTTGGACTATGGGTCAGAGGAGGAGGAATCTATTAGTCCTGATATTCCTTTGGAGGAAGTATTTTTTGGTAACACATTCTCTAGGATGATGGATTTTTTTAAGTGTGACTGTGATCAGGTCTCTGATATCCACTAGAGGTACTATGGGTTGCTAGAATTGGAATCTCCTAAACCTGCAGCTATTCCTCCTGTTTTGGCAGCTTTGATGGATGTTTTTTTTTCAATGACTGTCATGTGCCTGATTCTCTTGCCCCTGGTCCCAAGAAGCCTGATAGGTTTTATAGGATGCCTGGGAATTGTTATTTTCTATGTAAATATCCTGCAGCTCACCCCTCTGTAGTGTCTGTAGCCTCTGATAAGCCATCTCCATTGCTTCCTTCACCCAAGTTATTGCCTTCTGACAAGGACAGCAGGACTATGAAAGGCTGTGTAGGAAGGTTTACACTTCTGCTACCCTAGTTTTTATGGCTATTAATTATCAGACTCATATGTCTAGGTATGTGTTGGCTCTTATTTCTCAGGCCTGTCAATTTATTTCTTATTTTTCCATACTCTTTCAAGTCATTCATCATTATATTAAATGTACTTATGGTGCGGTTGATTCCTCTTGAAAAGCTGTTGTTTTTGGTTGAGTGATGAGGAGGTATTCTTGGCTTAGGCTTCAACCTCAACCTGATGATATTAAAGCTAAGTTGATGGATGCTGCTCTGGACTCTAAATTTTTGCTTGCAGAAGCAGCTGCTGGTTTAAGTCCCTTCAGGATAAGGGTAAGGCCTTACAAGAGCTTAAATGTGTTTGTTTCACCCGTGCCTAAATTTCATAGAAACAACTCCACTAGGCCTGTCTTCGTTTGTAGGCAATACTTACCTTCTACTAAAGGCTGCTACATTTTCAGGGATTCTGAGGCTCTCTTTTCTGCACAAACCAGGTGCTGTATGACTATCCATCTCTTCTCAGCCACATTCCTCTTTCTCTTCACCTTTCATTTTCTTTTTCTGTTTGGCGTTAGATCATTCAGGATTCTTGTGTTTTTTGATCAATCATCAGGGATACTTCATGGTGTGGAAATCCATTTTCATGGACATTCCTCTGCCTTCTCAGGAACAACTTCCTTTTTTTCCCAGGGGTTCTTCAGAATCTCTTGACTCAGGGTACTATTCAAGAGGTGTCTGTGTCCCAAAAAGGGAAAGGGTTCTACTCAAGACTGCTTCTAGTCCCCAGAAAAGAGGGCTCCTGGAGACCTTTCCTAGACATCCCTCATCTAAACACCTTTCTAAAAGTGCTTTCTTTTCAGATGCTATCCCTTCAGATTCTGTTTCCTCTCTTGCTACCTCAACCCTATATGGTATCTCTGGATCTCAAAGATACTTATCTGTATATTATGATCCATTATCTTTTTAGGAATCTTTTGCATTTCTTTGTTGCTTCTGGGCATTTTCAGTTCTCTGCTTTGCCCTTTGGCCTTTCTACTGCCCCTGGAGTGTTCACCAATTGCCTTGCTCCTGTGATAGTTTTTTTCAGGCTTCAAGAGATCCAAATTTTCCCTTACTTAGATGACCTGCTGATTCAGTAGTCCTCTCCATAGACCCTTTTGCAAAATCTTAATTTTGCCATTTCTCTTCTTCAGAGCTAGGGGTTCCTTGTAAATTTCAAAAAGTGTTCACTGGCTACTTCTCAGGATCATGTTTTTCTGGGTTGCAGGATTCAGATGTTGCCAATGCTTTCATCTCTGCCCCCTCCAAAGACCATAACTCTCATTTCTTTCTTTCACACTCTTCTTCCTCTGGCTTCTATTACCACCAGGGAGTTTGTGAGAGGTCTGGGTTTCATATCATCTACCATTCCGATGCTCCATCTGGCCAAACTTCACATGGGAAAGTTTCAGTGGTTTCTGAAGTGAGTGTGGCTCCAACATTCACATTCTCTAGACTTTGTAGTTCCTCTTCTTCCTTCTCTCAGACAAGAAATTTACTGGTGGATTCAGCAGTTATTTCTGAATCCAGGGATCCCTTTTCATCTCCCTCTTCTCTCTGAGGAATTGGTCACAGCCTCTTCAAACATGGGATGGGGGTGACATTTGGCTCCTTAAAGGTACAGAGGATGTGATGGCCTCTTCAGCAGAAGGAGCACAACAGTGTCCTCTGCTGGGTCTTCAGGCCTTTCGTCTTTTCTCCCCAGGGCCTCTCAAGGTGCTTACAGACAATACATCAGTGATGTAGTATATCAGCAAACAGGAAAGAATGAGATCTTATCTTCTTTGCCAGTTGGCACTTCTGGTATAGGATCTTGCTGTCAAGTATCAAGTGACTCTTCAGGCAGTTTATATCCCTTCTGATCAGAACATTGTGGCAGACACTCTGAGCATGTCCTTAGCTCAGTCCCATGAATGGATGCTTCACAGGGATGTGTTTCTGGACATTATCCACCAGGGGTACTCTTCATGTGGATCTTTTTGCCTCCCCTCTCAACAAACAGCTTCCCCTGTTTTATGCCAGATTCACAGGTCCTCTGGTGGGGAAGGTGGACAAGCTTTCATTTTTTTGCAAGGGGATGTTTCTTTATGCATTCCCTCCCTTTCCTCTCATTCCAAATGTCCTGTTCAAAATTCAACAGGATGTTCCCAAAATATTGTTGGTGACTCCCTTTTGGCTGCAACAGCACTGGTTCCCTCTACTTCTGCATCTCGTCAGGGGCAATCATCACAAGTTACCTCACAGGGTGGATCTAATTGCACAGGTCAGGGGATCTATCATCCATCCTCACCTGTCCCTGCTTCAAATGACACTGTGGGTGATAGCATTTTGATTCCTCATGGACACCTTTTTTTTCTGAGGATGTGCTGCAAGTACTGCAGTAGGCCAGGAAACATACTACTAGGAAATCCTACTTATCCAAATGGTAGAGGTTTTCTATTTGGTGTCCATGTTGTAACCTGGACCCACTTATTGTGGATGTTCCTTTGGTTCTGTCTTATTTGTGTGAGTTGCTTGATACTGGTTTGGCCTAGTCTTCTATTAAGGATCACTTATCAGCTATCTCTGCTTGTCTGCCTTTTTTTCCTCCTTTATCTTCTAGATTTAAGGTGAAACTATTTCTTAAAGGTGTCCTTAGTATTAGACCTCCCAGGAAGCCCGTTCCTCCTTCCTGGATTCTTAATTTTATTTTGGAAAAGTTGATTCAGGCTCCTTTTGAGCTTGCTGCTTTGGCTTCCTTGCAATAATGTTCCTGGAAAACTGTTCTTTTGTTAGCCCTTACTTCTGCCAGATGGGTGTCTGAGTTGCAGACACTTATGGCTAGTCCTTTTTTGATCTTTCATGAGGACAGATTGTCTTTGAGCACTAATCCTTTTAAGCCTAAGGTGGTTAATGGGCTATCACTCTATCAATTAATCTACCTACTTTTTCCCCTCTCAGCAATTTGACAGTGAGAGGGTGCTGCATACTTTGGACATGCACAGTAAACTCAGGGTTTATTTGTATAAGACTAAGGCTGTTAGAAAATCTGATCAGTTATTTGTTTCTTCTCATCCTAGATCTTTGGGACTTGCTGTATACAAACACACTCTTTCTTCTTGGATTTTTAAGGCCATTTCCTTTTGTTGCACTTTTTATGGCAAGAGCCTTCCTTCCTCAGTTAAGGCTCATTTTATTAGAACTGTTGCTTCTTAAGGTGCTTTTTTCATTAGATACTAATTCTATTCTTGAAGCAGCTACCTTGACTTCTGTGCATACCTTTACCAAACAGTACAAATTTGATGGTATTTCTAGAGCTAGGCCTGGTTTTGCTAGTGCCATTTTTCATGTTTTTTTAGAGGTCTCTTCTGCTCCTTCTCCCTGCCAAGTTTCCTCTTGAGCTTTGGCACTCTCCCATATGTTAAGAATACTGCAGCAGTAAATGTAAGAACATAGTACATTTCTGTAAAATCTTACCATAATAGTAGATGTCCTTTCACTGCTGCAGTATTCACTCCCTCCCTCCATTCCCCTAGTCCTTTGCCTTCCTGGATGTACAGATTACCTCTTAGGTTGCTTGGACTGGTGTTCCTACTGGGGCAATCAGTTCTGATTATGGAAGAGCTGAAAGTCACCTTTATGCCCTATGCTACACAAGGAGAATTTGAGTGATATTCGTCGTACCTTAAAGCAACATTAGTCTTTGCTAGACTTCCACAGCAAGGAATCCCATATGTTAAGAATACTGCAGCAGTGAAGGCACAGATGACTACCATTATGGTAAGATTTTACACAACTGTACTTTCTCCTACATTTTTCTGATTAACGAAGTCTGCAACTTAAATGTATGTCATTATTTTATGAAGTCAATCCTCAGTAATTTGCCCAGAAAACACACACTTTATGAAGGACCAAAACATATGAGGCAAAAATCTGAACATTCTGTGAAAATCTAGACAGTTAGGTAGCTTTAAAAGTTGGCAAAACATTTAGCATTTTATTTGACTTTTGTACAATAAATAGTATATGGAGCAGATCAAGCTCCATGCATTATAAAGAATTATGATAGGGCCACTGTTCTTAATCTAGTATTATATGTTCATGGCATAGATGTCAAGATTCACCTCTCAAATTATACTCCTGAGGTAGATTTCTTGATATCCACATCTCAAACACATAATACGTTAGTTATGATCATTGACCTACTCATAATCCTCTGTGGAAAATATTAGAGTGTGTGTAATTAACCATATATTATGCTTAACTAGCAATTAGCTGTCATATAAACTAAACACTGGTGTAGTATGTAACAAACCATTACAACACTGAGTTTTAAAACTGAACTAGGATAGCATGTAATAGACTCAGTTTTGTTTACAGATAATGTGTAGGTTTATTACCAAAATGTTAAAAGGCAGAACGTTTTCCATCAAAAGATCAAAATATAATATAGAAAATGAAAATAAAATTTCACCTAAATGTAGAACGTGATAAACATGATGATTGGCATTAGACATGCCAGACTTCCAGTTTTGAAAGTCCGTGTATCATTTTATATTTCTGCATGGGAGCAAGCCCCTCTGCATGCTGCATGTGTGAGGCTGTGCCCCCACAACCCTGCTTATTATATATAACAACACCGAGATGGCACTACAGTGAGGAAGAGGGTCAATTACCTGTACCCCAATCTCCATTCAAAAACATCAATGTTATATTAGTGAATATATACCCACTTTCATTAATATAAACTCTCTAACACTTTCTGTTCAGCATTATGACAACTTAGAAACCACACATTCAGCCAACCTCCATTCAGCTACATCCCTTTTGGAATTTTTACACTAAAACCTAACGAGTATACCTAAAAGACTTGGCCACCATGGAAAACTTTGCTCTTTTCCCCACTGTAGAGTGATGTCTGAGTTAGTGTATTTAGTTGAGATGGTCAACTTGCTTCAGTTTGTTTATTTTGTCAGGGTGGCCAAGTAGTTCCTTTCTCAGAGTAAAATTGCTGTGATCTGAGTGTTCATGAAAGTAAGCTTTCAGTGAAGTTGTCTTATCCTTTTCAGTTTATGGTAAGTGTAATTTCAATCATGTGAAGTAGACCCATATATACATACACACACACACACACACACACACACACACACACACACACACACACACACACACACACACACACACACACGTACCTCTCTCTCTCTCTCTCTCTCTATATATATATATATATATATATATATATATATATATATATATACATACATACATGCCTTAAAACAGTCATTAAAATAGTGAATTAATCATGAATTAACCCATGGTATGATACAACAGCCAGAAATATCAAAAAGCAAATAAAAGGGAGATTTCACATAAACTAATAAAAGCTGGATTATAAATACATTACTAAATGAAATCAAAAGCATTACAACTCTTCACTTTGCTCCAATAATAACCTGAAGTGAAATGGGTTAGAATACATACAGAAACAATGCTGTTTATTGAGACATTCATCTGTATTTATATTTAAGTCATAGTCGTACTATTTATCCACTGTAGTGAGGAACAATCAAACCAACCCTTGAAATACAAATTAAACATTTATAATGAGTTGAAGATAAATTGTGCTTAAACTAAGTCAGCGAATGTACCAGTAAACAAATCTTGTGCAGCACGATAAAGCATACCAAGTCCTTAACAAAATAAATTGTGTTTGACACACATATTGAACTGGGTCAGGGACTATTTCAATACACAGATCTTATGCAATGTGATAAGGAAATATCTTATTTTAATAAATACAGGATAAAAAGGGGGTATCTGTCAAACATACTTTATAAATGGCTAAGCAATTAAAGTATAGAATTGCAAAGACAAAAACAATAATGCAATTTAGAGATGTTAGCTTAGTAAACCAAGATATAACTCCAATGAAAGATAGTATTTCATATTTATATATTTAAATCAAAAGGGAACCAAAGCAAACATTAAGGTAAAGTACTTATTTGTTCTTTAGCTTTTTGGATTTTCCATACATTCCCAGTCATTTTTACTGGCCTGTCTCTTAAATGAAGACACATTCTAGTCCATATCTTCTATATTACCTAGGAAATTATTTTTAATGAAGAAAATAACTTCCTTCTGGGTTTTAAAAGTTTTTTGACATTCAGTGAGAAATATTCAGATTTTAGCAGGAAACGTGTGTTTTGATATCAGCTTTTTAAATTCTTTTGCTAAATGGAAACCTACTTTAGATTAGTAATTATTATCAAATCTTATTATGTTTTCAACTATATATATGGGTGAGATACATCAGGCAGATTTCAAAACTAAGTCTTCATCCTGATAGGATATCTTACTATAATAGTCTTGGGATAAGTTGATTTAGAATATAAGCAAAGCATAGATCTGTGAGCCCTTTCAGTGCTGAAGGAAAGCGCTTCTGGTAAGTTAAGTGTTTGGTGCAGACAAGATGTCATACATATTATCATATTCCCCCTTGTTTGTTTAATAAGAAACTATATAGGATTCCCTTCCTCTGATATGCTACTTTTGAACTCATTCAGATTCTTATTTATTTCAGCAATCTGTATGGTATTTTGTCTAACTAAACCATTTAGTAGTTCAGTATATTGTTTGCAGTCCTCTTTTATGTTGTTTACTATTAAATCCAGCTTCTCCATCTTAGAAGAAATGTTTTTAATATTATGTAATAGTGACTGTATTTCCTCCTTTACTAAAGAATCTTGACACTTTGCTTTAGCATCCTGTAAGACCTATTGGTTAGTTGTTCACCATTTAAACAATGTTTTGACAGGAAGATTCTAAGGAAAAAGAAAATTTGGATCTATATCATATAAGCGAATCACACAAATTACGAACGCATATAATGTCGAATGAACCGGACCTCGAACTTCCTATTGTGGGGAGCTGTGCCCCCCACACCCCCTGCTAAATACATATTCCAACTCTGAGATTACACTACAGTAAGGAAAGGGCAAATGTCTTGTTCTTCACTGTACCGCGATCTCAGAAAAAGCACTTTCAGGTCAGGTACATTTAATGTTATGAGTGTTCGTAATTTGTGCGATTCGCTCATATGATATAAACCAGAAAATTCCAAGACAGGTTTGTTCAGCAACTCATCTTTTATTGTTTCCTTGATTTTTAAGTCCACAGAAGAAGATATGTAACATTACTGTCAATTAGTATATAAAAGCTGCAGAACAGATTAACAATGATGCTGGTAGGTCACCATTTTGAACATGCACCCATCTCAGTAAGTCAATTTAAGTACCTGATACTGAGAACCTGCAGGATTTACGATGGCTTGCATGGAGTCTAAGAGTAGTGTAAGACTCGGTGCAGCCATCGCGATCCAGGAACAGCCTGAATGTGTGTGTAAGAGAGCACCTAAAATGGCTCTTACATGGGCAGGACGTGGATATGCTAATTACCTCACTGGCAGCCGAAAGGCATGCAAATAAGGTAATTTCATGATCCAGGAAGCAGAAACCTGCCCGTGTAAGAGCCATGTTATCTGCAGAAATGTACTCAGTTGATAACTGAGTACTGTTCTGCAAATAACACAATGGAGCCTTGTCAGCTCCAAATAAAGGTTGCAAATGTCGCAGGCAGCATGCCAATGGCCAAATATGTGGCCACTGGCAACGTACCCTGATGCAAACATGAAATAATTTTTTTTTTTTTGGCGATCGCTGATGTTTAAATGTAGCGCAGCATCACGCAAACTGGCTGCGCTATAAAAAAACAAAAAATATTAAACCCACAAATGTGGGTTTATGCAAAGCATGAGTATACAATGGAAGGGAATAGCAGGGTAAAACAACATGGCCACCGAGTAGGGGTTGCTAAGGGGGGAAGCGGAGTGTAAGACATGTAACTAAGCATTAGTAGGCAATCCTATGTAAATGAGTGGTAGGATAGTGAATCACACTGTTACATAGAAAATTAGCACAATCCGTGCAGTGTAGGAATAGGATAAGGGGGAGTAACAGAGTAGGAGATAGATGACATCACAGGGGGAATGTATGAAAGGAATGCAGCTCATTGGAGCACAGTGGCATGTGAAAGCTGTCAGCCACACATCATGGAAAGAGGAGTGTCAACAAGTAGGCATGGGAAAGCCAAGAAATGGAAGGTGTACACAATGGATAACACCAAAGTTTCTTGCTGGGCGTGCATGCGCATGTGTGCATGCTGGTAGGCACGAGTAAGATAGAGTGCGCGCGTGTAAGCGTGAGTGCGCGTTTAAGGCAGAATACGCATGTAGGAGCCTGTTTAAACACCTGTAAGCTTTTTTGCGCTGGTGTGCGCTCGTTGTAATCCGAATAAGCAGATTCTAGTCCGTCTAAGCATGTGTGCGCACGTGTTAGCCACTGTGAGCGTGTTTTTGCTGGTATGCGCGTTGCTCCCCCCTGAGGAAACAGAAGGGAAAAAGGAAGCATGGGAAATAGTAGGAAGCTAGCAGAAATTACTGGCAGAGCTAGCAGGTGAAAACAATCAGAAGCAGGCAATTACACAGGCAGAACAGTAGCCCAGCCTAGCACTTAAAACTCTGCAAACAACAGTGCAGAATGTTTCTCTCAAGAGACACTGTAACAGAGGAGTAAGCTACTAGAAGTGAAAACTGAAAAAGCTTCACTCAGACCAAAAATGCTAGGGGCTGCCATAGCTGTTATAAGGAGACATATGCAACTTGCTGAGGGTGGTGACTATGCAAATGCTGCCAGACAACCCACAGTGAGGAGACGGAGAAGAGTGTACAGGCCCAGGGTCACTTACCAGGGGTTACATGAGCTGGAGATAGTGGAGCACTATAGAGTGGACAGAGACCTCCTGCAGCAAATTGTTGAGCTGTGCAGGCCACGCCTCACACACAGAACCAACTGAGAGGAACCCATCCCAGTGGAAACCAAGGTATGTGTTGGCCTAAGAATACTAGCAACAGGTACCTTCCGGAGACCAACTGGTGATATGATGGGGATATCACAGGCATCAGCATCCAGGGTACTGTACCAGTTCCTGGATGCCATGTCAGCACATGTCGGTGAGCATGTATATTTCCCCAATTCCCGTGAGGTATTGGCCAGCAATATGCGTCTCTTCCAGCAAATAGTGGAATACCCTGAGGTAGTGGGTGCAATAGACTGCACACATATATGCATCAAAGCACCAGCCAGTGAGCAGGGTAAGGCCTACATTAACCACAAGGGCTTCCCCTCCATCAACTGCCAGGTCGTGTGTGATGCCCAGGGCATAATAATGAATGTGTGTGCTGGCTGCCCTGGAAGCTACCACGATTCCCATATCTGGCATCTGACGCTGCTGTACCAGACATTTGCCAATGGGGACATCCCACATGGTCACTTAGTGGGGGATGCTGGCTTTGCACTGGAGCCGTGGCTGATGACACCCATCAGAAACGCACACACACCTGAACAAGAATGCCATAATGAGGCACACGCACAAACACGAAATGTAATTGAGCATGTGTTTGGGCTGCTCAAGTCACGGTTCCGGTGCCTGGACACATCTGGTGGAGCCTTGCAGTACTCACCAACTACATGTACCCAAATTGTCATGGTATGTGCTATGCTACATAATATGATTCTCCGAAAACAGCTGAAGCAGGACCAGCATAGGGCTGGGCCAAACAGCCCCCCACCATTGCCAAGCCAATCACAGGCAGAGCATGACTCGGAGGAGGAACAAACTGAGCCTGCCCCAGTAGGCAGAAGGAGGCATGCCCAGTATGCCTTGGCCTTGGCAAAGCGGCAATGCATAGCACATACACTGGCTCAGTAGGAACCCAGGAAATTATACCTCTCTCTGACTCACACATATAGTAAAAGGGATGCCTAAGTTGACACAACCTGCTATCAAACATGTACAGGGAGTGTAGTATGTGCATCCAACATAGACAGCCCTGCAGCACCACCTGAGGCATGATTGTCATGTGTTAAGCAATGTAACACCATGTAGTATATGCAAACATGATGACCCTGACTAACATCCTACCCTCACCAAGCATGATGCCAGAATATGAAGACTAGATGATCAATTACAATAATTGGCTTAAGTATTGCCATTAGTCAAAGGGGATCCAATGCGTGCCAGCCTGGGATGACATGCTGAGCAAGACACGATGCTCCACCTGCTAGGGATGGCATGCACCTATCAGTCCTGGCCTGTAGGATACTGGCAAAGGCTGTTGCCACCCCCACTGTGCCTTGAATAGGTAAGGCTCAAAACACAAACCCACCTCCATAGGTATCACAAGGGATAAGAACCTAGATGTAATGCTACCCAATGCCAGATGTCCAAACTGAAAGATGCATGCAGTCTAAACTCCCCTCAGCATGGAGAATGTTGATATCTGTCCTGTAACAGAAAACTGGGTTAAGGCTCACAAGAGCACCCTAACACTACCAGGTTACACCTCATGCCATGCTTTACAGCCCCAAAACATGGAACAAACTACAAAAGGAGGGTGACTAGCAATAATTGTCAAGGATAACCACACCTCCATGTTGGTACCACAACAAGAAGCAGCATGGATTATCCATGCTCAAGTAACAGTGGCTAAGACTGCCTGCCAGTTTGTAGCCTGCTACAGACTACCCTCCTAATGCCAGGAACTGCACTTGCCTATGTTGTAACACATGGAAATATCAAGCTCTCCAAACAACATTATATTGGGTGACTGAAAATACTCAAACATAGACTGGGAGCATTATCCCAGCACCAACACCCTATGCCAAAGGTTCCTAGAATCCATAAACCAAAATGCTCAGGAACAATGTACCACTCCCACAAGAGGGGTAAGCATACTGGATGTGATAATCAGCAACATGGGTACTCTATGGCCAGATGAGAAGTGTATTCCTCACTGGTAAGATCAGAGCATAGAGTAATCACACTGGATATTCACATCCGGACCACAGTCCCTGACCAGAAAACCACAGTGAAAAACATGTGTAAAGGAAATGTTGCATACTGATGTGGAATCCATTAAAGGCCCTGTGCCTGTGGAAAATATGGGCCACACCTCAGAACCCTCTATAAATGCATTCTATGAACACAGTCAGGAATGCATGGATTATGCAATCCCAAATAAAACCAAGGCCCAATACCATACACACAGGCATCTGGCATGGTGGACCACAGCCATTACCAAACCATGCAAGAGAATGAGGAAGTCACCACATGATAGAGCAAACCCAAAAATGGAAGTAATCTCTGATCAGTATTATGGCAATAAAATATGGCCAGTCATAAAATCCACTAAAGCCAGCTACAACAAGTTAAATCTGTGAATCTTGGGCAATGTTACACCTGCCCCATGTACACAGACTACCCCCTCCACCCCCCAAGAAATACAAATATATGTGAGAGATGCAAGCACGTCTCCAAACTGGAGGCTGAGCTCTCTCAACTTAGTACTGTCTAAACTAGTCAGGAGGAGAAGGTAACCACACACACCACAAACCCACTCACATAGACCTATCACAACTTCAAACCAAATACATAAACACACAAAAACATTCCTGGAGGCTCTAATTAAAAACCACCAAATCAACAGAGGCCTCCAAAGCAGACACCCAAGCAACCACTACCCCCAAACATAGCACTTGCAACACATAGTACACAAAGTCGGTGTGCGAAACAGTCACAGCCCGTAAGGACAAACAACATGCCTGATACACTTGTAATAGGTGACTCCATGGTCAGACACACTGATGTCCCACTCACGTGACTGAACAAGGAAAAGGGTACAGTAAGCTGCCTGTAGGCTGCTACAATCCGCCACATAACACAATCATGCAGGTCACTCCAAAGCAAGTACAAATATGACTCAGTCATTGTCCATGCTGGTGTGAATGACCTGAGACGTACCTCCCTGGACTACATGTAAAGAGACATAGAGGAGCTCCCTGATTATGTAGGCCAGGCCGGTATGACTCTGACCCTGAGCAGCATCCTACCCCCACCAAGAATGATGCCACAGTACAAACACAGAAGGATCAGCTTTAACAATTGGCTCAATTGCTGGTGTCATTCCAAGGGGATACAATGTGTGTCTGCTTGGGATGTCATGCTTGACAAGCCACGCTGCTTTGCCAGGGATGGCTTGCACCTGTCACCCCTGTGCGTCTGGATATTGGCTAAGGCTCTTGCCACCTCCATAGTGCCTTTTGTAGGCAGGGCTGAAAAGACAAACCGACCTCCCCAGAAAACATAAGTGGCAAAAACATAAGGGTAATGCTGCTCAATGTCAGATGTCTAAACCACAAGATGCATGCTCTCAAGGCCTTCCCCAGTATGGAGAACATCGATGTCTGCAGTGATGGAAACCTGCATCAAGGCTCCTGAGAGCACGCCAGCACTACCAGGTTATACCTCAAATCATGCTTTTTGGCCCCAAAACCTGGACCAAACCACAAAAGAAGGGGGAGTATCCATATTCAGCAAAGATACCCACACGTATAGGTTACTGACAATGCACGAAGCATCAGAGACCATCCATGTGCAACTAACTGTAGGCAAAACCACTGTACAGTTTGTAGCATGCTACAGACCACCCTCTCAGACCCAGGAGCACCACTCAGCCCTCCTGAAGACACTGGAGAGTATGAATGTCTCCCCAAATACCAAACAAGGTGCTCACAAATAACCACATAGGTGGTAATCCATTACGTATGGAAGAAGTAATCAGGGACCTAGGGACACAAGTGGACAGTAACCCCACATGCGACACTCACTTTGCCAACGTGGCTAGGAAGACCACCTATATTGGCCACCTTATCATGAAAGGATTCACATCTACAACAAGAGAGGTCATTGTGCCCCTATACTCTTCTCTTATCAGGCCCATAATTGAGTACAATGCCCCATTTGGGATGTACCATACCCGACACCTGCAGCAGTTAGAAAGACCTCAAAAGAACCTCACCAAGAGGATAAAGGGTGTCAAACATTTGTCATATGCTGCCTGGCTGACAACACCCCAGCTGTATGCAGTCACATACTGCATACTCAGAGGCGATGTATGCCCGATGTATAAGGTCATGTCCAATACAGAATTGATGGACATGCTCCACATCAGAAAATCCAAAGCCATCAGAGCTGCGAGAGCGACAGATGTCAACCTCAACACATAAATAAATCGGATGTGCTGGAGGGACAGATTCCTAACCCAGAGGCTCCCTACACTCTGGAACAGAATTCCACTCCATGTTAGGCAGAGTCCCTCGCTGACTCTCTTCAACAGGAATCTTGCCAAGTGGATGGGAGATCGTAGATTTACACTGGGGGTCTTCAGTGTGTCATATCTAGACAGAGGCACAGTAAAGTAAACGCTAAATGGGCATAATATTCACATAGCAAGGGGTGGCGAAAGCCACACACACTCTGGCTAGGCTGATAAATGCCCTAGGGCAGATAGCCCAGTATGAACCTATGAACCTATGGAGATACAAATTGTACAGGACACTAAGGATAATCACCAAGGCTGTCTTAACTGATGGTAGGAACCTTGTTGGGAATTCACAGATATGCTCTGAATTACCAAATATTAGAAACAATACACCAAACTCACACACATTGCCAACATCCAACCTGACAGGTTCAGTGCAAACCCCCCCCCCAAAATGACAAATATCTATCCCAGCAGAGAGCTGGCCCCCTGACATTGCAGATGCTGAGGTAACAGGCAGCATCTTCAAAGCAAAACACACAGCATCAATGGTACGAGATGGTGTCCTGGGCTGTGTCCAACATGAACTCCAAGAAGAATGGAGTGCCAAATAACACTACTGCTCAATTTCAGCCTTACTACAGGATATGTACCCAAAGAGCAGTGTACAGCAACAGTGGTCCCTCTCCACAAAGGTGGTGCCTGAATGGATACTGCAGACTATCACCCCAGAATCCTGACAAGCTTGGTCTGCAAAGCTATGGAAAGGATCATCATGGACCTCAGAAATAAAGATATTCGGGACCTACAGACACTGGACCCTACCCAGGTGGATTTCTTAAGGGCAGATCCTGCCCCTTAAACATGTATGACTCATTTGAAACAGTCATCAAGGCCATTGATGAGGGGAATGTGGTCCACACAGTCTATCTGGACCTTGCAAAAGCCTTCCATACAATACCCCACATGTTCATTATAGATAAGCTCACCAGCTTAAATATAAACCCCTATGTCAGTAGATGGGTTGCAAACCAGCCCAAGGACAGAACTGACATGGTCAGACATGCTGCAGCCATGTCAGACTACAAACCAGCTACAACTGGCATCCCACAAGGCTCATTCCTGGGACCTTGCTTGTATGGTATATATTTCCCATAGGTACAGGCCAACATGGAAGGACTGTGTCTGAACAAGTTTGCAGAGGACTACAAACTGGGCACCTTATCTGACCCTCCAGCTGACACAAGCATCCTACAAAAGGGCCACATAGAAACAGACAACTGGTGCCAGAGCCATGTCATCAAGCTAATTGCAGAAAAGTGTATAGTCATCCCCTGTGGATAAACAGTAAGTGCCCACCAATTACCACATAGGTGTTAACCCATTAAGTACTTTAGAAGTAATAAGAGACCTGGGGACACAATTTGATAGATATCTTGCATTTGACAACCATGTGGCTGTAGTGGTTACAGAAACATACCATATACCCACCTAATCATGAAGGTAGTCAGGTCTAGATCAGGGGAGGTCATCGTGCCTCTTCAGTCATCCTTCATCAGCCTCACAATTGAGTACAATGGCCCCTGTGGGATGTACCTCAGCAGACACCTCCAGCAACTGGAAGGACCCCAAAAGTACCCCACCAGGAGGATCAAAGAGCTCAAACAGATGCCATGTATTGCTTGATTAAACAAACCGCAGCTCCACACAGTGCCATACTGCCTGCCCAGAGGCAATCTGTGCCTGATGTATAAAGCCATGTCCAAGCTGGAATCAATGAACATGTTGCACCTTATACAATCTGAATGCCAGTGAGCTATGCACATGAGAGACCTGAACCCCAGCACTGACATACATAGGACATGCTGTAGTGATTGATCCATAACCCAGAAGCTCACTCCACTCTTGAGTAAACTCCCAGTACAGGTTAGCCAGAGAGTCCCTCATTGACTCTCCTCAACAGGAATCATGATGAGTGGATGGGAGATGGTAGGTTTACCCTGGGTATCACTGTTATGTCATGGGTAGACAGAGGCACAGTATACTAACCTTGAAATATGTCATGTCAAATTCCAGTTACAATGTGTGTTGAAGGACAAACACACTCTCTGACTAGCAGTAGAAATGGCCTAGGGCACATCGCTAGTGTTTGTCAATGTCCACCCAAGTTGTGGAATACACTACCAATGTTGGACAAGCCTGGTGTAAGTAGTCCATATCCAAACAAAATGCAGCATGGTCATATGTGCACAACTGGCCCTTAACCAGTCTGTTGTGCTCACTATGAATATTTAAAGCAGTGATAGGACTGAAACCCAGGATACTGTCCACCACAGTGAAAGTACTGAACCAGTACACTATACAATATTACAGTGTATGGTCAGTATGAAATGATGTTGACAACTGTATGCAAACTATCCTATGGAAACCCTGCAAGCACAGTATAATCCCTGTCGGGTTCAGACACAAAGCAGTTGGGAAGTATGTACACAACATGACTCCCAACACACAGCTATAAATGTGAAATATTGTTGAAGTTCACACACACCCACAAATGTGGTGGACTGAAAATCTCAACATATGGAAAGCACACACTGGGCATGCTCGCACACTTTGATAAATGAAACATATGTCAGGCAACAAACCATGGAATATGCCTGAATTGGTCATGCTCACACACTTAGGCCATGCCTCAGTTTAGCAGTTGGCCACAGATATCTGGTATTTGTATGTGTTAAACCAGGAACCAACCACAATACAGCAGTCTGCCCAGTGCACACAGTTAAATGACTACAGAGACATAAGTTAAATAGTGGACCCCACACATATTCAAACATCTTCCACAGATACACAAGTTGTACATAGAAACAGGGAAAGCTATGGCAATAAAGACCTGCAAACAGTTTATCAGCAACAAATATTGTGCATCTGAAAATTAAACATATGGGTGTAGAGGTCAATACTAGGCTGTTTGCCCTAGGGAATACAAGCTTAGCCAGAGTGTGCTTGGCATCTGCCTCCCCAGTACA
Organism: Protopterus annectens; assembly: GCF_019279795.1. Lineage (NCBI taxonomy): Eukaryota > Metazoa > Chordata > Ceratodontiformes > Protopteridae > Protopterus > Protopterus annectens. Next base: position 916,173,265 of record NC_056735.1, read on the forward strand.
GTAGGCTACTGTGCCTCTGTAAAGTATGTCACAGAAGGCACCATGTGAGGCTAGTGTGCTGTGCCTCCGTCAAGCAGGGACACAGTGGAGATCCCAGGGGTTGAATTTGCAATGTCACATCCATGTTTGAATCCTGCAAATGCTCAGTGTGTGTGTGTGTGTGTTTGGGAGAGGGGGGTTAGTGTGTGTGCAATTCTGTGTGAAAGAAATGTCCCTTTTGCCAACTAGAAAAACACACTGCATGATGCACACTCCTCTTTCTAAGCACTGATGATCTCAGCACCCTATAAGTACAGCAGGAGAAGGGAAACCTCCCAGTAATTTGGATAGCGCGCTCCGGTAATGCGTCTCTCACAAGTGTCACAACATAGTTAGATAGGGGATTGAATCCTGCAAATGTTCAGTGTGTGTGTGTGTGTTTGGGTGAGGGGGGTTAGTGTGTGTGCAATTCTGTGTGAAAGAAATGTCCCTCTTGCCAACTAGAAGAACACACTGCATGATGCACACTCCTCTTTCTAAACACTGATGATGTCAGCACCCTATAAGTACAGCAGAGAAGGAAAACCTCCCAGTAATGCGAATAGCGTGCGCTGCTAATGCATCTCTCTCAAGTGTCATAACATAGTTAGGTAGGGGTTTGAATCTTACAAATGCCATGTGTGGTTTGTCCATGTGTGTGGGGTGTTGCTCTTAATACTGTATGACATAGATCATATCTGTAATGTCAATGCACACATGAGGTATGTGTGTGCCACATAGACATATGTACCTGTGACCTGAAATAGTTCCCATGTGTGAAGCCTGCCTCATGTGAATACATGTAATTTGCATTACACAACTTTATGACTGTGGTTTTCTGTGCAGGGGCTGCATTTGGTATGTGAATATACAGTGAGAGTAGTCTATGGTGTCATCTTACCAGCAAGGGATACACTTCTGGTCTGGAGCATATAGTCCACATGTTGGTGATGAACAGGTGCAGCATGTATTCCCCACTTGTGGGAGTGGTAACAGGTAATTCCATAGCAATTGAGTGTATGGATTCTAGGAACTTTACACCTAGGGTGTTGGAGCTACAGTAATGCTCACAGTCTATGTGTGGGTAAATGAAGCTGCCCAATATATTGTTGTTTGGAGACACCTGCAGCTATACATGAATTCTTAAGTAGGCCAAGTGGGTTACCTGGGTTTGGGAGTGTGGTGTGTGCCAGGCTATGAACTGGAAGGCAGTCTTACCCACTGTTAGTTGCACATGGATAGTCTCTGATGCTTTGTGCTGTGCCACCAACCTGGAGGTGTGTGTATCTTTGATGAATATTGATACTCCCCCTCCTGTTCTGTTTCGGTGCAAGTTATGTGGCCGACAAGCATGGTATGAGATATAACCTGCCAGTGCTAGGGTGCTTTTGGGGGCCTTGAACCAGGATTCTGTTACTGCACAGATATTGATGTTCTCCATGCTAAGGACAGTTTCCAGTGCATGCATCTTGAGGTTTACACTGCTGGCGTTGAGTAGCATTACTATTAGTTTCCTATCCCTTGTGATACCTATGGAGGTGGTCTTGTCTGTTGAGCCTTGCCTAAAAAAGGCACTATTGGTGTATCAAGAGCGTTTGCCAATATCTGAAAGCCCATGGGTGACAGGTGCAAGCTGTCCCTAGCAAAGCAGTGTGGCTTGTTGAGCATGTCATCCCAGGCTGACAGGCATTGGATCCCCTTTGAATGTCTCAGGTCATTCACACTGGTATGGACACTGACTGAGTCATATTTGTACATGCCTTGGAGTGACCTGTGTGCTTGTGTTATGTGGCAGATCATAGCGCCCAACAGGCATCTCACCTTGACCTTCTCCTTGTTCAGCCTGGTGAGCGGGACATCAGTGTACCTGATGATAGAGGCACCCATCACAAGTGTAGCAGGTGTGTTGTTTAGCCTTGCATGCTGTGACTGTTCAGCACACTGGCTTTGTGAGCTATGTGTTGCACGCGTTCTGTTCTGGGGTAGCGGTTGCTTGTGTGTCTGCTTTGGAGGTGTCTGCTGCATAGGCAGACCTTTATTTAGAGACTCCGAGTATGGTTGTGTGTGTTTATTTGTTTGGATTGCTGTCATGGTAGGTCTATGTGAGACTGGAATTGTAGTGACCGTGGTTTCCTTCTCCTCCTGACAGGTTTTGCCAGTACTGAGTTGAGAGAGCTTAGCCTGCAGTTTGGATATATGGTTGCATCTCTCACATGTGGTGGAATTTGTTGGAAGGAGGAGAGGGTTGACTGTGTAAATGAGGCAGTTGTAACATTGTCTCTAGATTCCCAGATTCACCAGCTGGACCATGGAGGAGATTGACAACTGACCTTTGAACATGCTAAGATAGTATTGGTAATTCCTTTATAATTAACAACAAAAAGGGCCAATGGGGAACAAGGTATGCAAGGTGAGTTTGTGAGGGTGTAGTGCTTTTAATTTGTTAGTGCTGGCATATATAAATGCTTTAGTGAGAAAGTGCCAGGTATTTCAAATGCAATGTGTTACAGGTAACTTCATTGCATAAATGACAAACACTAACTTTCTGTGAAGTGAAACAAGGACATACGTACAGTAAGCAATGCACATGTCACTAGGGATCCACAGAGGCGCTGTAAAGCTGCATTTCAGGTGGAATTAGTGTTTCAGGGAAATAAAAAGCAAACAAGCATACAAACAAAGCTACAATCAGCAGGCATGGATCTAGTCTATGCTACAGCAAACAAGGTGTATCAATTTCAGTAAGAAGCAGTTCAAATATGCAGGCACTATAAGCCTTTAGCCAGAAATTCCCAGCTCAGATGGGCAGAGTCCAGCCTCTCCTCCCACAAGAGTGCAGACCATGAACCTTTGTCATGTCAAATAACTGGCCTGAAGCCCAACTGCTTAAACCAGAACTAATACACATTTATAATGACAGACACTGAGCCCTCAATCAGCATTCCCCAACTTAGTAGGCTGTATACTACCTGTCCTGCCACCACAGTATCCCTGACATTTAATGAGACTCACCTCCTGTCATAGTTAGTTGTGCGTTTTGGGGCTGTCAAGCATGGTATGAGGTGTAACCTGGTAGTGCTAGGGTGCTTTTGGGAGTCTTGAACCTGTTGTCTATTACTGCACAGATATCAACATTCTCCATGCAGAGTAGAGGTTGCACTGCATGCATCTTGCGGTTTACATGTCCACCATTGAGTATCATAACTTCCATTTACTTATCCCCTGTGCTACCTATGTAGGTGGCCTTCTGTTTACAGACTTATCAGCAGAATGCAAAGATGTGCAGACATTACACTATGGTAATTAATAGGGGTGTACCAAACAATACAATGACAATCATACTGTTAATGCATCAGGCATGCTGGGATATACCCACAATGATATCATTACACTGTACAGTTGACAACATGATAATATTACTACACGTCTATGTAGTCACCCTGTGCATCAGCACCATGTTAACCGGTCCTGCATGGATGTTACAGATTGCAGGAGGTGGCACAGTTTCATCATATGCACAGGGTGTGTACTTGGTATGCCTGAGTCTGCCACTGATACAACCAATCGACATGTATGTGTGTGTGTGTGTTAGTGAGGGACAACCGTAGAAGATGGGGCAATGTTGATGCAGTGTGTGCGTGCATGTGTTAGCCCTAGGTGTTAGCATTATGCATGTGTGTATGCATGCACACAGTTCCACCTTGTGGCCGCCATATACGGGTGATTGTGGATAGCCACAGACTGTACCTGCCAGGTCGTACAGATCACTGTCTCTGCCCATGGACATGGTACCTGTGCCTGACAGGGGTGCTACGGACAGTATCAGGTACTAAGCCAGACTGGGTACTGTCATCAGAAGCAGGTGGTTGTTGACTGGAGACATGTCCCTGCTGGGACTGCCCAGAGCCATGTGCACGTGGTCTCCTAGGGCGGTCTGATGACAGCACAGACCCAGCATTGCTGGGGCTGGTACTGGCACTATGGGAGCGGCCTTGGGTTTGTTGTCGTCTGCGACGACTGCCAGCTGCTGCTGTTGCTGGCATTCATCCACGACGATGCCTCAACTGCCCTGCGTTGCCCTGGCTCATGGACATGTAGTTGTGGAACAGATCTAATGTGTCTCCCCAACGTCTGTCAATGACCTCGATGAAATTACGGATGGCAGCCGCAACATCACGCATAGTGTCATTCATAGCAGTGTGATGTGCTCTCAGCTCCTTCAGACCCTGTCTGGTGTACCATTCCATACGTGACTGTGCCTGCATTACAGCCTGGAACATAGCTGAGGTTGAAAGACCTCTGTGGGCACGTCTGACAGGGGCAGTATGACCACGGATGCTCCCAAGAGAACCCCTGGACATCTGCCTGTGTGGTACCATGTCAGGACTCTGGCCATGGCTGCTGTGAGGGGATGCATGTGCCACTGATACCACATTACCCTGGTCAATGCCCACTGTATGCTGTCCATCACCTAGGGATATTGGTGGCAATGGATGTATTGTCAGGATGACTGTGCACATTGATGTGGTTGACAGCTGTGTACTGTCGATTGGCTGACCAACAACGGACCCTGGCACACCTCCCTGTGCCATTACAATTGTATCATCATTATCACTATCCCCAGTAGCAGATTCAGGTTCCCTGCTGCACACCACCAGAGCAGCACCAGAACCCGTGAGAAGAAGACAGGAAACACAGTTTACAATGTGCACACAATGTTACCACACATGCACACATGCACACATGAGCACATGCACACATGCACACATGAGCACATGCACACATGCACACAAGGGCACATGCATGCATGCACACATGGGCACATGCACACATGGGCACATGCACACATGCACACATGCCCACATGGGCACATGCACACATAGGCACATGCACACATGCACACTCCTCAGTACATGAGATACAAACACACAGACACAGACACCTGCAATCACAGACATAGCAATACCATTTTAGGGTATTATTACTATTACTATCATAAGTATTAAAGGAATGCTATTACACACTCAACAGCATGGATTGGCTGCCTTGCTGTTACACCAGAGGGATCTTCACAAATAAGACATTCATTGTCAGTGGGCACAACTGTGCCATTGATAGTGTGAGTATGATACAGTTCAGTAGTACAACAGTTGGCTTTCACAGGTCTACTGCCGATATTGAGAATATCACTCTTGCACAATAATTACCAGGATAATAGCTACAAACACAGTACACACCTCACACATGCATAAACTACCAGTGTAGAGAACAGTCAACTATAGATATGGCATGTTACCTGCATGCTCCAAGTCCTCCTGCTGGGTGGCTCCAGCCTCCATCATTACACATGTGTGCGGAAGTTGTTGTTGGGCTGGAGCCACAACACTTAGGAGGAGCCCCTCCAGTCTGGTGAGAGGGGGTATATAGCTGCCCCACCACCTGTGGCAAGCTGTTGCCTGTGGATATCAGACGTACGCTGACGGACATTTCTAATTAAATCACTGCAGTGATGGCGTACCTGCTCATATGTCTGGTTGTGCATGCCTATGTCATTTACCCGACGGACAAGGTCTTGCCACAGTGCAGCCCTCTCCTGCTGGTTCTGGCTGGTGTGGGAAAAGAGTGTGGCAAAATCCCGCACCAGGCTCTGGTGCATCTCCTCTTCCTCTACAGCAGAGTATGAGGGATTGCACTTGTGCACCATTGCCCTGGAAGGAAAAGAAAAATATGTGAGCAAGTGATATGTCACACATAAAACTCTACTGTAGTGATATCACTGAGCTGCCATATATAGCATCTATCTGTCTATTGGGGGATACACATGTAAATGACCACATATCAGTCCTCAGCCGACAACTCTGTGACAGTGCCTGGCACACTCCATACAACAAACAAGTATACTCCAGCAGTCGGCACACTGTTTGAGGTCCAATGCACAGCCTCACACTGGGGGTTTGTATCAAGGTAATGTATGGGGAACATTGTCAACCCATGCAATGCATGCAATGCACAGTACAAATGTCACTGGTAATGTACCGTAGTCTTTGTTGCCATAACCATACCTACACCACAGTCACATACAGGGAACCACAGCACAACATATGACAATGTAGTATGTTTGTATCCCAATACCTGACACATCTTTATCTGGCCTCACACCAAGGACACACACTACCATGACAGACACAAAGTCATGCTGAGCAATCACACCATTACAGACCATGCACACAGTCAGCGGCACACGCATTCCACCTCACATAGTTGGTATTGCAATGAGTACATGTGTGTGTGCATTGTCTCATAGGCAGGTAGTATGCTATTGGGCCTGGGCCTACAGCAGCATACTGTTATGCTACCCTGCCCCCTTGGGACACATGTAATGTGGTTGTACTTGCTCCTGTCAAATAGGTACACAGGGTGACTCATATGGCTTACTACCTATCTGCATAACATTCAACAGGGGTATGTCTGACATCTACTAATTGGGAGCCTTGCTTCGTAATGCTGGGTGGTTTACTCCAGGGTATGGCCTATTTGTGGGTAGGAAGCTGTACCTCCACCATGTGCTCTTTACTGCGGTGCCAAGGATGACAGACAGGTCATTTTTGCTGGGGATATTGTGAGGTGTTACCATGGTTGTTGGACAACTGTTATGGGTGTGACTTAACTATGTATATCCAGCAGTGGTATGCTCTGTGTCGGTAGTTTGAGAGGCACTCTATCTGTGGTTTTGTCACCACTCTGCATAGGTAATGTGTTTGAGGGCATTATCACTGTTTGTTAGGTATGACTGTATCCTTCTCCCTTTCTGTAGTTGTCATGGGAGGTACATAACATGTAGGACATTGTGAGGTGTAGATGGGTACAGTGACCTACATTTCACTAGCTGACACACCATTTCTGCTGACATGTACCATGTACAGGTATTACAAGACTGGTGTGCCACTGTGAATATCAAAGGGGAGGCTATTGTACACTTGTTTCCCATGTTCCCTCCTGACACATCCAGTAGTAGGTAGGCAACCACATATGTGGTGCTTAGTGGTGTAAGTGTTTTGGAATGGGGTATGTTACTCCTGTATCCGCACTGGTGTTCAGTACATGCCTTTGTCACCAGGCACCTGCTGCAATACATCTGCACACATGTGCCTCTCTTAGTATGTATATATATATCTATATCTATATATATATATATATATATATATCTATATATATATATATATATATATATATATATATAGATAGATAGATATATATATAGAGAGAGAGAGAGAGATATTCATATACATACATATCTGTACACATTCATATTTGTCTGTATATGTGTATGTATCTATATATATCTATATATGTATGTGTCTATTACATAATATGTGTATATACATATTCTATCCATCTATCTATATATGTTCATAGGTTCATAGGTAGGCTCTGGGGCCCATACAAGCCTAGCCAATAAATGTACCCTGGCTTTCGCCACCCAAGAAAGGTATTTTCCTATGCCCCTGTCAGGCAGAGCCACAGACGTGATCCCCGGGGTGAATTCCCCATTTCCCATTCAATCATCAAGATCTTTCTTGAAGAGTGCTAATGAGGAGCTCTGTTTGACATAGATAGGTAGTCTGTTCCAGAGTATGAGAAGTGTCTGGGACAGGACTCTATCCCTCCAGCATGTTCTGTTTATTGTGGTGACAAGGTTAAGGTCCCTAGAGCGTGTAGCTCAGAGGGATTGGGATTTCTTTTAGTGGAACGTGTCCAACAGCTCTAGGTTTGACATAGCTGTGTATGTTAGGCAGAGATCACCCCTGAGTAGGCGATATGCCATGGAGTCAAGCTGTAGTTTTTTGAGATGGTCTGCATAGGGCATCTGTTTGAGGCCAGTAATCCTCTTTGTGAGGTATTTCTGTGGTCTTTCCAGTTGTTGTAGTTGTCCTGTAAGGTACATACCAAAAGGGGCGTTGTACTCTATTATGGGTCTAATAAGTGATGAGTTGAGGGGAACAATGACCTCTTTTTTCTGGATGGGAATCCTTTTGTGATGAGATGAGCCACGTAGAAGGATTTCCCGGCCACTGTGGTGATGTGATTATCAAAGGAGAGACTACTGTGCACCTGTGTCCCAAGGTCTATTATCACATTTTCGGCATTAAGTAGACTACCAGCTATGTGGTAGTTCATGGGTACAGAGTTTATATCACAGGGATGACAATACACATTTTGGCATTGCGCTTCAGGCCATGGCTTTGACACCAGGTATCTGTCTCAGTGAGGGCCTTTTGTAGTTTGCCCACATCGTTAGGAGTTGCGATTATGGCTCCTAGTTTGCAGTCATCTGCAAACTTTGTTAGCCACAGACCTTCTGTGTTGGCCTGCACTTCAGAGAAGTAGATACCAAACAGGGGAGGACCCAGGACTGAACCCTGTGGTACTCCACTTGTCACTGGTCTGATGTCGGATTTGGAATACGCTGCTTTCACAGTGTGGGTTCTGTCCGTGAGCCAGTTGGCAACCCATCTTATGACATAGGGATTTATACCTAGTTTAGTGTGCTTATCTATAATTCCAGAATGGGTGATGGTGTTGAAAGCCTTGGCAAGGTCTACATAAGCTGTGTGAACCATTTTACCATCATCTATGGCTTTGGTGACTGCTTCAAAGAAGTCAGTCAGGTTTAGGAGACATGATCTGCCTTTTACAAATTCAAACTGAGTAGGGTCTAGAGTTTGCAGATTACCAATGTCTTTGTTTATGAGTTCCATGATGGTACATTCCATGGCCTTGCAGACCAGGCTCGTCAGGCTAATGGGGCGGTGGTTACCGTGGTCCATCGTGGCTCCCCTTTTGTGGAGTGGGATGTGTTGTGGTGCGCCATTCAGTGGCTACAAAGCCGGAGGTGAGGCTATGATTGAACATGGTACTGCGGTAGGGTGCCAGTTCATTCAGTGGTTCGTGTAGAACGCAGCCTGGGATATTGTTAGGTCCCATGGATGCTGTGTTCTTGGCTTTGGAGAATGTGTATTTTACCTGTGCAGCCGTGAATATAGGGACTTTGCATTCTTCCAGTATAGAGATGGGCCCTCTAGGAGGTGAGAAGGGGGTAAAGTTAGCACTGAACCTATCTGCCAAGATGTTGGCAATATCAGTTGGTTCTGTATATTTAGTGCCATTATGCTGTACCTCAGAGCAGATCTGAGTGTTCCCATTTAGATTCTTGACATAGCTATAGAATGCTTTGTGGTTGTCTTTAGAGTCAGTGGCAATTTTGTTTTCATAACTAGCTTTGGGGGATTTTATGAGGGATCTCAGCTTTTTACTGAGGTTGACCAGAGAGTTCCTCCAGTCATGGGAATTTACTTATTTTTGCAACAGTTTCTTTCTTCTGATGTAGAGTTTGTTTATGGCAGAGGACCACCAGACTGGCTTTCTTTGTCTGGGGGATAACATCTTGGTTCCATTAGGGATGGCATGATCCATGCACTCTTGTAAGTGCTTATACAGTGCATTTGTGTAGGATTCGGCAGTCATACATCTATTGTCCGTCTGCATGGGTGTCATGCAGTTTGCCACTTCTGTCTTAAGAAGTGTGACATTGGCTTTTGAGAAGTTTGTTACGATGGTGTCCCTAATTGGGGCTGGGGGTGGGATGAAGATGTCTAGGCTGATTACCTTGTGGTCGGATCTGACCAAAGAGGAATTGACCTCTGGTGTGGAAGACCGGTTTCCCATGTTGGTGATGACCAAGTCTGGGATATTGCTGCCCCTGGTGGGGGTGTGAATAAGTTGATCCAAGGCGTTGGTATTTATGAATTCTAGAAAACGTTGAGCAATAGAGTTGGTACAGGAGTAGTTTTTCCAGTTAATGGTGGGGTAGGTAGACTCGGCCATTATTAGGGTGTTGGGTTGTACCCAATACTTTCCAGTGTATCATGAAATGAGGGGTGTGAATCCTGGGGCATGGTGGGGGGTCTGTAGCAAGCTACGATTTGGATTGCAGTTTTGCCCAGAGTTAGTTGCAATTGGATACCTCAGATGCATTATGCTGTGCATCTAGCCTGGAGGTGTGGATATCCTTAATGAATATGGACACGCCTCTGCCTTTAGTGCTTCTTTCTGGATTAGGTGGCCAAAAGGTGTGGTATGAATTGAAGCCTGGTAATGCAAGGGTGCTCTCTGGAGCTTTGAACCAGGTCTGCGTCACTGCACAGATGTCACAGATGTCACCGTTTACAGTGGTGAATTTGTCATTTGAACCTTGCCTGACAAAGGCACTATAGGGGTGGCATGAGTCTTAGCCAGTATCTGGAATCCAGAGGGCGACAGGTGCAGGCCATCTCTGGCAAAGCATCATGGACTGTCGATCATGTCGTCCCAGGCAGACAGATGCTGGATCCCCTTAGAATGACACCAGAAGCTTAGCCAATTGTTGAGGTCAATCATTTTGTCCTTGTACTGTGGTATCATTCTGGGTCTATCTATTTATACATCCTTCTCTACCTATGTATACATATATGCATATTATATATAGATACATATATAAATATACATACATATACATATAAGATATATATATATATATATATATATATATATATATATATATATATATATATATACATATATATACCTTTTTATTTACACATACAAATACACACACTAACATACTGCTAAACATTCATTGCTGTACAACCTACATTGTGTGTTGCACTACAACCTACATTGATATGTACACATAGCATCCTTCACATACATATGTATGTCCAGCGTTCACTAACAGTTGCAGTATGTCCCCTGCCCTATGCACATCTTCATATATATATATATATATATATATATATATATATATATATATATATATGTACAGACTGCACATATGGAGGGTTCACAGTATGTAGACTATTACATTATTAGTTTACATTACCTTTGTTGGACACTGCTATGTGCATGTTATGGCCTCTGCACCAATTGTTAGCCAGCATTTGCTAATTGCATGCAGCCTGCTGTGTGGTAATTGCAGTTCTCACTGTGATTTCAGGACAGTGCTATAAAATGTTAGGTGAGGTAGGCGTAGCACTTTCAGATTTTCAAGGTGGGGACCATGCTGGTATGCTGTGGACACTGTTGTGTGAGCGTAAAGGTTGGTATGTCTCTGATATCTCAGGCTGTGTTGTAGGCACTGACATGCATGTTGTACTGACACCTGACTATTGCTTCCTCGAGTTTATTCTTCTCAGTGTGTATGTTAACTGACACCTAATAATACTAATACTGTTTAAATGGGAGTATGTGCTTTCCTGTGCGACTTGTGGAGTAACTGGTTTACAGCAGTGGCTCTTGCAGTTTGTTGCTATGGCTTCACTATTTAGCCTTTACATTCACTCCTTGGAGGCCTGCTAGGTGTCTTTACTGGAATGTGTTGCTATGGCTTTCCTATTTTCCATTCACATTCACTCCTTGTAATGCTTGCTATATTTCTTTCTGCAGCAATTCCTTATATGTTTGTTGTGGATTGGTGGTACTGCATGCAGTCTGGTCTGGCCAAGGTGTGGGGCTTGACACCTACAAGGTTATTTTATTTTGCTGCTGAGCAGTAGTGGCACCTTGTACTTTGTACTAACAGTTATGGATAGCAGGCACATGCAGTGCTTATAAACTCCTATACTGTCCTTCTGTTATTAGTTGGATACCGCCTTTGATATTTGTGGTTGTACACCTACATGTGGGTGTGCTTGTGGAAGCTATTCTACAGCTATTCACAAAGTGTGTGACAGCAGACAGAATGATATGCCTGTGAGTTTGTGACACTTGCAGGCCTCAGATACTCACTCTCAGGTGTATCTTTTATCAGCCTCAGGGAATGGTCCATATCAGTGGGATACAACCGTGATATAATTTCAGATATTCTGCAGTTGTGACTGTGGGGTATTTTGAGCATGTGTATTAATACACCATTTCTGACATGCACATAGTGCATACTTTCAGTAGTTGACAGTTACCATTACGTGGGACAAAACACCTTTCTGCCTACTGTTAGTACATTTCACAGGGAGTCAGTGGGGCACAGTTAACATTTGTTTTCAAATCAGGGACATCCCTGTAAATCAGTCCCAGTTGCAAGGTCTGACCTCTTACCTGTTCAAATATGGCAGTGTTTATCCTGCTCTGATAGTGTGTGTGGTTTGCAAGATGCTACTGTCACATTATTACCTACTAGCTACCGACTAGCATGGCTGTTTCTCTTCTCACACTAATGTTATACAAATTCACAAGAATTGCCAGTAAAGATACAAGAAAAGCTTTGTGTAATAGCCTTCCTATATTCCTTTTACATTCAGTCCTACTATTTCATGATATATTGCTTTCAGCACAAAGTTCTTGTATATCAGTTATGGCTTAGTGGTAAGTCATGCAGACTAGCGTTTCCAAGGTCCTGGGTTCAAGACTGACAGAGGAATTTTATTTTGCTGCTGAGCAGACTACAGACCTTGTCATTCAGAGTGACTAAGGCACTTTTAAGCAGTTGTAAGCGAGTTAGCGCTGGTTTGCGTGGAGCTCACGCATGCGCACTGTCGCTTAGCTTCACGCACACACGCTTAGCTAAGCGCACACAAGCGCACTCCCGCTTACAACAGCTTAAAAGTGCTTACTCTCGCACACACCCGCGCTAATTTCTTTGAAAGAAAAGAAAATGGGGAGATAGGACAGTGGTGAAAAAGGGGGCACAAAGAGGGTAGGACAGTAGGAAAACAAGCTCGGGATTTGCAAGAAGGATGTAGGAAAGGCCCATAGCTGCCCATTTCTTTATCAGCAACAGCTGTGCATATGTCTGTAATTTGGTGTGAAATTTGAAACCTTCCGCCCCTGAGAGAGGGGTGAGGACAACAAAATATGTTGTACAGCCAATTGTAATTACCACTTCACATGTTCAGCAGACATGTCTGCAAAATGGGCAGCTATGTATGGGGCATAACTTTTTTGCGGGAACAGAGTGCCCTTTTTTTTTTTTTTTTTTTTAGGTGAGAGTAGAATGTGAGGTACAGGAAGTAGGTATATTTGGGGAGGTAGGTAGGGGAGGTTAACAGACAAGACAAACAAGACGCATACAGGGGTGGAGTATGACACATGTGGGGGGGACAATTGACGGGGACGGATGTTGGGATATTGCGAGCCCATGAGCCCACAGGTGGCAACAGTGGAACTGAGATCCCCACCCATGGGCAGTTGCCACTGTGCCTTCACAGCCCAGGATTGGGCTGTGCTGGGGGCTGTGTAGGATGGGCAGCAGGGACACCCGTGAGTTGTGCCACCTGAGCCTCAAGCTGGCGTAGGGGTTCAAGCACAGAATGGCTGATCTCGCTACGCACCACAGACCGGCACTTTGGAGGGTGAGTGGACGGTCTCCTCCGGCCACACTTGCAGAGGGGGGACGAGCCCCATCCCCTGCAGTGCTTCCACCTGAAGGTGGCACAGGGCCACCGGAGGAGGTTCCAGCCTGGGCACTAGTGCCAGGTGCACTCGCCAGCTGAGGTGGGAGAGGTGGGTCCGCTGGAACCCGCCTTCCCTGTTGTCCTATGTTTAGAAATATTTTATGACATTTTGGGTTAGTAACAAACAATACCATTCCAAATTAGTTGTAACAGCATGCATCAGTATTCCCATTAACCAAACACCCATGAATTCCAAACATTGAACATCAAGCATAACACATGCATATTTTGAACAACAGTACACAATCCAACAGCATGCAGGGTCGATTGATGGCAACAGGCCATCAGGTTTGGATATGTGAACAGGGCACATGCAGCAACGTACATGCAAATAGGTTTGAACCAACAGGACAAATGTCCATAGGAATTGATTGTGAATACACATACCCAGTTTGTTGTGGAATGGCATTATTTGTGAATATAGGGTAGGGTGAAGAAATATTTCATTAACAACTTCAACTACATATACATATGCTGTACATCTCTAGTAGCTGCAGATATATATACCCTACAGGTCTTAGTACAGTTTCCTATATGTAACCTTAGGAATGTTGGTGATGGGACTGTTACTGATACATTAATATACATTGCATTTTTATTCATACACATTTCATATCTGGCTATGTTCAGGTACAGCATCCTGCTACATTTCATTTATATGGCTCTAGACAACTGTGGATGTTCATTATTTAATACAACCATACTATCTCCATATTGCAAGGGTACAGCAACATATACAAATTGTGGGACAGACAAATTCCAGCTTCAGTACTTTATTTCAAACATTTCACTTTTTGGTTGTGGCTGTCTCATTCATTTCATTATGTACTGACTGCAGTATACTTTATTCAGAAGTTATAACAGCTTTCTTGGTCGATTCATACCTCTTTCTCACACTCACTTGTTTTATTTTTACAATTCAAGTTGGTACTTTATTCTAGGCGTTATTAACATGTCATACCTGATTACAACAATCCTTTCCAACAGACTCACTTGTTTCATATGGCACATTTTCTAAGGGGATGTATTTGACATATGTCTTATCTTTAGCTTGTTTACCACTGATTTTCAGGCTGCTGCAGGTTATCTGATATTACACTTCAGGTGGGTAATCACTATTTCAGACTTGTTTACTTTTTATTTCTGGATTACAGGCTGCATCACTTATCTAATCATACAGTACTAGCAGAATCTTTCTTCTAGTGTTATTTGAACTATATTAATATGTGACTACACTGACCTCTTTTACAAGCTGTCTCACTTATATTGTATAACAATTACAGAAATATAATTACTAACCTGCTTGGTGGCGCAACCACTCCAGCCTATCACCATAGGCTCGCCAATTTGTGGAACGCACACTTGCAGCTGTAATATAAATGAAGTAATATTGGAACATACATCTCCATAATATCAGCTAGAATAATTCCTTACATACATAATTACATGGATACTTACTCAGTAGTGGGGCGTTGGGCATTTGCCGGGCCTCCAGGATCCAATGGTTCAGTTGGTCCTGCTTCTGTCTCTTCAGGTCCGCATGGTGGTGACGGACCTGTTCACCAGTCCTTGGTATGCCTGTGGCACTGGTGAGATCATGTGCCAACCGGTTCCACGCCTCTGCCTTATATGCACCCCACAGAACCTGGCCCTGCATGAGGTGAGCCTCATGATCGTGGACTAGGAGCCAAACCATGTATTTGGACTCCTCAACACCCCACCTCTGTGCTCGAAAGCGACTACCCTCTTCTACACCTGCCATCCTGACTGCAAATAAGTTCCACAATCAGTTATACTGTGTATTCCCGCCTATGGGGCTTATATATGCCATTTTTCCCACACTTATGATTGGCCATTTTGGAATTGTATCAGCTTCACAAAACCTGCTTTGCCATGCTTCTTTTTCCATTCATTCCTATATATATGCTAATACTGCATTTTTCAGTACAGCTGTCATGGCTTAGTGGTTCAGTACTTTGACTATGATGCACAGTATCCTGGGTTCGAGCCTGGGCATTGCTTTTTTTTTATTTTACTAGACAGGCTAGGAGGTGTGTCTGTTTAAAGGTGGCTTTGATACAGGTTGCTCAACATTGCCCGCCGGTAAGCCAGCTGGCACGCTGCGCAGCTCCGCGCAAACGGGTTACGCTGGTTAACGCGTTATTTGGCTGTGAGCATGCATATTATGCTGTGAGAAATGTTGCGCAACTATGGGCACACACTTTCAGCGTGTTAATGCACTGCTAAACTCCAGGCACTCCTATTACACCTGGTAGAACACTGGTCACCTGCGGGCAAACATACTCAGCTTGTTAGACCACTGCTCAGCTATGGGCACTTATAAAATATTTTATTTTTTTATTGTGTCAGAGTTCTTCATAACACATGGCCCATTTCATTGCATTTTACTTAAATTATAATTGTATATATATATATATATATATATATATATATATATATATATATATATATATATATGTCAGGGGATTGTTTCGTGCTTATTTCACTAAAAATAAAAAATGATGTTGTTGGGGCTCGAAACATGACTGCCTCCTCTTTAGCCAACGTCTCTACCGCTACACTATTGCTACTTGGCTTATTTTGGATATTTAGAGCTTATATGCTTTTTCAATGACTGCTAACGAAGGGCACACCCGTGCAAACGAGCGCAATTACGGGCAAACATTTTTGAAATAAAAAAAAAATTAAACTGTTAATTTTTACGTTTTACATTTCAGTTGGGTTAAAAGTCTGTAGGGGCATGTGTGCTGTTGTGTTTTTTGACATTTCCGCGGACTCGCTCGTGGGAGTTTCCTTTTGGGACTGTGATTCTTCTGGGGGCGTGTCCCTTTGCAGGTCTCGCCATGCAGATATGCCCCAAACATTGCTACACGGACTGTGTTAGCCTAGGGTGTGATTCAGCATGCCCTCATGAATATGCATGGCATGCTGACATCACCCCGTTTAACTGCAGCCTCCGTGTAAGACTTGCTAACTCTTACACGGAGGCTTCGTGAATCCTGCAGTTTGTTTATTACAGTCGGAATCTTCCACCAGTCTTCCATGTTATGCATTATAGGTTCATAATTTCATAGGTGTTTACCACACTAATGACCATAAAGGCCTTTTTAAGCCTAGCCATGCATCCCGAATTATGGATTCTTCACTTACAATTTTTACACTGACTTCTTCCGTTAACTAATACTCAATAACCGGATCTTGATAATGCTCAGGCATTTTTATCCATTCCAGACAGCCAATTTTAATTCCATTTAAAATGTCTATAAATATTCCTTTTTTATCAGAACTGGGTAGTTTTAACAGCATAACAGACTGTGAGGACCCCCCCCCCCCAGTTTTTAATAAGACTGTATTTTAGCTACAGATTATAAAAGTATGTAACTGTGCATTTTCCCCCATATTTCCACAGTGCCTTGGACAGGATAGAAGTTGTAACCAATTATAATATTTTTGTCTAAATTTAAATAGCAAAGCACTGGATGTCAAACTTTACCTAACATAGTTTGAAGTTACACATGTGATATACGATAATGAATCCTGTCTCAAAGAACATATATTATTTCCAGCCTGCTATAAGGTATATATGCAGCACTTCAAAACAAAATATTTGACATATCGAAGTGTCACTATGCCTCAATATATATATATATATATATATATATATATATATATATATATATATATATATGTGTGTGTGTGTGTGTGTGTGTGTGTGTGTGTGTATGTATGTATATATATATATATATATATATATATATATATATATATATATATATATATATATGTATATATGAAACTAGGTTAGTACCCTGTTTTAGATGGTGACCCAAAGTGGTATTTATACTAAGAGAAATTTGGGCAGAGCACTGGGGAGCTTCTACTACTCATTTGCATACAGGGATGCTATTATTGGTGGCGCTTTCAGCTTCCAGTCTGGATATGCAGGCATCTCTGAGAAGCAATAAGGAATATGGTGAGTGTGTGCAAGGCAGAATACGTTGGAATGGAGAAAAAGATGGAAGGTGCAATCATGGATGTCACGAAATGTTTACAAAAGACATCGCTAGTGAAAGAAAAGATAGCCAATGGAGTGGAGAAGTTGATCATTTTATTTAAGAAGGTAGAGGTGAAAAAGGAGGAAAAAAGGGAAAGTTGTTGTAACTTTGCAAGATGTGGACATCTTGTTCCAGGACAGTGCAACAAGGGTGTATTATTACAACCCTCAAATAAGAAGGGCTGCACAATGTATGCTTAAAAGAAATGATGAGCCAGTGTGAACCAGAGACCGAGATGGCAGCTCCGTGGAGTGAAATTATTAATTAAATACAGGAGGAAGAGTAAAAGAGAAAGAAATAAAAAGTTGTATGCTGAAAAGGTAATGGAAGGGGAAAAGTGACTGGAAACTTTGTTTAACTGTTGTAGGCTACACACTAAAGTGTGACAGCCTTTTCTGATCGTTTGTAGTCGTTTAAAGCTGTTTTAAGTGTATTTTTTACTGTTTTTGCCTTATCTTTTCAAAAAAACAAACAAAAAAAATTCCTTGTTCCCCACCTTTCTAAGCTAGTATAGTCCAGTTTTCAGGCTAGTGCTTAATTCAGGGCTGTGATGCTAGTTTCTGAGTTGCCCATACCTTACTTGGATAGAAGGAAGTTTCTCTGTTCACCTGTGAGAGAGGGGAGCTTTGAGAAACCTATCTGTCACTGGAGATGGTTCCAGCCCAGAAGTTAGTAGTTTATTGGCCATTTTGGACTAATTTCTATCTCTTTCATTTCCCTACTATAAAAACCGCATTTGCACGGATTTGCGCACCGGGCAGTGCCGGTTAGCTGCAGTTAAATCATTCCTGTCTCCACTAAGTCTCCTCTTCAGTTTTTCTCTTGAAACTAGTCTAACTCTCAACCTAAGCACTCAAAAAGCATCTTATAGCCCAGCACTTGCTCAGACCTAATAGCAAGCACTAATATACCCTGACACTGCTTGCCCAGCAGGGCAAGGCTCTTTATTCACCCCTCACTAAACAAGTGACTAAGCAGCTCACCCTACTATTCAGGCATGACTAAAGGGCAACTTCAGGTGCACTCTCCAGTCCAGCTGGTGAATCTAGGTATCCTGAGGCAATGTTACAACTGAGTCATGTACACAGACAACCCTCTCCTCCTACCACAAAACAGTAACATATGCAAGAGATGCAATTACACAGCCAAACTGGAAGCTAAGCTGTCTCCACCCAAGACTGGAACAGACAGTCAAGTGGAGAAGGTTAACATTTGCACCACAACTCCAGCCGCACACAGACCTACTAAAACAGCACTGGTAAAAAATACACATAAATACACAAAATGATACTCAGAGGCTTTAAATAATAACTTGCAAAAGCATCAGAGACCACCAAAGCAGAAACCCAAACAATCTGCACTTCCCATCACAAACCAGACAACACATAGAACACAAAATCAGTGTGCTGCACAATCACAGCCCTTAAGGCGAAATAACATACCTAACACACTAGTAATAGGTGACTCTATAGTCAGGCACACTGACGTCCCACTCACTAGGCTGGACAAGCAGAAGGTTACTGTTAGCTGTCTGTCAGGAACCAGAATCCACCACATAACACAAGCACTCAGGACACTCCAGAACAAGTACAAATATGACTCTGTCATTGTTCATGTTGGTGTGAATGACCTGAGATGTACCTCCATGGACTACATGAAAAGAGACATGGAAGAGCCCTCTGATCATGTAGCCCAGGCTGGTATGACCCTGACCCTGAGTAGCATCCTACCCTCACCAAGAATTATACCTCAGTATAAAGAAAAAATGATCAATTTCAACAATTGGCTAAGCTTCTGGTGTCATTCAAAGGGGATCCAGTGTCTGTCAGCTTGGGATGACATGCTCGACAAATCGCATTGCTTCGCAAGAGATGGCTTGCATCTGTTACCCCTAGGCTTTCGAATACTGGCCAAGGCACTTGCTACCCCCATAGTGCCTTTTCTAGGCAAGGTTCAAAAGTCAAACCCACCTCCGTAAATAGCACAATTAACAAAAAAACTGAGGGTTATGCTACTCAATGCCAAGAGCTTAAATCTCATAATGCACGCTCTCAAAGCACTCCTCAATATGGAGAATGCGGACATCTGTGCAGCAATTGAAACCTGGCTCAAGGCTGCAGAGAGAACCTAGGCACTACCGGGCTACAACTCATACCACATGTTTTGGCCACAGAACACGGACCGAAACACAAAAGGAGGGGGTGTATCCATATTCATCAAGGATACCTACACCTCCAGGTTAGTGGCGCAGCATGATACCTCTGAGATCATCCATGTGCAACTAACACCGGGAAAATCTGCAATGCAAATTGTGGCCTGCTACAGATCACCCTCCATGTCCCGGGACCACCACTCCATCTTTCTGGAGACAATGGAAAACATGAAGGTCCTACCGAACACCCTGATATTGGGCGATTTCAATTACCCTACCATACACTGGGAAAACTACTCAAGTACAAATTCCCAGGCCCAGCGATTCCTGGAGTTTATCAACTCAAATGCCCTGGATCAGCTGGTAATCTCCCCTACCAGAGGTGAAAACATATTGGACTTGGCCATCACCAACATGAGCGGCAGGTGTTCCACACCGGAGGTCAACCCGTCAGTGGTTAGATCAGACCATAAACTAATCAGTCTAAGGAAACCACAGTAAAAAACTTTTCTAAAGCAAACTTCACCTTACTTAAGACAGAGGTGGTAAGTTTTACAGCCCCGACTCTAAAGGATAATGCTGCCCAAGATGCAGAAACCTTTACAAATGCACTCTATGAGCACCTATAAGGATGCATGGATTGTGCCATCCCTAGTAAAACCAAGACTCACTCCTTTAAGAGAAGGAAACCAGTTTGGTGGACCCCCTGCAATAAACAGGCTATACAATAGAAGGAGGAAACTAGTTCAGAAAAAAAGCAAATCCCAAGAAGGAAAGACATCCCTGATCAGTATCAGTAAGAAATTGAGGTCCCTCATGAAATCATCCAAGGCTAACTTTGAAAGAAAAATAGCCAAGGATTCAAAAGATAACCACAAAGCCTTCTTTAGCTATGTTAAGAATCTAAGTGAAAACTCACAGATATGCACTGAACTAGTGCAACATAGCACAAAATATACTGAACCTACTGATATTGCCAACATCCTGGCAGATAGATTCAGTGCAAACTTCACCCCCTTCTCAACTCCAAAAGGGCCCACAACAATACTGGAAAAGTGTAGTGTCCCAAAAATCACAGACACGCAGGTGAAAACAGCCCTTTCAAAAGCCAAAAACACAGCATCAATGGGACCAGGTGGTGTCCCAGGCTGCGTCTTGCATGAACTACAGAACAAACTAACCCCCCACCTAAACACGCTGTTCAACCTCAGCCTCTCCACTGGCTACATGCCCATAGAATGGTGCACAGCAACGGTTATTCCCCTCCACAAAGGAGGGGCCACAACTGTCCCTGGTAACTATCACCCCATAAGCCTGACTAGCCTGGTCTGCAAGGCTATGGAGCGCATCATCATGGAACACATTAACAAAAACATTGGGAACCTCCAAACACTTGAACCGACCCAGTTCGGCTTTGTTAAGGCCAGATCTTGCCTACTAAACCTGTTTGACTTCTTCGAGACAGTCACCAAGGCCACTGACGAGGGAAAGGTGGTTTACACAGCCTACCTTGACCTCGCCAAGGCATTTGACACCATTCCCCACTCGGGTATCACAGAAAAACTCACCAGCCTGAACATAAACCCCTACATCATGAGATGGGCTGCCAACTGGCTTACAGACAGAACTCACACGGTAAGAAAAGCGGGCTCCAGGTCTGACTCTAAACCAGTCACAAGTGGTGTCCCGCAAGGCCCGGTCCTGGAACCCCTACTGTTCAGCATATACTTCTCAGAAGTACAGGCAAACACAGGATGACTATGGCTAACCAAGTTTGCCGATGACTGCAAACTCGGAGCCATAATTGACTCTCTGGCTGACACGGACATCCTCCAAAAGGGCTTTACTGAGACGGACACCTGGTGTCAAAGTCATGGCCTCAAGCTAAATGCCAAAAAATGCATAGTCCTCCCATTTGAGAAAAACAAAACACCCACTAATTACCACATAGGTGGCAGTCCCCTTAATACAGAAGAGGTAATAAGAGATCTGGGGACCCAAGTAGATAGTAATCTCTCCTTTGACAATCATATTGCCAAAGTACTAAAAACAAAAAATGAAAAAGAACCACACCGTAGTACAAATCTGGTAGTGAAAGATTAAGCGCTTTTTGTTTATTGCAATGAATAGACTTCTTCAGATCAGTTAAAAACAGGAAATCACAGTTTAAATACTCACTTAATAAGTTTAAAAATCAATTACATACTTAAAGTGATAACACCCTTCCTACTTTAAAGTACAACTAGACCGAAAACTGTTTAAAAAGAACCCGTAGTACGCAAACATTATGAAAGCATTAATACCGATATCTAACCTACTACAACAAGTTCTAAGTAGGCTATAAAAAAATAAGGAAAATAAAAAATAATAAATAAAAAATATAATAAATAATACTAACTAATAGTCATAATCTAACAATACATGATAGTAACTAAATTAGCACACTAAATGTGCATGGCATGGTACTAACAATATACCAAACAACTCAATATAATAAAAGAGTGCAAAACACAATAAAGTAGTACTATAAAAACAAAATTGCTCAACAACGAAACATAGCTTAATCATAGTGCTGTGTGAGAACTTATACAGCCTACCTACAGAGACTCCTAAGTTTAAGGACACTACTAAGAGAACAATTCTCATTGAGTCCTGGTGCACTATATGCATTTAGTCTAATTTGCCACTCCAGCTCTCGCTCTTCTAGCTTGATTGGAAGTGAGACACCCCTAAAATCTTGTGTAATTTGATCAATAATCATGAATTTAAATGAATGATTAAAAGACAGTGAAATATGCTTAGCTAAAGCATTATCTAGTTTCTGCTTCCTAATCGCATAGATGTGTTCATATATGCGCTCACATAGGTGTCGTTCAGTTTTGCCCACATAAAAAGCCGGGCAGGTTTGACACATGGCTAAGTAGATCACTGATCTTGAGTTACAATTGGCTCGAATATTCAGTTTAAATTCATGATCATGCATGTTAAATCTATTGGATTCTAAAATATATTGACAATAGTTACATGCTTGACATTTAAACATTCCAACTGTCAAAGGCTTATAACCATTATGCCGTTCTAGGAGGGTTTTGAGATTTCTAGCTTTTCTATAAATGACAAAGGGATGATTGCCAAGTTTTTGATAAATAATGTTGTAATTTTTGAGTAACTCCCAATTTTTGTGTAGTGTCTGAACACAATCATTACTATTCAGACTGTAAGTAGTTATAAATGAGAGCCCAGGACTATCGGGTGAGATCTTATTCATGTGCTTGATCTCCGAGCCTATGTTCGGTGATACAAAGTTGTTAGTATGAACCGAATTAACATTCAGAATTGGTTCATAGAAGTGGGATCGGTGCTTGATTGAAAATTCTTCTATAATAGCATCAAGCATTTCATCCGGATAGCCTCGATGTACAAACATATTCCTTAGATGGCCATATTCATTGGCAAACTCACTGTCTAATGTAATAATACGAGCTGCCCTCACTAACTGGCCTTTAACAATCGCCCGCTTCTGATGGATAGGGTGACAACTAGAGTAGTGCAGAAAAGAATTGGAGTATGTAACTTTCCTGAAAATGTTGGCTAGATATTTCTGGAAAACACTATCTTTAGAAAGTGAAATATCCAAGTACGAAATAACACTTGTATGAAAAGTAGCAGTGAATTTCAAAAACTTTGTAGTTGAATTGAAATATTCCACTAATGCTTCGCTCATGGGTAGGTCGACGTCTAATAAGATGAAAATATCGTCCAAGTAAAGAGTGTAAAAAAATCATCTGATCTTTAAATGGGCAATTACAAAATACATGGTCGTGCTCCCATTGGGCCATAACTAGATTGGCGACACAAGCCCCACAAGGGGAACCGATGGCTACTCCAGTTTTCTGTAAATAAAAATTATTACCAAATGTGAAAAAATTATTAGTCAAGACTAGATCCAACAGTTCATGAACCAACTCCACTTCATTCGCACTACCACCATTGGACCTAAGTAATAGTTCCACCCATTCAACCGCTAAGTCTTGAGGAATGCAAGTGTACAAGTCCTTAACATCAATGGTAAGGAAATTGTACCTTGCATTAAAGACTAAGTTGTTAATTTTACTCAAAAAGGACCAAGAGTCCTTACAGATTTGAGAAAAATTGACCAGGTATTACTGTAGAGTATTATCCACAACTTTTGGCACATGGGTAGGTGGGAGAACCACGGCCATCTACGAGTAGTCTCATGGGTGGGTTATGGACATCCTTG
Organism: Protopterus annectens; assembly: GCF_019279795.1. Taxonomy (NCBI): domain Eukaryota; kingdom Metazoa; phylum Chordata; order Ceratodontiformes; family Protopteridae; genus Protopterus; species Protopterus annectens. The sequence goes on from NC_056735.1 coordinate 916,197,256, forward strand.
TGGATTTTAGGGATGCCAAACAAGCAAGGAAATCTTGGAAATGCAGTAGATAGGTAGTTATAAATATGTTGTGTTATTCTACCCTCAATGAACATCTCTTCTATGTGTTCCTTGATGTTGGTGTAAGCTCTATTTACTTCAGAGCGGGAGCTAATGGAGTATGAAGGACTATCCAATAAGCTGATCATCCTATTTTGATAATCAGTCTCGTTGAATAACACGAGATCCCCTCCCTTGTCAGGTTTGCAAAATCTAATATTTTGAAGTTTAATCAAGTTTATAATTTCCATTTCTTTTTTGTTGGAATAATATAATGTTTTAGTAAATTTGTGGCGGATGTCTAATTCGCAAACCAATTCAAACATCTGTAAGAGGGGATGAAGCGGGGGGTTGTAAGTGCTAGGAATCCTGAAAGTGTTTATGTCGGAAGAATAAGAACCTCCGAACATCAAGTTCAAATTAAGCTTCCTAACATATAATTTCAGATCGATGATTGTTTTTACCAAATCTGCTTTTTGCGCTGGTACATAAGTGTAACCTTTGGAAAGTAACTCGACGAGTTCACAAGAAACATTCACAGTTGAGAAATTATAGACATTAAAATCACCCTGGTCATTCGTAAGTATAACAGGAATGTTAGCTGTACTTTCATGACTGACCACAGAAGTGTCAGAAATGTCTAAGTCAACAGTTAAACAAACATCCCAATGTCGATTAACAGATCTACTTATAGGGACAATGTCTGCATCCACGCAGTCACTCAGTGGACTGTCCACACTAGATTCATCTGTCGCTACTGTCTCTGTTTCTGTTTGTTCTTCTGGTTGGGAAAACCGACCTGTTGTTTTGGCTTTGTTCCTAAAAAATTAGGGTCATTAGACCTTAAATTATAATGACCAGTTTTTTTATGGCTATCAAATGGAACAGAATCCAAGTCAGATGAAGCATTGAGACAGTCGGCAACAGTGCCCGGGACATAAATTGCCTGGGCTGAATTCATGTTAGAAGATGATTCACCATTGTCAGATTGAGCAAGTTTGGCATATCTATTAAAAGGCTGCCAGACTTGTGCAAATGAAGGTTTTGGATATGCTGTTTCATCTTTATATGCCTTCAAGTCTCTATTAATCTTCCTAATTTTGTTGTTTTTCAATTTGCCAAGATACTGCTCTATGCTTGAAAAAATCCTGTTATAATCATATTTATAACAAGCAAACTCTGAGTTTAGGTTAATTGTTGCATCTAATTCATCCACTTGTTTACACAGAGATTCTACCAAGATAGTATAATGTTTTATCATTAGATTAAGAAGCTCTAAACCTTGCCGATCAAACAGGGCAAGGGGATCTATGTGAAACTGTGAATTTGCAGTCAGACCAGTAGGATATTGGTGATGCCGAAGACCCTTTGGGACTATCTTGAGTCTGAGGCATTCTTGAAAATATGATATTTCTAGTTGAGTCTTTTTCAGCTTCACCAAGATATTATAAAAATTTTTAAGGTGAGTAGAGATATTAATGTGCTCACCTTGAAAGCCAGTATTCGTTGAAAGTAGTTGGTCTGGTGCTGAAGTGAACGAGAAGTTGTCCGTTAACCAGTAGTTAATATCCGGTATACTGGTTGCCCCTGTAACACTCGAATGAGTCACTGAATCCGAGCAAGGATTATTAGACTTCTCCCGCTGATTGTTAAAAACCGTAGGAATTTCTAAGGCTGTCATACACCTCTGCCCACACTCAATGTTAGACTGGTTGGTGACCTGTAAGTTATCGGACCCGTTAACTCCACATTCTATTGGGCTTATCTTGACACTAAGTGGCCGTTGGTTCACTGACGCTGCCGCTGCCACTGAGAGTTGAAGCGGTTCTCCATTTGGAGCTGGCGGTATAATCAAACAGGTCGGGGTGACCAAATTAGATGAAGGATACTTGGTAGTCCTCACTTGCCAAAGTAGTTAGGAAATCCTTCTATGTGGCCCATCTAATTACTAAAGGGTTCGCATCTAGAAATAAAGAGGTTATAGTGCCCCTCTACTCGTCACTCATTAGACCCATCATAGAGTACAATGCTCCATTTGGGATGTACCTCACAAGACACATCCAATAGCTGGAAAGACCACAAAAGTACCTCACCAAGAGGATTACTGGTCTTAAACATATGTCCTGTGCAGCCCAAATGAAAAAAACTCTGGCTGTACTCAGTGGCATATCTCTTACTCAGAGGTGATCTCTCCCTGACTTACAAAGCCATGTCCAACTCAGAATTGATGGACATGCTCCACCTAAAGAAATCCAAGTCATTGTGAGACACGTGCTCTAGTGAGCTAAACCTCACCACAACAATAAATAGAACATGCTGGAGGGTGGGATAGATTCCTGTCACAGAGACTCCCCATGCTTTGGAACAAAATTCCAAATTACATCATGCAGAGCCCCTCACTAACAATCTTCAAGAGAAACCTTGATGAGTGGATGGGTAACAGAAAATACACCCCTGGGATCACTTCATTGGCACTGCTTGACAGAGGATCAGTTAATTAATCAATGGGATGGTGAAAGCCGACACACTCTGGCTAGGCTTATAAATGCCTTTGAGCAGATAGCCTAGTACCTACCTATGAACCTATGAACCTAAGGGAGAGTGACAGCAGGAAGAAAGTTATTGGTAAGAATGAGCAGTAAAGAAGAAAAGTAGCTTAAAAGGTATGAGGTTTAGGACACCGTAATTGCAGCTCTTGGTACTACATGAAAAGAGGTAAGAGCCTTTACATGTATTAATAAAGAGACATATTGTGACATTTTCTTTGAGGCAGGACAGTACATGCCAAAATTCACAGAGAAATTTGAGAGTAAGGAAAACTGCAATCTTTGGAATTCGTATGTAGTACAAACATTTAATAGAGACAAGGATTATTGTGCAATTTAAAACTGAAGTTGAAAAATAAGTGATAAAGGTTTGTTTGAAGAAAGTATGAAGAGAAGTGATGGACACTGTAAACATTTATGATGATAGAGGTTTATGGACTGCAGGATGGAATTTTAGAGTGATTTTGAAAAATAAAAATAAAAAATGTACTTGTTCCAAGTATAATAAACATAAAAGGAAAAAGAGATTATACTAAATACAGGGGACAACCAAAAACATGCTTTTTTGTTTAAAAGATGATCATCTGATTAGTAGTTCTGATAAAAGAATGTTTTATTTATGGAAAACTGGAGCACAAAGCTAAGAAGTGTGATATGATATGTAAAAAAATGTGGGAAAACAGGACATGCATGGGTAGATTGTGAAGAATATATAACAAATAAAGAACAAGACAAACACAGGAATATCTATATAATTTAGGTAGGAGTACAGAAGAAAAGTGTGAAGAGCAGACTGATATACAAGAAAATGCTAAGGAAAAATAGTAGGTAAGAAAATTAAAATATTGAAGGGGGAGAATTGGTATGGGAAAAAAGTGAAGTTGAGAGAGTGGTGAGAACTAAAAAGAATTCTATAGGGAAAAAGGTGAAAGATAGAAAAAGAAAGTTTAAGACTGTAGTTGTGAAAGAAAATAAAAAGGTAAAGGGAAGGTAAAGGTCAAAGGAGATAAAATTATATTAAAATTAAGCTGTAAAAACTTAGCTATAAATGTTAACAGTATAAAGAATATTAAAAGACGAAGAGGAATCTTAGAATGGTGTGCCTTACTTGATACACGCATAATTACACTGGAAAACACAAGAATATTAGCAGAAGAAGAAAGGTCACAAATGAAAGAATTATGGGGTGGAAACATTGTTTGGAATATGTTAAAATATACAGGTTCAGGTATTGCAGTGCTGCATAATAACAGTAAATGTTTTAGAATATACTATAGTAGAATTAGGTAGAACAATGGTGATAGACATAAGATGGAAGAAAGTCATTTATAGAATTATTGCAATCTGTGAGTATGTCACAATGAATATAAGAGAAATAATGTTTAAAAAATGTAAACTATGTAGTAGTGAATATGGAAATAATATTAGTGGTAGATTTTAACTGTGGTATAAGAAAAAGAAAAAAAGAAGGAAGAAAAAAGAATGAAGTGATGTTGGAACGTATACAAAATAATGAAAAATATAAAGCTATCTTTATGGGTTAATAAACTATGGACTTATAAAATAAATTAGATGAAAATGGAAATTGATTATTTTGTAATATCTGATAGATTGAAAATAGTACATGGAAGAGTAAAGAAAACAGGCTTTTTGGATCATTTAGATGTATGGGTAGAAGTGCAAGAAAAGGAAGGTTAAATAAGACTAGGTAAATGGATTAAGAGACTTAATGAAAACGACTTTAATGTGGAAGATAAAAAGAGATTAACTAATTATGAAAAGATCATACAAATAAGAGAATTTACTATGAAAATTGTATGAATTGGTGAAAACATTTTAAAGAGAAATATATAAAGCATTTTTTGAAATGTCAGTAATGAGAAAAGGAAAGATAAACTAAAATATAGGCAAGTGAGTCATGAATTGTTTAACGATGTAGTTAAAAATAAGATAACATTTTATGAAAAAGAGAAAAAGATAAATGAAATGAATCAGGAGAAGATTAAACAAATGCTATCTAAGCAAAGATAATTTTACATGGGAAAAAAGAAGAGGGGGCTCCATACTTAAATAAGATTATAAGATAAAATTTGAGAATAATAAGGGTATTCAGGAATAATGAAGGAGATAGAGAGTGTATATGCAAGAAAGAATATTTGAAGTAAAAAGGAATTATATAGAAAACACATTTAAAAAGAAAGATATAGTAGAAAGGTAGAAATGGAAAGTTAAAAAATAAAGTAAAGTTGATAATAGGAATATAGTAAAAATATAAGTGTAAGATAACTTAATGAAATTTTAAAGGAATTAAATATGAAAAAAGCCACATGGATGAATGGTATTGAGTATTACATGTGATAACATGGAATAATGACAAACAGTGCATTTTGTGGAATTATTAAATGAATGGTTAGAAAAGGAATAGTAGAAAAAGAAATATGCAAAGGGGTTATTAAATTTATATGGAAAAACGGAGAAAAACAGGATGCAAGAAATTGGAGACTAATAGTGTTGAATAATACAGATGATAGATATTTATTAGAATAATAGGGAAAAGATTAGGAAATAGTATAGATAAATTACTTGCTGATATGATTTTTGGTAAGAAAGGGAAAGGAAGTCAAGATTTATTATAGATATTGAGAGAGGTGAGAGATGTTATAAATAAAGGGTTAGAAACTAAAGTTGTGGTCATAGACATAGGTAAAACATTTGATAGAATACAATATGTTTTGTGGGATACATTAAGAGATTATAATATAAGTGACAAAATAATAAAATATTTATGTCAGTGTATGAGAATAATAATGTGAGCATAGCATTAAATGGGTGGGTAAGTGAAGAAATAAATTAGGGTGGGAAAAGCCAGGGATATTCACAATCAGCATGTTATTTGATTAGTTATGGATGCAGTTGTTAGTAGAATGAACAGTGTTCAAAATGGCAAGATGTAAAATAACAGAAGAAATACAAATTTCAATGATTTTTATGTATGCATATGATATAGTTTTAGTTAAAGAATAACAAATGGATGGAAGAAGGAATCAGAAAATTAAATCAGTATTTAAAAATGCTTGGTTTACCTATATATAAAGACAAATGTAGTGGAATTAGGTGAACAGATAACATAGATGGCATTCAATTTAATGATGAGGTTATAGATATATTACGGATAAGATATGGGACAAATATGCAATGAGAAAAGCAATGGGAGAAAATAATACAGAAATTAAGAGAATTATGTATGCTTTGGAAGTCATATAAACTATCATATAAGAAAAAGGTGTACTTAATAAAGTCTATCCTTTTGGGTAAAATTGGTTATTTAGCAAGTGTTTATATGATACCATCCAAGAATGAAAAAAGTTATTTTCGATTGTAGTTTTATTTATATAGGAATCCAGGTTAAATCTGGTTAGAAGAGGGATTTTGTATGTTAAAGAAGAGGAAGGAGGACTAGGGTTAATTAACCCAATTGTTCATGCAGCTTCTCTGAATCTTTATAAAGTTTTAGTAGGATCAGAAGAAAAATATAAGAATTTAATAAATGTCACAACAAAAGATAAATATAAGAATTTTTGGGAGAGAATACGTTTAGATGGAAAGAGTCTGTAAATGAAGATATGAAAGAGTATATGGATGAAAACTTTTTATGCAGACTGAATCTAAAAAATGGAGGAAAAAGCAGAAACGAATGGTATTCATATTCAATTAATAAATATTATTACATATATCAATGGAAGCATTTAGGAAACAAGAGAGAAATGTGATTAAGATAAAACTTGCATGGTGTGGATAAGAATTATGAATGTAATCATTTTATGTGGAGATTGACAATAAGTAAATTGCCTGTTAAAAGCCAACATGCCTTACAAAAGAATACAAGAGAGGGTGCGTAATTATTTAGGGGAGGTTGAGACAACATAACATGTTTTTCTGAATTGCACAAGAGTGAAAGAATTATGGGAAAAACTATGTGTCTGAGATTTTTCCTAAAGCTGTTTTAAAGTCTGTATTTTATTTAAATTTTCTATTTCCATCTATTAATTTATCTCTTTAGTAGAGCTGCATCTTACTTACATTGTGGTTTCACTGCTATATCATCTGCTATTTATCAATGTGAGGTATTCCATTGTAAAGAACTATTTGAGAACTTGCCTTTCTAGGAAGAAACTACTTCTGAAGCATTTAACATAGAAATGTATTGGTTTATACTTTAATTTAAGTTGTGAAGCATTGTGGATTCAGTATTTTATGATGTCATGGCAGGGATTTTTAGCATTAATAAAACTTTTTCAGGGGACCATCCTTATCATTAAAACAAAATGTAAAAAAATATAACCTTTGCTTTAAAAATAATTTGGTACTTCAAATGGCAAAAAGGTTATCTGACTCCAAATGTTCGTTCTTAATATTTGCTTTGGATTGTGACCAATGCATTTCAATTTAAGTGGTTCCATAATGTTTTTATACATGTACTATAGACCAGAGACCAAGGAAAAACTGATAAGAAAGAGAGAGTTATGTAGAAAACTTTAAGTAAGCTAATTTAATGCAATTCATTGCAATGTACAAGGACAGGATAGGGATCATCATGAACAAGCATGCGCATTAAGTACTTTCAAAGACACACACACATGCACACACACACACACACACACACACACACACACACACACACACACACACACACACACACACACACACACACACACACACACACACACAAACAGTCTGTCTCCCACCAGTGTCACTCTACATGAATGTAGATGGACATGCAGCTGCAGGCAGAAAGCACCACCTGTGGGACATGAACCATAGAATGATGCACACTGTTAACCACAGATTTCTACACTCTATCCATTTTACTACCACTAATAAAAGGTAGTCACAGCTTTTAAACCAGTTGCATGTCCTGCACAATCAAAGCTATGGAATCAGTGTACTACAGTGCTTAAGGTGAAGCACCGTGTGACTTGCAAGAGTCTGTATGCCTTTCACTTCCAAGGCTTTTGTGCTTAACTCTTCGCTCAGTATCAATATGTGAGTTTGCATCCTGCCAACTAGACTCAGGGACAGGTAGTTTGTTTGTTAGCACTGAGGATTAGGGCTATGATCTGATCACTAACCTCTTCCTTTAGTCCATGGATTCACCCTCCACCTGCAATCATCTGTCACATAAGTCTGTAAAGATCAACTAAACGGGCACTGTTTCAAGGTAGTTCTTAAACTGGAGATGGGGAGCAACAGCACATTTCTGTAATAGCTCTGTTGACTGACTTGTTATTGGCTGTACAAAAATGTAGACTTCCTCAGTGCCAATGTGAAAGGGAACCATTGTGGGACATTACTGCAATAACAGCCAAATGGCTTTTAAGTATTATTCTGCAGTTGTGTTCAGCACGTCAGCTTTCATTCGGTGATTACCTCTGTTGCAAGTAGAACCATGGAGAAACATAGATGGAATGTGTTGTTGCCTGGATGACTAAATAGGGAAGTCATTTCAGAAGGACTCTGGTCTGCCCTCAGTTTTATTTATGTTTGCATTTATTTATCATTTTGTAGTAGTGATAATCAAATAATATGAATGTTATTTCATGTAACTAATTCATTATCACAATCAAAATTAACTACCTTTGCCACTGAAACATGTGTGTAATGCAGATTTGAATTAAAATTATGAAAAAAGTAATTTCATGTTGTAGAAGTCAAGTGTCATTGTCTCCTTACTTCATATGTTTCATTCTGACACCTCATTCTTATTCTGTCATCTATAAACAGAAGAATTAAATGATGTAGCTTTACCCATGCTGTTCAGTTTACTGTTTATATTCAGCTGCAAAATGTGATTTATTTAATTTTGCTCTACTTCATATTATCAGACTAGTGACACTGATTTATATCATTTGGGAATCATGCGGCAGCTTCACACTATATTTAATGCTTTAGAACATAATTTGATATGTAGCTGATGTCTGCTGAGTACTAAAGCTCAACTGCAATTTTAATTTCCTTAGGTAAAGGACTACAGACTGGAACTACTGCACTTATTATTAAATCGCTCTGAAGTGAAACTGCTTATAGTATTAAATGTTTTATGCTCCAAGACTTTTTAATAAATGCTATACTAAAATCTAAAATAGCACAAAAATATCACAGAGATGAGATGGTAGTTATTTCGTTCATTGTCAAATAGTAATCTTTTATACAGGGAAATTATTTGTTTTGGCCAAGCGAAAAATGTAATGAGTGGTTAATGTCCTGCTACAGTTTATAATTATATTTAATGAATCAATTTATCATTGTTTCTGGCCTTCTATGATGATGATGACCAGTATTTTGTTTGGTTTTATTTTGCTAACATATATATTCGAATTCCTTATTTCAATAAATGTTGCACAGTGTACATTTACCAATTTAGAATTATTGCTACCAAGGGTTGACTTAATTTATTTTGCCCTCTGATACATCTGCATATGCATAAGGTGGCTTGACAACTTCTTGAGTAAAAATGGATATTGTGATTATTATCAAATAATGAGCACCATTTTATCTAGATATATACCGACCGGTATTTATGCACACTAGGTAGCTGGACATGGCCGTATTATGTATCTATGTACGAGTACCTCCCAATGTATTTTTTAAGGAAGTATGTAAACATATATATATATATTATATATATATATATATATATATATACATATATATATATATATATATGTGTGTGTGTGTGTGTGTGTGTGTGTGTGTGTGTGTATATATATATATATATATATATATATATATATATATATGTATGTGTATATATATATATATATATATATATATATATATATATATATATATAGAGAGAGAGAGAGAGAGAGAGATATAGATTTATGTGCGTGTGTGAATGCATATGTATGTTTTCCTGCAAGCTAACACATGCTCCATTTGTTTTATATAGAGAACAATTGACATTATAGCACCAAAAATATTAAAGCATGAGAAGTTTCAGGATAAAACAATTACTCTTATTGAAGTACTAAATACAGTGGAAGTCTGGGAGCAAGAACTGGCAAGAAATTAGAAATTGCAGCATAAAGTACAAAACATTTATTATAATTGAAGAGATAGTCAGAAAAAAGAAATGCTATTGTGTAACACTAAGCAGCACTGTTTATGCATATTGAATGACATGGCCTGAAGTTGATTAGGAATGGATGAGTTCTGGTATAGCACTTTCATGGTGGAGACAGGGTTGTATAATAAAACACTGCAACAGTAAGAGCAATCACAGCTACACAGTTGGAAAGGCCACACTATGCATGGACTCATGACGCAAGGAAGGCAGTAGGCAGTTGGTTTGGCAGATACTAACTGCGTTCAAGGTTTCAAAGAAAGACTCCATAGCTTACATTTGAGCACTGACATTAGCCAATATAAAGCCACTGCAGTAAAGAATTAAGTAAAACCATTATTTAAATTTGGAAGAAAGGGAAGATTTAAGGCAGAAATGGAGATTAACAACACAGAACAACATGTAGCATAGAAACGTGGGTGGGGGAATTCATACTATTTTTTACAGGATAGATGGTCATTCTCCATATATTTTATGAAGCATGGTGGAAGGAGTAGATATCAATCAGCAAGTGTGAGGAAAAAGGTGAGGAAAAGGAAAGAATCAGGTCAAATAAACATGCATAAAATGCAAATAATGACTGATAAAGCAATTGGGAATATAAGAGGGGTCAACATTGGAGAGCTGCAAACTGAAAGAGTGTGGACACCTATTGACAGAAGGAGAGGGCTGCAAACAAAGGTAGAGAGAAACACAAAGAAAAAGCAAATAACTGGATATAAGGAAGGATATGGAGAAAATGTCTGAGTGGCCCAGAGTAGAACACACTCAGATGTCTATCACCTTGAAGATTGATATCATGAGTTCCATCTCTGGTAGCTCAATCATATATAAAAAAGCATGACTCATTAATTCCCAGCTCATTAATACTCATTAAAATTCATCCTCTAAATACCATAGATATCCAACCACATGTAATAATTTTATATGCTATACAATTATATTTGATATACCATTCTCTGGTTACCTACTCTTTTCTTATTGAACCCTCACCACCCATCTCTCTCATACCAGTTCTCTATCATCAAACTTATTTCACTATGTTTTTCTGTCTTTCGTCAGATGTGTTCCATTTTACTACAGTCTACTGCTTTACTGCTACTACTGCTGTTGACTACTACCATTCATCTGTTCCTTTAGACTACCTCTTGCATCCCTCTTATCCCACCTCTAATAGCCAAATTACTCATCTATAAATGCTCTATGTAACCACAAACCAAGAAAGAATCATTTACACTGTACTGTGGTTATGCCTCTCCCTTGCTGTTGATTACTCACACATCTCACTTTCTCAACTGCTGCTTTATAATTTTGGCCTATAGCCAAGTCTGTAACATGCATAATGCAAATAGCATATGTCTATACTGCAATAAATACACTTAGCTGTCCTCAATGTTCAAGGTGTTTTATTTCTTTTCCCTTTGGGCTTAATAGTTAAAATATCTTCTCATTGGCATAATACGCACTGTTTGTCTCCTAACCATTAGCTGAAAGTTAAAACACAAAACAGTTCCAAAAAGGATTAACGGTCAGCCACGTAAATAATAAGCTAATTAGTTAAAAGTAACAACGGACTGAGCCAACACATGACTGAAGTAAAACAAATTTATTAAGTAAGGTTAATGCTTTCATGACAATACCAGTCACTTCATCAGATCAATAAAAACAGAATAAAATCTAAGCTCAATTTTTTCAGTACTAGTCACATTAAATTGAACTGAGATGGATACTGAAGCTTAGAGCCAATAGAGGCTTCGTACTTAATGATATGATCTTGATTAAACCAGTTTTGAAGTCCTGGAGTTTACTGAAATAAATAAATGAATCCAAATGTTTACATTGGATATTATGAAGATGTGATAGTCTTTCTTAGTCTTAGTGTAATAAAATATGAAGTCACCATATTTCAGGAGACCCAGCTTAGCAACTAAAATATAGTGGATGACTAAGAGTACTACCTATAGGCAAACTAGTAGTAAACAAATTTACTTGTAATTGACAAGAGGACTGCAGGGATCACATGTCAGTAAATGGAGGCAACAGTGCAATTACTGAGCTAAGCACAAAATGTGACAATAGACTCAAGTGAATGAGTGGGATCAGCCTAACAAGGAATATGGCACAAGACATGACAAGTTGCAGTCTTGTGGGACAATTGCTCAGTCTGACAAGAAGAAAAAACAAAGTCAGGCTAAGTTACTGTTCTGCTGTGTAATGGCTGCAACAACATACCGTCTGCAGTCAGACTGCAAGACATGCTACAGGGGATATGACACTTCGACTACACATGTCACAACTCTTGCTATCAGCGTTTTGATTACCAGAAAGCACTTGTAGCATGCTAATTACTGCTGAACTAATGCAAAGTATCAGATCAGTGACAGCGTAAGAGGATACAGGCCGATGACCACCGAGTGGGGGGTAGGCAATAGTACTGAGACAATTGTTGTCTAGCATGAGCAGTCATGCATAGGCACCCTGATCAACACGTATAACTTGCAGGTGTACAGTAAGGTTACATCATAAATATGAGTGTAAGTTTAGGTTTATAGTATATATTCCATTATGCCAGTTCTGTGCTGCCTTTTATGTAGTTAGAACTGTAACAGAGTCACATTCTAGGGTTTACAAACATGTTAGAGCAACAGAGAAAAAACATTTTACCAATGCTTTAGCATGTTAATGGAGCCCATCCGGAATTAATAGGGGCTACTATCTAAATAGGGGCTACTATTTTTAAATTAACTATTTTAGATTATGTGGTTGGGTTTAGTACTAGATGGGAAGCTGAGGATGAACTACATTGGAAAGAATACTACTGGCAGATAAAGCTGAATGCCTGTATAAGTCCAGGTATTAATGATCGTGAGAATTTTAAAGTTGTTTTGAAAAGAAAAGGGTTAATGCATTAAAAAGGGGGGATCATGTGAGAAGGGAGGGTTATTATAAATGGATGCTTTGAATTGAATTGCTTGGTCTGATGAAGTTCAGTTATTGAATAAAAGTGCTTACCACCAAGTGTTTTAATAAAGATTTTTTTTTTTTTATATGTCATCGTTGCCATTTTATTTCATTATGAACTTATGTATACTAATCAAGATTGCCATACCTCCAGAAAAATGGAATATTCTGAGAATAGCCATCTCAGACTTAATATATATGTAAGCCAATTTTTGGCAATTTAGTGTCAGTATTACAGAAGCAGCTGCGGTGGTGCAGCGGTAGCATTGTTGCCTCACAGCAAGAGGTTCTCCTGTTCGATTCTCAGGTGGAGTGCCTTCTGTGTGGAGTTGGCATGTCCTCCCCGTGGTCGAGTGGCATTCAAAAGACATGCATGAATGGACGTGCCTTCACTGAAGGCTGGGCATCGGGTTGGCAACTTGGCACCATAAAAATCTACTGCCAATCATTAGCGGACTGGAGTTTTGCTGTGGTGACCCCTAACTCGGAAAAGCCGAAAAGACAAACAGTCTCAGTATTACAGAACTCAGTAAAATGGTTCCTGGCATTTTAAATAGTTAACATGAGTTTGTGATAGCAAACATAAAATACAACAATTACATAAACTGAACATCTTGTAATCAAAAAAAAAAAAAAGCATTTAGATTATCTGAGAAATCTAAAATGTACCAAGAGTCACTCTTAACTGATCTCTCAGTCATCTGTCACTCAAACAATGCATCCATACCAATTTAGTACTGAATTGAGAATAAAATATTAAACACTACACCTGACCAAAGCTGTGAGTGTTACATGAACCATTCATTATTTAAATTTAGCTGTTAAAAAACAACAATATTGATTTGAACATCAGTCATAGAGTACTAGAGAAATGCTTTGGAGTACATTTGTACAATCAGAGCAGAAGGGATCTGTATAAATGAATAAAATTTGCAAGACATCACATGCTGTTCACCTGGGCTACTTGAAAAGGGAATTTTGTGGACATCTAATAGAATAAATAAAGCAACAATACTTGACAGGTAGTTCAAACTGTGATGATAACTGCCAGAAAACTAATACTGAACCTAACTAAAACCAGTTATACTGTTAGGTATACCCCACAAACTATGGCTTGTATCCAAAAAAATGTATCTTTCTTAACCTCCAACAAAACCCACTGGAAACCGTTATGTCCTTCATGCCCCTAGGAGACTTGTTAAACCAAAACCAAAACGTTTAACTTTGCATTGAGAAAACTAAAAATAAAATACTATTCCGGGCATGGAAAATTCACCACTTTTTACTCCCAGCAACCAGAAAAGGGATATGAAAAGTTAACCTTATGGCTCAGTTAGAACATGTCTTTGCTATTATAGTTTTAGCTTCAAAAATAACTTTACCACCCCACAGAAAAATAGCTTGCAGTCTAAAAAGCACTAATTGTCTTTTAAGTGACCTTGTCTTCAAGCTATGAAAACAAAACTCTTTGCCATGCCTCAATAGCAGATTCACAATAAGAGAACAAATATACAATATTAGATTGCAACCTCATTATGTATCCTTTCCCTACACACTTTTCTCAGACAAATAAATGCAGCAACCATAGCTTAACCATTCTATGGCTCATATTCTGTGAACAATTCCCCCATCTATAGCAGAATCAACACATCTCCCAAAGTTCAGGTATAGTCTTATACAGCACATAATCAAAGAAGTTGAGTATATCTCTGATTAAATAATAACAGAAACAATGGTGTAACATTACCAAAGTGACTACAAATAATTTAAAACAGTAGTGCCAGCAATCCACTGAATGAATTCCACTAAAATTTCCTTTGATACTTTTATTCAAAGTCAAAGTCAAAGCCAAAGTAAACTTCATTGTCGATCAGATATACACAGCAGTGCAAGCTGAATGAAATTACATTGCTTTGGTCCCCGTACAAGATATAACAATGAACTCATATCTGGAAAGATAGTAAGACTAATGTACATGCAGTAATAATTAAAGTATTAACAACACAGTAAATTACCACAATTTGACAGGAAGACATTAGACGGTATTATACTAGTAGGTATTGCAAGACTATGACTTCACATTGTGATTGCTTAGAATCTTGCACTTCATCATTTGTAGTATGATATATTCTGATGTTCATGTTGCACATGCATGATGTTGTGACTCACTCCTGACTATTGCACATTCAGGAAGTAATAAGAAATCAGGCTAGCTGTCATTTCCAAGATGGCTGCCTTTTACAACTTGAGACTAATATTTTATTTTGGGTCACATTTTACCTCAGAACAAATTGTGGAGCTATCTGACTTGGGCACCTGCTGCTTCAGATTTTTCCTGAACTTGTCACACCTGGTAACAACATCTAATCTCTGGGCATATACTAAATCGAGAGTCTATGGATTCACAGACCAACAGGCCAAATTCTCATCAGTTCATTCACCAGAAAAGATAACACTTCTAAAAGACTGAGAACAAAACTCTTCTGAACCAGCCAAAGTAAGTAGCAAAGAATTAAATGACTCAAACTTTTATTTAGAAACAAATAAATGACAGAATGAGTACTATTGAAAACAATAACTCAGCTATGGAAATAAAAATTGAGACATTGGAAAATGATTTAAAGTCTAAAGATAAAACTATTTCTGAAATACAATCTAAATTGATAGACTTTTGATAAGAATAATTTGTTGTCTGTGTCCAAGAGTATATTTGAGACATTACTAAACTGTGAAGCATCTTCAGCTATCATTCTCACAGGATTTTCCTCCTCAAATAAAATTAAACAGACAAAAGCTTTCTCCCTATTGTGCAGAATTAATTAAAAGAGGGATAGATATCGATGTCTTATCCAAATACTTTGTCATTCACATTTAATGAAAAAAGTTTACTTGTTCTGATTCTAAAGATGTTTTTTCAAAGCATTCAAAATGTTGAAAATATATATACATATAGGTTATTTACATACAGTTAATGAGCTTAATCTATTGTGAAATATATTGCTGTCAAGGGTAAACAAAAGGTGTATAAATATATACACAAATGTGTTAACTCATTTCTTCAGAAAACATGAAGTGTTTTAGCTTTCTTTGTGGTGAAATCAAATATTAACATAGATTTCAGCCCTTAATAAATCTTATGTCCCCCCACTTTAGTGAGATTTAGTATTTATACATAGTTCAATAAGAACTTTTCTCATAAAGATTAGAATAATACAGAAAATACGAGGTATAAATCCCTCACAAATTGCCTCTGTTAAGAGTATGTACAGTGCATATATATATAAACATAAATATGCATGTTTTATCTCACAATTAAGGTGCTGGTATTTAAAATAGATTTAGCACTCCAGATACTTTCTGTTTATGTCTATCCAAATTTTAGGCAAATAAAATGCCTTGGTTTAGCCAGAAATTTTTGAGGGAGATATACACAGACTCGAGACTGTTTATCTAACACATCAGCAGATGTTACTACTAGCGTATATTCAACAGAGAAAAAGAGAAGTCGGTACAATTTGTCAAGTGGTTCACTCACCAAAAGCAGAAAACCACAGTAAAAAACAAGAGCGGTGAACCAGCCACTTAGGACAAGTGAATAAAATACTCCTATAATTTCAGCCGTTGATGCTGGCAATGGTAAGTCACAAAATCATTTGTCTGAGCAAACCAAAAAACATGTGCAGAACTGCCACCCTGTGCTGACATAAAATAGATGTCCTCAGATTTCATTAAAGCATAAAAGACTGGAACTTGCATCAATTAACAAAACCATTAATCAATTAAAAGCCTGTTACTAGGCAACTGTATGCATAGATTGTGCACAAAACATTAAACATATGTATGCATAAGACACTTCAACATACATATAATCAAAAAATCAAAAAATCAATAAATCAAGAAATACAATATGTAAAAACATTATTGGGATGTCTCATTCATAAGCATTAAAACAAAGAACTCAAGACATGTCTGTGAAAAAACTTTTTGTAAACCAAATTATATACAACAGACAAACCATAATGTTGATCAATTTGTTGAAAATAATCCATCAAGACTATATCTAATTCCTAAATCTCAAAAATACACATTTGTATCCTTTGGTAAACCACAATTGAAAACATAACAAATCTTAAATAATAAAAACAAGTATACTAACCATATATCTGTGCATGAGCTTTCAAATCATCAACCTTGCTAAAATTAGCAGAATCAAACTAGGAATCCATGAGTCACCATTGTAACACAGGTACCTAATCAAAATGTTATTTAAAGCAACAGTGAAAGATAAAATCTCTCATTAGTTCTATATTGTACTATAAATATAACATCAATATTAGACATATACCTAAGCCAAATAATGTCAGCTGTAAAAACATTAAGTGTTTAATACATTAAAACATATAAATCAGAGCATATACAAACATATGATGAATGTGACTTGCTATATTCAATATACTCATAAGAATATGACTAATCTCTAATGTTGAGGACAAGCCTGAATACATGTCAATAAGTGAGCATATCGTTTATGTAAACATTCTAAGACATATCATGATGATCATAAATGTCGAAGTCTAGCATTCCTAGGCAAATAAGCCATGATGGCTAATATAAAATAAATGGAAAAAGTGACTCTCCAAAGTCATGCTTAAATGAAAATCAAACAATATATTAATGAAAATCAGAATATACAATGTAAGGACTTTAGACATAAATATAGGCATTTGCAATATGTATGGCATATTATAAACGGAAAAATATACATGAGTGAAGCATCCCAAATAAAATAAAAAATGTATATATGTAAAATATATGTAAAAACATATATAAAAAACATATATAAAAAACATATATAAAAAACAAAAGGTCAAAAATCATGTACATAACAAGACATGATATATATTATAGACAGAGCTTATTGATGGAAACCCATTGATGTCAAGTTGGTATATATTTGTTTATGTTAGTCTCATCACCATTACTTAAATATTAAATTAACTATATTAAATTTAGTAAAATCATCGAGACAGCAGCACTGGCTTCAGTGATATGGAGCTATTAACCCCTGGTGCTAGATGGGCTCCTAGCTTCAGATTTACGTATATTCAACAGAGTTATAGTGTTTGGTATTTGTCAGCTTCATGCTCGTGGTGTATTCTGATTGCTTGTTGATTAAAATGCTGGTCTCCTTCTTGGCCAGTCTGGACTGGGGAACAGGATCTATTTGTAAAGCTCTAGCTGGCGGCAGTGTGAGAGAGAATATGGTCATGTTTGAGCATCATGCTTATGGCTGGATGGATGTTTTGTTATTGTTTTTGTTCATGCTTCTTCTCTCTCTTTTTTCTCTTGGGGTCTGCATCTTGCTGGGAGGATCTTTGGTTGTTGTGTGTTGTTGTGGAGAGCATCACGGAGATTGGTGTCTGTTTGTGTTGTCGGCTTGGTTCTGTTCTTGTGGGTTTGTGCTTTGGAGTTTCTGTTGAATTCATGATTCTTGTGTTTTTGGTGTCTTGATTGGTTTGTTCGGATTGGATGGAGTGTGGTGTTGGCAGTTTGTGCTTTGATTTTGATGTGTAGGGCTACTGGAGTGAAGTGTATGTTTTTCTTTTTGCAGTGTCGTTGGTCTGGTGGCTTTGGTGCTATCTGGCAAATTATCAGAAGCTTTGTTGCATCTCAATCTATGTGTTTGATTTATGTAGATTTTCAAGGCATTGAGGGGACGTCATTGTTAGAACATATACAGGAAGCATTTATTCACTGAAATTGGGTTATTTTGATAACTTAGGAATATATAACACGTCATGGTAGATTGCTGTGTGATGGCTTGTTTAGGGGAGTGCTGTTTCTATAGTTTACTGCAGAGTGTGCAGAGTTTTTCTACGGGATACTGTTGGTATATGCAGAAGTTCTATCTTTTCAACTATTATATGTATTCCCTGTCAATATAGACAGGTGTAATACTATCTTTGAATTGAGGTTCAACATGTCATGTGGGGGTCTTTTGGGGGGGGGCAGGGGTGGGATTTGATCAGACAAGCAAACTCGGATGCATGGAAAGTTTTAGAGTGTTTATGCTTGCTAGATCAATCCAGAATACCATAAACAGTACCCAAACGCACATATTTTTACGTGTTTTACATTTATTAATCAGGAAAGATGCTTGGAATGGATCCCATCTTTAATGGTGGCAATGGGTGAAAGGCTTCATGTATAGCTATCATTTATAATATATTTAAAAATACTATACAAAATACATGGAGTAATAAGTGAATTTTACTCATGGAATGGTAGGTCTAAAAGAAGACATGCAGCTCAAAAGAGGGGGAAAATGGGGAAGAAAGAAAAAAAAGCAATCACAAATAAAAATATGTGCATGTTAAAGGGTTACTGTTCTGTATAAAATGTCTTAATCACACAAGGGGGTATAGCCATAAATGTTTTTTAGAAATATGATTCATTTGCTTACATTTTGAGTTAGTTAATATTGATGTGACCGTTCACAAATATTATCAGAATAAAACATAAAGTTTTTATTGTTGAATTATTTGTCTGATGTTAATGCAGTTTGTCTATGACACATATATGTCTATACTAAGCTTAGTTAAAACTGCAATTTATCTCTGATATAATCAATACTAGTTTGTATAGCAACTATTATTTATATGGGATAACACCAAACTTATTTTTTTTCATATGTTTTTTTTTTTTTGTACATGGAAACATTTACATAAATCTGATTCATTAATATCTGGAATGCAAAATTGAGGAATGTCTATAACAAATAATATTTTCTATTCAAAAATGGAGCTTATACAATGAATAAGAGAGTAGGGATTGTGCATGTTGGACATCTTGATTTTAGTTAGATATGTAAATATGTTTGATAGTGTATTATGGTGTTTTTGTTTAGTTAAGCAATTATGCAAAGTTCACTATGTTGATACATTGCAATTGACATTGAAAATGTTAACCAAATTCACTTATATAATTCATCTTTATTTTTCTTCTCTAGTAGGGGTTAGGTGGCTAGGCACTGGGGTACTAGGGAAGAAACCTTATAACAAACTTTTAGGTAGACAATATGAATCAGTATGGATATTGAGGTCTATAGTTAATATTTCATTTTTGTCAAATCTTAGATATATGTTATATATATATTCTTAGTTAATACTATGACAATAAACATTGACTCATGGAATGTGAGAGGATTACAAAATAAGAACAAAAGATCTCTATTATTCCATTTACTATTTAAATCAAAGGCTAATATTTGCTTTATACAAGAGACTCACTTGACTAAAGATGACTTTGATAAAGATAAAAAGAAGAAATGGATTAAAACGATAGTAGCAGCTGGTAATAGTACAAAATCATTATAGTTAAAAACACATTTCAGGGAACTATTTCAGAGATGAAATATGATGCGAATGGAAGATGGTGCTACATTATTTCTGGTTTTCACAACATTGACAAGCCAGTCATATTCTTTTTATACAAATATATAATATTTTATCCTCCTTCAAAGATTATTATTTAGTACTGGACTGGAATGCTATTATTAATCCTGACACTGATCGTACTAGTAGATCTTCCTCATACAATTTTCAAGCATCCATTGCCTTGGAAGAAATTATAATAGATTTAAACCTTATAGATCCTATTTCTCTTATAACACAGAATGATAAAAAAGACTTTTTCACATATTATTCAAAATGTTATAAATCTTGGTCAAGATTAGATTTTTTCCTTATTTCAAATGATTTTACTCATAGGAAGTTAAATTACTCTCTTGAACCTAGATTTTTTTCTGACCACTCTAGAATATCTCTTAGTATAGGTTTGGCCCCACATTCACCAAAATTATGCTCATATAATAGCTGGACATTGAATAATAATTTGCTTTCAAAGGAAAATATACATAAATCAATAACTGAAACAATAAAAGAAACACATCTTAATTTACACACATCAGATATCCCTTTAGATATACAATTAATCAACAAAGCATCATATTTTAAAAACAATATAGAAATAAAGAATTACAATTAAAATCAAAATTCAAAATTTGGAAAATCAGTACAAAATAAGTCCCGATCCTTCAACATATGAATTATTGTTGAATTCCCAAAAAGAATTATTGCTGCATATCAACATAACCTTACCATTTCAGAGCAAAGGTTATTAGCTACATACTCTGAATGGGCACAGGTTCCTTCTAAAGTGTTAGCCAGAATAATAAAAGGTAATCAATCTCTTCCTAGAATTTCGCATTAAAATATAATAACAAGAAATACAGTACTGATCAGGAAATTTTGCAGCTTTTACATCATTGTTCTCAGAGATATATTCAAAAGACAATAATCTTAGGTGTAAACAACACATAGTGAATTTATTAAATTTCCTAGTTTAAATGAATCACAAAAGAACACACTTTCTGCCCCATTGACTATTAGCCATTAGTAGACTCAAAACTAGTAAATTTTTAAAACTTTCTCATCAGAGATTTCACCCTTCTCTTAGTAATTTTTAACCACATAATGATTCATGGTATATCTGATCTGTATTGGAATACCTCAAAACCATATTAATCCTGAAAAGAGACAAAGAAAATACTGATCCTAATAATTATAGACCTATTTCCCTGATTAACATTGATATCAAAATCTTAGCTTCAATACTTGCTTCTAGACTTAAAAATGTTTTACCATCTTTAATTTCTGGACAATACCTTGACAATTGATGCTCTTATTCACTTTGCCAAAATGACTCAAACCCTATGTATGCATTAATTTTTGATGCGCTTTGATAGGGTTAATTGGGACTTCTTGTTTCATATTATGCTTTGTTTCAATATACCATCTACTTACATAGACTCTATTAGAATGCTATATAAAACCTTTATACTTTTTTTTTATATTAACAGGAAAATATCCAAAAATATAAAGATCTTTAATGGCACAAAGCAAGGATGCCCATTATCTCCTTTCTTATTTAATTTATATATAGAACCTCTATTATTATACATTAAGCAAAATACATATCATAATATTCCTAGAATCCTTAACACTAAAGTATGTTTGTTATATTATATTTTCAAACACCCTGCTCAGATCTTCCCAAACTAATTTGTTCCATTGAAAAATTCTCAGAGGTTTCTGGTTATCAGATTAATATTCAAAAAACACATATCCTTCCCATAAATCCACTTGCTTTAAATATTTAGGGATTCATATAAATCATAATGGTCTCTCCACATTTCAAAATAATTTGGCTAAAATATGGTCATTGATTATACTTGACTTGAACAGATGGAAATTACTAAATTTATCACTTTTATCAAAAGCAGCTATAATAAAATGAATATTCTTCCCAGATTGTTATTTCAATTCAATGATCAGATGATTCCAAAATCTTTTTCTCAAAAATCAATAAAATTTTGCTAATTTCTTGTTGTTTCCTAAAAAACAGTAATCTTACATTTATTTGATTATCTCGGCAAATAAATTATTATCCATTTTAAATATAAAGATTTAATCAAAATTCTATTTGGACAGAATTATGGTTTCAACATATTGCAAATAAAAACATTAACCCATTAGCTCTTCCTTTCCTTTCATTGGAAGTAATGAATAAATTTAAAATTCCTAACTCTTTAAACAAAAAAATTTGCTTTTTCAAGAATTGGTAAAACTGTAAATCTAGAAAATATATTTCAATTAATGCAACCTCTTCACTTAAATCCTAATATCAACTTAGACAATATGTCTTTTAATCTTTCAGATTTTCCCTTGATTAAAGATCTTACAGTTTGGGATCTGATGCAATACAAGAATGAAACTATCTCTAATATAAATCTTATAATCTCATAAATCAAATAATTCATATGAAAGAGTGTCTCTTCTCTACTTATTGGGATAAACACAACTCTCATATATCTATAAATCTTTACACTCAACTAATGATCAACAATAATGCATATTTCACTTTTTCTAAGCTCAACAAATTTGATGCAAATAAATCACCCTCATGTTCTTGTTGTTCACACCCTATGCAGATCTTTTTTACATCTTTTGGTTGGTCTCATCATTCACACACTTTGGACATGTTATCACAAATCCACCTTATCTTGGGAGACTGCAATACTACACTTACTAAATATTTATCTCTCTATTGTGGACATGCAAGTGCATATACATATGTTCACTTATAAAATTATATATAAAAAATCAGGCTAGCTGTACCAGTTATTGAAGTGATTTGCCAGAGTGATTACTAGCTTGTATTTCATAGCAAGTGGCATATTGATCGGATTATTTGCTGTCATGCCTGGCATTCAAGTTCAGCAGCCTTATGGATAGAGGGAAAAAGCTCCTGTTCAGTCTAGATGTTTTGTAGTGTAAGCAAAGATACTGTCTGCCAGAGGAAAGGGAGAAGTGCATGCCATGGACAGGGTGGGTGGGATCATTGTTTAACTTCCTAGTCCTTCCCACACACTGAGTCTCATGCAGATCATCCACGGATGGGAGTGAGGAACCAGTGACTTTTTCCACTGTCCTCACTACCCTCAGGAGAGCCATGCAGTCAGATGCTTTGCAGTTACCATACCAAACTATGATGTTATTTGAAAGGATGCTCTCAATGGTACCCTGTAGAAGGCTTTGACAATGGACTGAGACAGCTTTACCTTCCTCAGTTTCCATAGGAAGTGCAGACGTTGTGTCTTCTTCACTGTGTGGCTAATATGAATCAACCAGGATAGGTCATCTGAGATGTGGACCCCCAGGAACTGGGTGTTTTTGACTCTTTACACTGCCACCATCTTAAGTTCCAGAGGCTGATGTATCTCTTGAGTCCTCCTGAAGTCCACTTTAATTTCTTGGTCTTGCTAACATTTAAGGCCAGATTGTTGCTGTCGCACCAGCCTATCAGATGCTCCACTTTGTCCCTGTAGGCTGTTTCCTCACCATTTCTGATAAGATCGATCTGTGACAATGGCATCATCCTTGAATTTGATGATTTTGTTGGATTCATACTTGGCCATGCAGTCATGCGTCAACAAGGTGAAGAGCAAAGGACTCAGGACGCACCCTGAGGGACACCCATGCAATACTAATTGAACAGTTATTTCCCAAACATACTTTTTGGGGTCTGTTGATGCGAAAGTCCAGAATCCAGTTGCATAGGGGGTGTTGAAGCCCAGCTGGATAAGCTTTGATATCAGATTCTGGGGGATGACAGTGTTAAAGGTGGAACTAAAATCGATGGACAGCATTCTGACATACCAATTCTTGTTTTCTAGATGTGCCAAGGATTCATGAAGTGCTATACCTATTGCATCAGCCATGCAGTGGTTAGATCTATAAGCAAACTATAATGTAGCCAGTGTTGCAGGTAGGCTTGAAGAGATATGGTTCTTGACCAACCGCTCAAAACATTTCATTACTGTTGATTTAAGAGCAACTCGCTGGTAATCATTTAGGCTTGTCAGTTGGGATTTTTGGGGTAAGGGAATAATTATCATATTTTTGAAGCAACTGGGTACAATGGAAAGTGGCTGGGATGTTGAATATAGCGTTATTACAGTGGACTGTTGGATAGCACAGTCTCTTAGAACCTTTCCCATAATATTATCAGGACCAGCTGCTTTTCTTGGGTTTACTCGCCTCAGGGTCTTCAGAACATCAGATGTTCATAGACATAGCACCTCCTCACCCCGTTCAACAGGGATGTTATATGGCACAGTGTTGTTGTCCATATCAAGTCTGCTGAAGTAGATGTTTACGTTTGTTCAGAAATTTTGTGTTGTCATCACATGGGGAGAATCATATCCTGAGGAAGTCTGGTTTATGGACAAAAGTGCTTAATCCTGTGATTTTTGTGATTTTATGAGTTAATAAAAGTATCAAAGAAAATTTTGATGGAATTCATTCAATACACTGCTGGCATTACTGTTTTAAATGATTTAATAATAACTAATATACATCTAAAGGTTAAACATCTTCAACCAAAACATTGAGGACAAAATAATTTTGCACTTAACCCCCAACAATGGCTACATACCACACCATATTCTTCATTCCCAGTCAGCCTTCTTTAACTCTAGAATAACTTTTTCAGCACTAATCAGAAAGCAAAACTCTGTAAATATCCAGTGTTGTTGCGTCTTTCGGCTTTTCCCGGTTAGGGGTTGCCACAGCGGAACTCCGGTCCACTAATGATTGGCAGTATATTTTTACGTGCCGAGTTGCCAGCCCTGAAGCACAACCTTCAACGAAGGTATACCCATTCACGCATGTCTCCACACAGAAGACGCTCTAGCTGAGAATCGAACAGGACAACGTTTTACTGTGAGGCGACAACGCTACCGCAGCATCCAGTGTAAAAATGGAAATGGAGATTTGTATATCACTGAATGCTTTCTTTACAAATAACAAATTGCTGCCTTTACTATATTGCATTATTAATCATTTTTGTGTATCAGTTTACAGTTTTCAGTGTTTAGTTTACTGCTTGAATTTATGAGTGCTACACATGTATGATATACTTCTCATTTTCTTGTTATTTTTCATGTTTGTACATCGGGTGGTCTGAGATTGAAATAAATCCTTTATGGATCACTGATGTACCCTGGTCAAAAACTCAAACAAATAAATAAACAATTACATTAGAAATAAATGCTTGTGTATGAGTGATGGCAGTAATGAATGGGGGATAACTGGTTGGATGGGACTTTTAAAAGGCACACACTGGCATGCCGGTAACCACAGTAATAAGCCTTTTTTTTTGAGAATTAATGTGGGTATACTACATTGGTTGCTGCTTCTCATAAAGGTGTCACAATCTCATTACTTTTGACATGTTTGGGAATGCCAGTAATATTCTTTTTTAAATGTACAAAATGATGCTGAATAATACTAGTCAGCATTTTATGGACTAAATGACAAAGATTTTGAATGCAACAAAATCATATATTCCTGTGAATATCATATTTTTTAAGAATTACTTTGATATTCCCAGTAAAGCTCGAACTGTTTTCCATTTACTTTATCGCATCACTTAATTTAGTAGAAGATAAGGCGGTGACATCAGAGCTAGATAAGTGAAACAACGTATGTTGTCTAGTACTTATGAAGAAAAGTAATAAGACAGAGCAAATGTCATAGATTTAGTAAAGACCTTATTATAGTCTTCTTAAAAAAATAGCCTGTTAAAGATTTGCATTATTAAGGATCAAGGATTGCTAGATTTGTTTTAAACTAATAATAATGAATAGACTGGAACTTGTCACAAATTATGCAACTTTTCGTTACACTACTGGCTAATTTTAAAATAAATGCAATATTTATTAAAAAAAACAGCAAATGCCCCAGTTGGTCACCAGTCAATGGAAACTAAAAATAAAGGCAACAAATAAAAAAGTGTACTCAAGTCATACAAAGACTGCTGAGATGATAGGCAATTTTGACTCATCAACCATACATTAGAGTCTTCATCGGACTATCGTAAAATGATTTCACAGATTATTTATTCTTTAACCAGTCACATGATGCAATCAGATGATGCTATCAAAAAGCAATAATGTGTTAATTACAGCATAAGCAGGTGTATTGTATGCTAATCAACCAATTCAGGATGGATTTTGGCATGTTAATTACAAGACAAGCAGGTGAATCATATGCTAATCAACCAATCCAAGATGGCTGAGCTATTCAACAAGCTATAAAGCAACCACTTAGATTCAGTGCTGGTTTTCCCTGGGAATTCCAAAACCTACAGGAATATACCCACAGAAACTAGGCTAAACGAAAAGAATGTTAGGGGCTACTGTTGCTTCTATTCATATGCATGTGCAGCAGGCCCATATCTATGCTGCTGCTGCTGCTAATAAACCATGCCCAAGTAGGAGAAGGGCTTTTAGATCCCATTTAAATTTTCACAGTCTGCATGAGGTGGAAATTGTAGGGCGCAACAGGGTGGATAGAAACATGCTACATGAACACTGCCCCCTGTCATGCTTAACTGAGAGCAAGGGCAAACCAGTGGGAACCAATCCCAGTGGAGACTAAGGTATGTGTAGCCCTTAGAATTTTAGCTACTGGAACCTTCCAAAGACCGGGGGGGGGGGCAAAATGGGGGTACACAGGCATCAGCATCCAGGATCATCCATCAATTCCTGTATGCTATACAACAACATGCCAGTGAGTATATATATTTTTCCCATACATCTGAGGACAGAGCGAGAACTATGCAGGAGTTCTTCCTTGTCGCACACTATCCTGAAGTTCTGGGTGCCATAGACTGTGGGCATGTGGAAACCACCTGGGGAACAGAGAAGGGTGTACATAAATAGAAAGGGCTATCACTCCATAAACTGCCAGATCATGTGTAATTCTAAGGCAATCATCCTGAATGCGTGTGCTGGCAACCCAGTCAGTTACCAACTGTCAACTGTATGAGATGTTTACTAGAGGGGATATCCCATGGTGTCATTTACTGTGGAATGCAGGTTATGCACTGGAACTGTGGATGATGACACCCATCCAAAATGCATGCACACAAACTGAAAAATGCTATAATGAGACACATGCTCAAACAAGAAATATCATAGAACTTGTGTTTCGACCGCTGAAGTCAAGGTTCTGGTGCCTATATATATCTGGGGGAGCCCTGCAGTACAATCCTCATATATGTGTTGAAATATTCACCATCTGTGCCATATTTCACAGCATTTTCCTGAGGAAACAGATTCAGCAAGAACGGCAAGGGGAAGGGCCACACATCCCACCACTACTGGCAAGGTCACTATATCTACAAGCAGGTGAGAAGTCAGAGGTGGAACCATTATTCACTGTGAGTGTAGGCAGACATAGATGTGAACAATATGCCCTTGTACTGGCCAAGATGGAACAGATAGTACACATGCTCTCCACCTAAAGGGCTAAACCCTTCATTCTATGCTCATAAATACAGTAACAGTGATGCCAGCCAAAACTCACAACATTTGTGTAATGGCTGTGGCTGCTAGCATCAGACTGAGTCAGCCATGAACTAAAACTCTTGCAACTGCTGGATTTCCAAGGTAAGTGCTGAACCTGGAATGGAAAAATAAATGTCAAAGAATACAAATGAATGGCATATCCTTGCATAGTACTACTTTGTAATGTAAGTAAGTGTAAGGTGGGTGATTTTTACAGCAATTAAATAAAGATGTGACAGCAGTGACATGTGAATAGATGGCCTCTGTAAACTAATAGGCCTTATATCTAAAATTTACAGACTTTCACCGAATGACCTCATATGTTTGTAATGACAAACCATTAAAGAGTTAAGTTAGAAAATAGTGACACATATTTCAGTTTCAGACTTCATGTCCCTCATAACAAACATGAAAATTGTTATTCCATCAACTGTCTATATTTGTAAGACCACAATGTTTAAAAACTCTCCCCACTGTTGGGCCTTTGTCACACTTATATTTATGGCTTGGTTCTGCTTTGTTCGTTTAAAAGTTTGGGAAGGATGTACACATTACAAAAATCTGTAAGAAAGTAATACATTTTGCATCACAAGAATAGATATACTAAGCAATAAATCAGTATGCACCCTGAGCATCAGACAAAAGACTTGTGTATCCCTGAATCCAAATGATAGAAAACAAGAATAAGGCACAGTTATCATTTCCACAGGATGTAGTGTATATAGAGGGGCAGGAGGCCGGATCTAGGACTGATGGGTGAATGGCCATTTCACCGAATCCGAAATAGCTGGGCATACTTCCGCAAAAGTGCTTTTCACCGAAGAGGCACTTTTGCGGAAGTATGCCTGCAGGTAGAGGGAGTTGTGGGGGAGTGACTGCTGTGGAGATCATACTACGATGCGGATAAGGGAATTTTTTTCTTTTCCCCACTGTAGTGCAATCTTGGAGTGAGAATATTAAAGTAGGGGGGTGTGGAGAGTACAGGAGGACTTGCCCCCCTGCATAAATGCTTTTTTATTGTTTTTTTCCTTTTTATTTTTAACGCACTTTAGCAAAAGTGCTTTTTCGGTAAAAGCACTTTCGTTAAAGTGTGTTCGGTGAAGTTGGATTCTGACTGTTGAAGTTTCATTCAGCAGTCCTAGATCCAGAAGGCAACAGCTGATACAAAAGGTAGTGAGTGCATGTAAGTAAGAAAGAGAAACAGGTAAACATTTGG
Source organism: Protopterus annectens (assembly GCF_019279795.1). Classification (NCBI taxonomy): domain Eukaryota; kingdom Metazoa; phylum Chordata; order Ceratodontiformes; family Protopteridae; genus Protopterus; species Protopterus annectens. The sequence goes on from NC_056735.1 coordinate 916,226,115, forward strand.
ATAAAGTATCAAATGGCCACTGACCCATGTAACTGGTTGTGTGTGTGTGTGTGTGTGTGTGTGTGTGTGTGTGTGTGTGTGTGTGTGTGTGTGTGTGTGTGTGTGTGTGTGTGTGTCTGTATAAGACACTCCATGTGAAATTGGTGTGTGGGTATCTGCAAGAACACAGCCAAGCTCTGTACTAGTTTTACATCCTAGTATGTCAGACAGTTGTGAAGCGTGTTGTAGAGGTGACAGTTCAACGTTGTCATCCTCAACCCTGAGAACTGGCTCTACCAGGAGTTGCACTGTCATGTCCACACCCATGGTCATATGCACTGCTGCTACCTGAATGTGACTGATGTCTGCTGGATGAGGATTCTTCATGAGTGCATCCATGAACATGGCTTCAAGGCCTGCCATGTCTGGGTGCGGACACCTCAACCACTGACGGAGCAGTGGAAGTAATGCCACTATGGGAGCATGATCAGGCACAGATATGTCAGCTAATATCAGAAGATGTGGTTGACCTACAGTACATTGAAGTAGATGCCATTCCCTTCCAAGCAGATGCTCCATCACAGACACCACCTGTTCTGACTTGTCATTCAGCCATTCCATTGAATTGGCAACAAGGTGGAGGCAGTCAAGCATGCCATCCTGTGCCATATCTACAACCCTAAGAATTACCTCAAGGCCCTATTGGGACATGTCTAAATCTCCATGACAGCCCCAAATATATATCAAGTCACCTGGAAATACATACAAGGATCTGGTGGAGTGTGGTCAACAGGCATCCTCCAAGCACACCTAACAACCCCCCTGTGTGGCACCTTGCTCACACTTTGGTTATGTTCAGACTCAATAGGCAGTGAAGCCACAGTAATCACACTACACTGAAGAAGTGTCTTATCCTTCACCTGTTCAATATCTGAGGGCTCACTGGAACAGATATGTCTAGGCCTACTGGCTGTGTCAGATGGAATTACAGAGAATGGCTGAATGTCAACCTCAGTGTCAGATTTCATCTCTGCATCCCCTGACTGTGCCTGTGTTGGCAGCCATCATTATCAGAGTCTGCCGATACTCTGACATCAGGTGTTAAGAGTTTTATACTTCCACTGTCAGGATCACCTGTGATAATAAGCAACTAAGACAGAAATGAAATTAACAGCTACACGACTACAGTTTAATATATGTTAACAAACTAACACACTGGTACTGCTATCATAGAAGGTACAGCAATACATGCATGGTCCTGACACCTACCTGACAAATAATGATAAATGCATATTTCTGTCAAGTGCTCATCAATACTGAAATAAAAATGTTTGGCTTGCCATTTGCAGATGACTACACACTTGCTACGGAGGATGGTCCTGGAAAAAATTAAGCAAAATGTAAGGACACCATCATTACAGTAACAGTAACACAGAGGGAAAAATGTTTGGCTTTTATATGTCCATTAACAATACATTAAACAGAAACTTGGGTGACATGTCAACCCCAAGCCCATGTGAAATTAACCAGAATAGGTTAACTGTATCAATCTATAGATAGTCCCCTCCAAAAAAAAAATTATTAAACCAATTTATTGCTTTCAATATTTTACTAGACAAGAAATATTTAAAAATTGACATATGTAAGCCTATAGTGAAGATCCTCCTGGACATACTTGCCTTACATGAAATAGCAGCACCAACATCAACCACATGATGTTGTGCACTTTCCACTGAGCTCTCTGATCCCTGACAGTGGACTGGAGCTCTTCTGGGCCATTGCAGCAGTTCTTCTCTGGGCCCATGATATCATGTCAGTGGTCCTATGATGCACCTGATCATATGATGTTAAGTTGTCTAACTCGCCTTCGTTCTTGTTCGTTGGGATCGGAGCCGATCCTCGGCTCCAATTCGGCCATCTTCTATAGCTCGAGAGCTGTTTACTGGCTTGAGGCTACTCCTTATCCCATGATGCCTAGCGCTAGCTACTCAGATCTTGTTTGCTGCTTCAGCTGCAAGGTGTCATTTTTCTGGCTCAGGCTTGTATTGACTTTATTATAGAACTTTTTTCTGTGAAATAATCTTTTTTCTTAGTAGGGTATTCTAATTTTTAGTTTTATACTTGTTGTGGTAGTCGAGTGTATGTTTTGTAGACTCCCTCCCCTCTTAGAGCTCATTTTAATTAGAGAGTTCTACCCCTCCACCTCCTTATCCTTTTCTTGTCAGGTTAGCCATTTAGGTTAGAGGCTTTCCTTATACCTTCTTGTTAGGCCAGCCATTTGAGTAAGAGGCTTCCTAAAAAAAAAAAAAAAAAAAAAAAAAAAAACTTTAGTCTGTATTATACTGTACTGTCTGTGTTTTTTCTGTAGACTGTATATTGGTTATTAGCTATTGTTGCCTTTTTGGTTTCAGGATGTCTAAAGAATCCAAGATGTCTGGGTTCAAGAAGTGTGACTCATGAAAATGTCTCTGACTGATGGGCATACTTCTTGGGTCTATTGCTTAGGCGCTGTGCACCTGCAGGACTCTTGTTCTATCTGCCATGCATTTAGTCCAAGAGTTCTGCAGGAGCATAAGAATAAGCTTATTCTTAGGGGTCTTTTAAAGCCCCAGGATTCACCGGCCAAGACTCAGCCTGTGAAATCCCCAAAATCATCCAAATCGTCGGCTCCAAGTGTGGAGCCATCTTTGGTTCAGAGTATACCTGCTACTTCAGTTCCGGCTGGAACCGATAAGACTGTCTCCCCGTCGGCTCCATCAGAAACTTCAGAGCAATCACAGAGCCACAAGAGGCTGAGGTCACCCTCCCTGGAATCGATTCATTTGGCTCCTCGGTCTCCCCTGTTTCAGAGCGAGCGCAGTCATAGATCATCTCACTCCTCTCGATCCTTTAGGCTCTCAGATCACGACGTGGAGAGAGTGGTCAGTAGGTTGCTTAAGTCACAGGCACTTGCCAAGATGTTGTCCAGCCCTCCTCAACAGGTGTTGGCTCTGTCCACTTCTGTTGATGTTCCTCCTCCGACTGCATTGAGCTCGGAGCCGGAGTTCGTTGGGGTTCGAGTAGAGGAACCGTCGGCTACAATAACTCTTTCTCCTTCGGTTCTGTCATCGGCTTTGATTCCCTTGATGGTGCCGTCCATCGTGGGATCTGGGCACCGGGGAACCCTCATTGGCTCAGAGGGGGTGATTGGCATCGGACCCTTGTCCAACCCCATTCTCCCTCTCAGAGCTTCAACGCAGGTGAGCTCGGCTCCTACATCGGCCTCGGAGACATCGCCCTCGGTGCGGAGAAAGATTCCACTTTCCTCGGAACCAGAGCTTTCTCTGCATCGTGGCAGGGGCACCTTCAATGTCATGAGGAGTGTGCTGGCCACTGAGTCAGCTCCACTATCGGCCCCATTGGCTCCATCCCCTGTAGTGCCTGTGCCAATCTCTGCTCCTCCTCCAGACCCCAAGCGTGGGGAACCGGTCCTCCAGGGCACCCCATTGGGTGTTTCCTCTTCTTCTGAGGCATCCCATGGCCATTCAGAGGAGCCCCCTTGTAAGAAGAAGTGCAAGAGGAAGCACATTGACTCCCCTGAGTCTGTCAATTCAGATACAGACTTAGATTACTCAAAAGGGTCCCCAAGATCCCCCTCTGAAGATGTTTCCTTTTTGGACATCTTTGAAATGCTTAAGCAGGGGGGGAACTGGAATCCCCTAGCCCCTACCAAGGATGAGTCTGTATTCCTGGATGCATTTGGTTCCTGACCTTCCACCTCCTGGGTTTCTCCGCCTTTCAATCCACTTATGTCAGTGGTGGCTCGAAAGGCTTGGTCAGCTCCGGATACAGTGGAACCAACTCTAAGGAGACCTGGAAAATTCATTACAGCACCCCAGGACAAACAATTCCTTTCGAAAGGTGTTCCTGTTGATGCCATGGTGGTAGCAGCAGCCACAAAAAAGGAGTTAGCGGAAATGTCTTCATCTGTCCATCCTCCTAACAAGGAGTCTAGGACCATGGACAGATATGGAAAGTGAATGTTTGCTTCAGCGACCTTTTCTATGAGGTCACTGAACTACTTATGCTATTTTACCCAGCTTCAGAGGGATCTACTTAAAGAGCTCAGAGATATCCTTCAAGATCCATCAGCTGAGGGGGCTCAAGCTAAAATGGCTTCCCAGCTGGCGACCCTTAATTCTGTAGTCAACTCCTCTATGAGACTCATTTCCTATGCAGCCGATGGTGCGAGTAGAGCTGCAGGTACAGGTGTGGCCCTGAGGAGACACGCCTGGATGCAGCTGTGCAATTTTGCAGAACCCTTGCGGAACCCTTTAGAGCATCATTCACCAACACCCCCTTTGATAGTTCCTTTCTTTTTGGACCACAGGTGAAAGACACTTTGACTAGGTGTGAGCAAGAAGGCAAGACTCTCTCTGCTGTGGGAGTCCATTTTTCCACTCCTTCCAGACTATACCCCAAAGGTCAGAAGAGTGGTAAAATGTGGTTCCGAAAATCCCAGGGAGCTTCGCCTGACACACGTAGCGATTTTTCCTCCAGGAGCAGAGGGGGAAACAACAACAACAGATGCCGCCCTCATGGCAGAGGGGGTCTGCAGAACCAGGGCAACCGAGAATCTTTCTCTGAGAAGCCCTTTCAACATCCCTAAAGGTTTGCCCGACTGCCCACCTCTGGAGGCAGTCGGGGGAAGACTTTCGCTCTATCCAAAAGCCTGGCAAAATTTAATGCAAGACAAATGGGTATGGTCAATTATATCCAAAGGTTACAAAATTCACTTCTCTCAGCCTCCTTTACCTTCAAGCAAATCCCTTCCAGATGTTCCACCCAATCTGAGGGACCAAGCAGTCATAGAAGTTTCAAAACTGCTAAAAAAAAAGTCATCCAGGAAGTCCCGGCAGACCAACACAGATCCGGAACTTACTCAAGGTCCTTTTTGGTACCAAAAAAGATAGGGACTGGAGACCAATTCTGGATCTTAGCAGATTGAACAAGTCTGTTCAAAGAACAAAGTTTTGGATGGTCATGCTACAGTCCATTCGACCCATTTTGGGTCAGGACAATTGGATGTGCTCCATAGATCTTCAGGATGCGTACTATCTCATCAAAATGGACAGGCATTCCAGGAGATTCCTTTTCTTCCGGCTGGGAGTCAGTCATTACCAGTTCAGAGCTCTGCCCCTGGTCTCACCACAGCCCCCAGGGTGTTCACCAAGTGTATGGCAGTGGTCACGGCTCACCTGAGACGTCAAGGATTCCAGGTGTTTCCGTATCTAGATGACTGGCTCCTCACTGCTACTACCAGGCATCAACTTCTCCAAGCCAGGGACTACACAATCACAATCTGCTCCCAGCTAGGCATCACAATAAACTTCGAAAAAATCTGCCTTGTTGCCCTGTCAATCTATTACCTATATAGGAGCAGACTTAGACACAAGGAACATGTCCACAAGGCTTTCACCAGACAGGGTGTCTACAATTCGCCAGCAAGTTCAAATTCTAATGTAGAGCAAAAGGATCCAAGTCAGGTTCGTCCTTCAAACTCTGGGTTTCATGGCTGCAGCAATTCTTCTAATCCCTCTGGCCCGCTTTCACATGAGAATCCTTCAGTGGCTTCTGTTCACACAATGGTCTTTCCAACAGCTGCCCATGTCTCACATGATCATGATTACAGAAGCATGCAAAAGGCACCTTTCCTGATGGATGGTCTCCCCACTAGTGTCTCAGGGCAGACCCTTCATGCAGCCCCCTCCAGAGGCCACAGTGACCACAGACACCTCCCTGATAGGGTGGGTGGGGGCATTATCAGGGCAGGACAGTCCAAGGCACTTGGCAGCCTCACGAGTACCATCTGCATATAAACATCCTAGAAATGAGAGTCGTGCTCCTAGCGTTGCAAGCTCTTCAGGACTCTCTCCCTTCTGGGACCAATGCAATTCAAACGGACAACATGTCAGTGGTGTGGTACATCAACAAGCAAGACAGAACCAGGTCCTATCCCCTATGTCGAGAAGCACTCAAACTCTGGCAGTGGGTGATTTCCTCCCAACGATTTCTGATTGCAACGCACATCCCTGGGTGGTCCAACGTCCTAGCGGACAGGCTCAGAAGAGCTATTGTCATGCCTCACGAGTGGTCTCTGAATCAGATAGTCACGGATCTGATCTTCTGCAAATGGGGACAGCCTTGCTGCGATCTTTTTGCCACCCCCTTCAACAGCAAATGCAGCAACTACTTCTCCATTCTTCCACTTCCTGGTCACTCTCCCAGAGGCACTCTAGTCTATGATTGGCCTTAGGGACTCCTTTATGCCTTCCCTCCATTTACCCTGATACCGAAGCTCATACAGAAAGCTATATCGTTGGGTTGCAAAATGGTCCTCATTGCCCCCTACTGGCCTCGACAGATATGGTTTCCATTCCTGCATCATTACCTTCTCGAGCAGAGCTGGACTCTGGATCCCATTCCAGAACTGCTGATTCATCAATCAGGCGGGTTGCATCAATCCCTTCAAACACTCCAGCTCACAGCTTGGTTGCTCCAATTCCAACCCTAACCAGGCTTCCTAGCATTTCCCCGGCCATGCGTGAGATTATTGTGTCCTCTCACAAGTCCACGACTAGAAAAACTTATGCTAGTAAATGTAAATGTTTTTCTTGTTGGGCAGAGGCTAGGAACATAGATCCCTTTTCAGCCTCAGTCCACGAAATTTTGGAGTTCCTAGCACAACTCTTTCATTCTGGGTCCGCTTCTGCTACAATCAGGGTTCAATTGGTGGCCATTTCTAACTTTCATGTTGGGTTGTCTAATTCAAACATTATGTCTCATAAGCTCTGTAAAGCCTTTCTAAGAGGGACTTCTCTCCTTAGACCTCCAGTGAGAGATCCTCCTCGGGGCATTAATTTGGTACTAACCTCTTTAATTATGTCCCCCTTTGAACCTGCAGCATCCTGCTCAATTAAATTCCTATCTTGGGAAAACACTCTTTCTGGTGGCTATTACATCAGCCAGACACGTCTCTGAACTTCAGGCACTATGTGTTCATCCTCCATACTTGGTTTTTCATAAGGATAGGGTTGCTCTGAGGACTAATCCATCTTTCCTTCTGAAAGTCTGCTCAGAAAATAATTTGAACCAATCTATAGACCTTCCTGTGTTTTTCCCTAACCACACCAACAAGGCAGAATACAAATTACACCAATTGGACTTTCTTAGACAATTGCATTTTTACTTGCATAGGACCAAGGATACAAGGAAGTTGGACCAACTATTCCTTTCCTATGCTCTAGGCAAACAAGTTCTCCCAGTTTCCAAAGTGACCTTATCCAGGTGGTTGTCTCACATTATTACCTTCATTTATCAACTGAGAAACAAAGACGTGCCTATCAAACCGAAAGGGCATTCTACTAGGGCTTTGGCCACCTCTGTAGCCTTCCAATCATGGTTGCCCATGGATTCTATTTGTGCAGCTGCCACATGGGCAAATCCTTATACTTTTATTTCTCATTACAAACTAGATATGGTCTCCAGGAGCAGAGCTGACTTTGGTTCCACTGTTCTAAAGAGTCTGTTCCAATGAGCCACCCAGGATTGTAGGTGCTAGGGATGCTGTCCCAACCAGCAAGAATAAAGGCAAGATAGACAACTTAACATAAAAAAGTTATGTACCTACCATAACATTCCATGTTAGTTGTCTTCATCCCGCCTTCTTGCGTCCCACCCTCCATCCCCCTGTCCTATTGGATTGAGAGGAGTTTTGGTTTCACTGGCTGAGTATTCTCTGGTTTGTTTCATCTACTGACTTAGAGTGTATGATAGGTATGCTCAACCTGTTCTTGGAGAGGTTGTTTCTCTGGTTGAGTCTGGGGATAGCTATTACAAATGAGATCTGGATAGCTAACACTAGGCATCATGGGATAAGGGGTAGCCTTGAGCCAGTAAACAGCTCTCGAGCTATAGAAGATGGCCGAGTCAGAGCCAAGGATCAGCTCTGATCCCAACCAGCACAAGAAGAAGGCGAGATGAAGACAACTAACATGGAATGTTATGGTAGGTGCATAACTTCTTTTTCTGCTGTGTCCCCCAACAGCATTGATGTCATTCACTATCTGGTTCCAAATTTGTATTCTTCCTGACATAACCCCATGTCCGCTCTCAAGCAGAAGAGCACTATGTTGATGAAAGGCTTGGATGATCATGTCATTCTCTGAGGCACTGAAGGGGGGTTTGCAGGGATTGGGATGCTTGGGTGTCGCAGAGTTAGATGACATATAATAGAAAAAAATACTACAGATTAATATCACAGAAATAAAACACCTGTTTAGATATAGCACATATTATTAATTTTTAGATATTACCCACTGGAGAAACAAAAAAAAAAGTTCAGTTATTCAAATATAAAAAGGGTAATGTGGTTCTAATATATCACAGCTACACACTAAACAAGGACTGATATAAAACAAAAACTAACAACAGCAATGCAAGCTTCTGTAAAAGCATTTTTCAGCTGTGGCAACACAGAAATTAAACTTGGCTCCCCTACCCAAAAAACAGCAAGCAAATGACATTTTGTGCCAAACAAGAATAACACATCAGTCAATTGTTATGAGTGCTTTCAAACAAACTGTCCCTAAACCGTGTACACGTTTACCACAGAACAGTTATTTTTATGCAAACACTAGTCACCTATACCTGTGGCCAGCACTCCTCTAAAGGTGTCTATGGGCTATCCTAGAAGGCTAACACCTCTGTGTCATTGACAATATAGGACATTTAGAGTTCACTGATATAACATAGAAGAGTGTAAAGAGAAACAGCTGCAACAGTAACACTTGTAATGAAAGTTAATAAGACTGTGTATCTGAGGAAGTAAAATGCCTGACAAAAATAACTATTCCATCAGTAAACTTCTGAGAACTGCATACAGATAAAAGTTACATTTGCTAATAGATATGTATTCTTTGCTAGCTACATGTGAGAAAATCCACTGCTTACCTGAAAAATGCAATCATACCTTATCAAGATCAATAATCTTCTGTGCAGATAAATCCAAAGTAATAGCAATATTCTTCTGTGTTATCCACATATACAAGCATCCTCTCATTCAGGTTCCATAGCTACATGGTTTCCTTTTTATAGTGTAGATTCAGGCCTGTGAGCATGGTGGAGATGCACATGAGGTGTTAAATCATTACAAATGCTGAATCCCAAATTTTTGGCTCTGTGTAGCAGCTGTAAACATAGTGCAAGCACTCCCTCATTGTTTCTTACTAATGGATTGCAGCTGTGAATGATTACTGGTAGACAGAAGGAAAACACAAGAACAATTCAGACTCCCTTACTTCCAGTGGGTGTGTTAGCCAGGATAAGCTTACAAGGTGCAGAAGTAATTGTACCAAGGTTTTTAATGGAAGTGAGAAGCATACTTTTCTCAGCTTCTTTTCACTAGTATCCAAACTTCCCTGTCTTTGTTGAAAACTGTATATTATTGTCATTTAATATTCTCATACATTTTAATGACAATGATACAAAATGCCTTATACACTGCATGTCTCAGTTTACTGATCAGATAAGAGAACACCATACAAAGAGAAGACAGAGCTGCATTGCAGCAAACAGTCATAAATGGTTGTGTGATGACTGGTTGCACTACATATGAAAGTAACACATTTACAGACAACTCAGAAGTGTACAAGTGTCATATGTTTTGTTAATACTGTGGAGTATTTGAGACTTGATTAAATGCACAATTATTTTCATACCTACTGTAAAGATGTTTCTGTGGCAAAGATGGTAAAACACCTTTACTGTGTTTTGTAAGCTCATTGGTGAGAGAGTTCAAATCCAGATTTAGTGTAAAAATATTTTATGTTTACTAACATTTATTTTGTAATGTTTATCTTTTATTTATTCATATTTTTAATACCACTATATGCATGGTGTGCAGCTTAAAACACAACTGCAAGTGGTCAAAACTTTCGCAGAAGATATAAGAATGTCATTTGGTCTTGATAAATGTGCAAAAGCAGTGTTTAAGGCAGGAAAACTGCAGCACCAAGATAATATCAGTCAGGGACAGAAATGAGATATAAAGGAATTTGAGCAGGTGGGAGTGTATAGATATCTGGGAAGTGTTGAAGGACTGACAATAAAACATGAAGAAATGCAAACAAAACTCAGTAAGGAATATTTTAGAAGACTAAAATTAATGCTGAAAATAGTCCTGACATCTAAAAACAAAGTCCAAGCTATATATCAATTTACTCTTCCTGTTCTAACTTATAGTTTTGGGGTGACTGACTGGCCCCAAAAGGTATTGGATCAGTTGGACAGGAAAACAAGAAAAATGCTTCATGCTTATCAAACATATATTAATATGCTTCTGCTAAACTGAGCAGGGAAGTCATTTCAGACTTAACCTGGCCAAGGCATTTGACACAGCCCACCAATCGGCCATTGCTGACAATTTGAAGTGGTTAGATATAAACCCTTTCGTCACCCACTGAATACCCACCTGTCTCACAGATTGGACACAGGAAGTTACAATTGAAGAGTTCAAGTCTACAAAGAGGCCAGCCACAAACAAGAGTCCTTCAGGGGTCAGTCCTTGGACCACTCCTTTTTGTCATTTACTTCTCTGAAGACAAGATCAATGTCAAGGGTCTCTGGATTATTAAATCTCAAGATGATTGCAAATTAGGAGCAGTTGCAATGTTCTACACAAAGGGCTAGTACAGACAAATAACATGTTTCAGAGCCATTAATAAAACTTAATGCCACAAATGCATAATAGCATTCTTTGGGAGCTCATCCACCCATGGTAACTATCATATTGACAACACACCCCTAAAAGCTGACTCATTAGTAAGGGACCACATAGACAGTAATCTAACCTTTGGCCATCACATGTCTGCAATAGTGAGGAAATCATTCTATATTGTGCAACCTATAAACAAGGGCATGGCATCTAGGTCCAAGGAGGTCATTGCTCCATTTTGTTTTTTATTCATCAGACTTATCATTGAGTACAATGCCCCCTTTAGTATGCACCTAACCAGGCATATCCAATGACTGGAACATCACAGAAGTTCCTCACTAAAAGAATACAGGGTGTAAGTAACATGTCCTATGCAGACCATCTTAAGACTCTCTCCCTGTATTCAGTTTCCTTCAGGCTGTTGAGGGAAAATATATGCCTGGCATACTAGGCATTGTCAGATCCCACCCTGATGGACCTCCTGTATATTTGCAAAATAAAGCAGCACCAGAACTACCCATTCTAAAGACTTAAACCTTTTTTGTGATATAGATTGGACTTGCTGCAGAAACAGTTATGTATCCCAGAGACTACCCCTGCTCTGTAACAGGCTTCCAAATCCATGTGAAGCAGAGTTCCCCCCAAACCCATTTCATGAGTAACTTGGGCAATTTGATGGGGAATAGGAAATTCATCCCTGGTTTGGCACATATGTCTCAAATGGACACATGCAGCCTGTAAATGGTTTATCTGCCAGGCTCCTGCTTGTAAATGTTTCATCTGCCAAGGCCCTGCTTATACTTATCAGGGGTACAAGAACTTGTCAGAGATTTGGGATTAATGACTCTGCTTAAAATGGCTCTTGTGGTCATTAGCCTAGTACACACCTATGAATCTATATATTGAAAATAGGTCTATAACTACCTGTAACATAGCAAGAAGGTTAGTTGTAATATAAGCTTATCTTCAGACTTTGATAAGACCATACAGAAAGCACTGATTATTTAATTAGAACAAGTAAGTACGAGTGTAATGTTGGTACGACGGATAATAGCATGCATACCAATGGGTCATAAGTATTATACATCAACAGGCAGGTGAAATACTAAGTTATAGTAATAATGTCCCACAAAGCTCTGTCTGGGACTCATATTAGTTAGGTTGTATCTTCCTTATTTATCTTTTTTTTTATTATTTGAGGAGTTCTACATTCTGTAAGCAGATAGCTTAAAAATGGGAACGCCAATTACCCCTGTTAAAGATACAGCACGTTTGCAAAATATCTTGATTAGATTGCCCAGTTGGGCTCAGGAGAATAATGTCCTAATAAATGCATGAAAACTAAGCATATGAGATTTGGGAGATACTGATTGAAAAATGATTATTATGATTGAAATTGTGGATTTATTTAAGGACATTGGGTATATGAATAGATCCAGCTTTGAGTTTTTCTGATCATGGCAAACAAATGGTTAATGACTGTTATAAAACTACAGTAAAGTATTAAAGTAATACATGAAGTCAGTGTGGCAGCTCACCATGAAAGAAAAATCAATAAGAGTACACTAAGGGAAGTAGATGTAAAAACTGGAAAAGATATATGGAATCTCATACAAAAGAAAAGGGGGAATGGAAAAATGAACATCGATTCAAGCTTATCCTTGCTTCATCCCCATATTGCCTTTTTTAGGCAAGGCTCAAAAGACAAACCCACCGCCGTAAATAGCACAGGTAACAAAAATCTGAGGGTAATACTACTCAATGCCAGAAGTCTAAACCTCAAAATGCACGCACTCGAGGCACTCCTCAGTATGGAGAAAATCGATATATGTGCAGTAACAGAAACCTGGTTTAAGGCTACAGAGAGCACCCCAGCACTACCAGGCTACAACTCATACCATACATTTTGACAACAGAACCCAGACTGAAATACAAAAGGCGGAGGAGTATCCATACTTATCAAGGATACCCACACCTCCAGGTTAGTGGCACAGCACGATGCTTCAGAGATTATCCACGTGCAACTAACAACGGGCAAAACTGCAATTCAAATTGCTTGATCACCTACCATGTCCCAGGACCCCCATTCGGCATTTCTGGAAACACTGGGTAACATAAAGGTCCTACCAAACACCCTAATATTGGGTAATTTCAACTACCCGAACATTAACTGGAAGAACTACTCAAGTACTAACTCCCTTGCCCAACATTTCCTAGAATTTATAAACTAAAACACCCTGTAACAACTGGTCAACACTCCCACCAGAGGTGACAACATATTGGACCTTGTCATCACCAACATGGGCAACCAGTGTTCCACACCAGAGGTCAACCCCTTGCTGGTTAGATCTGACCATAAACAAATCACTTTGGATATCCACAATCTGCTCCCACCCCCCGGACAAGAAAACCACTGTGAAAACCTTTTCAAAAGCAAACTTCACGTTACTTAAGATGGAGGTGAAAAGTTTCAAAGCCCCCATGCTAAAGGATAACGCTGTGCTAATCAAGACAGTAAGTGTGGTATCCTTTGATTATTACAAATATTTCATGGAAGTGTTTAGCAGATGACTAAAATAAAGCAAACTAATAGGATAGAAGAATCATCTGTAATTACTATGGTTCAGACCCAATAAGCGAGAGACAAGATGTATTATAGATTCATACACTGTTGCTAGGCTAATGACCTAGGAGGTCTTTCTAAGCGTAGTCAAGTTTTCCCAAAAGAATGATGATGTCCTGTATCCAAATAGGGCATTGAGGACCAGGCGTGGTTTAATCTTCCCCATCCACTGGTTTAGGTTGTGATTAAACTGGGTAATAAACTCTGCTTCAGATGGATGGGAAGCCTGTTCCATAGCTGGTGTAGTCTCTGGGACACATCTGTCTCTTCAGCATGTTCTGTTTAAATCCCAAAAAGCACTTGGACAGCTGTTTCCACTGCAAACCACAATGTTTATTGACATAGACACAGCACCAGAAACCACAATGTAAGATTTAACACTGACATCAATAATTGCCAAAGATCATGTTAAGGAGAGGCTTACTACTAACATTTATAGGAAACCGCACTATTCAGATTCCCTCTTGCATTATACAAGTTGCCACCCTTGGCATGCTAAGGAAGGGGTGGTAAAGGGACAGTTTATTCGTATGGCTAAAATGATTTCTAATGACATCATGTTTGAGCAAGAAAGTAACAAACTTTTTGATATGTTCCGATAGGCAAGAAGGTACCTGATTGTTAGTATTCATAGTAAGGTTAGTACTAAAAGGTTAGAAGGCACCATCCTACCTCCTTTTAGAGGTTCCACTACTCAGATTATGGAGGAAGGTAATGACAGAAATGGTACAGGTAACAATACTAAAAAATTATGCCAAGGCATTTGTCACAACTTACACTGTGGAAAGTGATGCAATTGGTAACATACTATGTTAGAACTGGAAAATATTTCTTGGTATGGGAAAGATTTTTAGAAGTTTGTGGATAGACCATGTATAGTATATAGGATAGGGAAGAACTTGAAAAAAACTGTTGGAATGCATTGAAAAACTGGCTTTAAATTCCGCCAAGAGATAGGGAACCTACAAGTGTGGACTTTGCAACCAATATAAATTTATTTTTGAGGGTAATCTACTAGCGGTATGGATCCACAAGTTGGTTACTTCTTTCCACTGCACTTGTAATTCATTGGGTTTAGTGTATGTGGCAAAGTGTGTTCAATGTTTGTGTTTTTATGTGGGAAAAAACAATCAGAAATGTAAAGGGCGTATTTATGAGCACAATCTAGACATAAGGAATAAGAATGTTAAAAAGCTCTTTATACAAGCATGTGGAAACACACCCTGAGCATTCATTTTTATTTTTTTGGATTGGATTTTGTACCCCAAAATATGAGGGGTGGGCCATGGGCAGATCTTGTTGAATATAGAGAAATGATGTGGCAACTAAGGTTGAATGCTTGTGTGCCCCCTGGCATTAATGAATGTATTTCAATTAGTAGTGTACTTTGTTTAAAATCATATAAAGTATAAACCCTGCACCTTATGTTCTAACAACTACCTTCTTTTGCATTTGATAACAAAGGGTTAACAAACTTGCTTCTCTTGTTAACTGATGTGTTGGTCATGATTTATTTTACCATTTAAGTATTGTAGAGCTCACTGAAGTTTTAGATTCTGATGAAGTCTTGGTTATAGACCGATGAAAGCGCTTAATCTTCTAGGCTTATTACTAATACGTTTTTTAACTTCTTGCTGGCTCGCAGGTGTCTTTGGTACCTTCAGTTTTGGATTGTCTGTATTTGTTGTTCCTGGTTTGTGTTTTATCTCATGTCTTACTTTGCTGCCCCATACAGTACTGCAGAAATAAATTCTATACAGGTAATGCTTGGGAGACAAATAAGGTGTAGGATACGATTGATAGTATCTAAATTTAAATCAAAACTAGTCATTATAAAGCATGACCAAAGAACATTTTTCTGACAGAATACATTCTATCCAAACTCTATATGTGAAGTCCCTTATGCAAGATACTCAATGCACAGGCACAAATCTATGCCATCCTCTTGCTTGTAGGGACAATATATTGGTTAAAATTGGATTATATTGGCTAGGCTTGTAAGGGTCCTAAAGCCATTAACCTAGTAATCTATGAACCTGTGCTTCAGTGAAGTGAACCAATGTACCTTACTTAAACTTCAGGGGGAAATAAAGTGGAAACAACAGGTATCCAGCATAAAATAATGATAAAGAAAGGTCTCACATGATGCAAACTGACCATGACTGAAGAGTCTCAAAAGTGAAAGTTATATATTTGGACCAATACCATGGTGTTTGAGCCAGGTGTAGTGGGGCCCATAGCTAATTAGACTGTTCTAGCTTCATTTAAGGCTCTACTGCAGCTTGTTATCTAAGACAGTGGTAGAAGTCACAAATCCAAAACATGTTCTGTGAGTCTAACTACCATGGATTCCACTCTAACTGAACTTGGTTCTGCCAAGAGTGGTCTGCTGAAGGACACTGAAAAATCCTAAATATTCAATCACTTTTCTAAATGTTTTTTCCTCAACAAGTTCCAGTCATATGCAAGCTACACAGAGTGGTTAAGAAATCTCTTATTGATATGCGATTTTAATTGCAGGAAGAGGTTGCTACTGTTTATGCCACTGGTATACACTGAAGACCAATCAAAATATGTTGATTGTGCCCCCAGCACTTTACACTCAGAGTAACTGCCTAGTTTGCCCCACCCCTAGCTAAGCCTCTATACATATTCTCCTGAGTAGAGTTGGAAAACGGATATGACTGATCAATGCACTTGTTCAAATGGGAAATTTGAATAAAATAAGTGTCTACTGACCTTATTCATACTGTTATATAAGATGACTGCATAATCATGAGCACACTTTCTAACAAGGTATATAAATGCCTAAAAAATGCAGTAGTGAAGAGAGGAGGAAAACACTATGTCAAGAGAGTTATGTCTGTGTCCTCTGTATCTAGCTGCAGCTTCAGAATAAAAATATTCGTATGTCAGTTTACGGATGAACAAGCATGTGTTAACTTCTGTTTATATCCATGTGTGAGTGTGTGTGTGTGTGTGTGTGTGTGTGTGTGTGTGTGTGTGTGTGTCTGTGTGTGTGTGTGTGTGTGTGTGTGTGTGTGTCTGCATGTTGCTGTGTCTTTGTGCATGTGCTAATGTGCCTTTATGTGTGTTAGTATATACTTTTGTGAGTGAGAGATCAAGTGCACATGTGCATGCATGTGTGTTTGTGTTTGTTTATCTGCATTTATGTATTTTATTGCCCAAGAGGTTCTGCTCTTCATTAGTTGAAGTGGTGGCTGTTGTGGCTTAGTGGTCTATGTACAGTACTGTGCTTGACAAGATCCATGGTTTGAGACTGGCTGTGCCAACTATTGGTTGAACATGCTGAAGATGAATGCCTAAAAGTAGAGTGTCTTCAGTATAAAGAAGTCTTGCCAGTGCTGAAAAACTAAAGTGCTAGTTTATTTGTATGTCAAGAGATTCCTTTGTGTTGTCAACAACAAGCAACATTCCCTTTCAGTTTTTGTTGAACTTTACATAGTCGAGACCAAATATTCGACATTTGGATGTTCGAACACAAAAAAAAAGAAGACAGAAAAAAAGCACTTTAATAGTGTAGGCAGGGGGGCAAGACCCCCTGCACCACCCACACCCGCCTACTTAAATATACCAACTCCGAGACCGCACTACAGTGCAGAAAAGGGAAATCCCTATCTGCACCGTACAATGCCGTTGAAAGTCTATCTTCGAGCACTCAAAATTTCGAATGTTTGGTCTCGACCATGTAACGTTCGTAATTTTGAGAGTTCGAAGATTTGACAGGTACCCTACCTGAAGTGCTAATGACTGATGACTGTATTGAAAGCATTAAGTGCAGAAACAGGTCTGTGGATAAATGGACTGAGCAGCAGAAAAAATGTTATGAGAAATGATATTGTCCCTTTCAGAATTCATATGCTTTGACATGAAGCTCAGTCAAATAGTATTATAAACATCTCCATCTGCATGTTTCTGCAAGACAAATACAAGAGCTACAGTTTAAAAAATATCAGCCAGCATAGCTTGGGAAAAGCTTCTAAATTCAATAGCATATGTCATTATGACTTGAATGGCTTCATGTTTTACTTCAGTGATTAAGATTTAAGTCTTTTTCATGAAATTTCCATTATAGCAAAAAAGCAAACGTTTTTGTTGGGCTCTGTTTGTGCAATTCACAATGCAATGGATTTATAGATACAATTTCATTGAAGGTACAGTGATACCCATTCTCTGCTGTTGTAGGACCATAGAGATGATATATATATATATATATATATATATATATATATATATATATATATATATATATATATATATATATATGGATCTATCTTACAACGTCGACAAGTCAAAACGCCGAAAACGAAATCACCGACACCACATAACCGACATTTCACAAACACGAAACCTCACATGCCCGACACACCATAATCCCGACAAGCAACAAACAAAACAAATCCCCGGTCCAAAAAGCACACACACAACACAAGCACACCAAAATCCTTACAAACCAACACTAAACCTCACATACACAACTACCTACAACCTTAACCCAAACCCTAACCCTAAGGTCCGCCACTATCGCACACTCACCTAACCCGCGCCCTAACCCTAACTCACTTAACCCGCCCCTAACCCACAAACTATCACAGTCGCACACTTACCTAGCCCGTGCCCTAACCCTAACTCACTTAACCCGCCTAACCCACAAACTATCACAGTCGCACACTTACCTAGCCCGCGCCCTAACCCTAACTCACTTAACCCGCCCCTAACCCACAAACTATCACAGTCGCACACTTACCTAGCCCGCGCCCTAACCCTAACTCACTTAACCCGCCCCCAACCCACAAACTATCACAGTCGCACACTTACCTTACTCGCACCCTACCGTCCGTCAGTACCGCATACATCCACAGCCTTTTCCCATGTCGATGTTCTCAGCGTCGGGGTTTTGATCCGTCGGTCTTCTCCGTTTTCGATCTTCTGGCGTCGGTGTTCTCGCTGTCGGCGTTCTGACTTGTCGACGTAGTCAGATAGAACCATATATATATATATATATATATACATATATATATACATATGGATCCATATGACTTGGTCGACATTTCATATCACTGACTGTTTATTTGGTCGACAGTTCATTTGATCGACAAGCATTTTAGGTGGGAGGCTTCGCCCCCCCACACCCCCAAATGTGGGGGGCTGTGCCCCCCACACCCCCACTAACTATATATATCAACTCCAGGGTCGCACAACATTGGGGTAGGGGGCAAATGCTTGTCGATCAAATGAACTGTCGACCAAATAAACAGTCAGTGAAATGAAATGTCGACCAAGTCATATGGACCCATATATATATATATATATATATATATATATATATATATACATACATACATATATATATATATATATATATATATATATATATATATATATATATATATATATGGTTCCACTTCTAACCATTGAAATTTCAAAACATCGACAGTCTGATCAACGAGACCAGAACATCGAATTTTAAAATATTGAAGTTTACATGTGTAACCAAAAAAAAAAACCCCCAAAAAAAAAGAAAACAAAATTTTAACAATTATATACAGGGGGATTTCACCCCCCCTGCACCCCCCCCACCACCCCTACTTTAATATTCCAACTCTGAGACCACACTACAGTGGAGTAAAGGGAAATCTCCCATTTAGCGCTATATGCAGAAGTGCTAAACAGGAGATTTTCGTACCCTATCTGTAGTGCCATCACACAGATGGCACGTAGACACACACAGTATGCAGGGTACCTTGGTGCCCTGCAAATACACAAACATTCTCCCACCTACACTTACCTTTTTCTTCCCTTTCAAAACTTCAATGTTTTAAAACTCGATGTTCTTGTCTCGATGATCTGAACTTCGATGTTTTAAACGTTCAATGGTTTGAAGGGGAACCATATATATATATAGATATGTATATATATATATATATATATATATATATATATATATATATATATATATATATGTGTGTGTGTATAAAAGTTAGGGGGTGGTGATGCGGGGGGTCCCACCACATGGGGTTGTAGGGGGCACTAACTCTCCTACAAAATAATTGCTTAAATTCTTGCTGAAAATGGATTTCTGTGATTTTTTTTCATTGCTTTGTTCATCATAATAAAGACCTTCAATGACAAATTAAGTCACTGAAGAGCTATGAGAATGCACTCAGCCATGTAAAATGAAGAATATACACATATATACTAAAGTGTATTACACAGACAAAGAAATTAATTTCTGTTGACAAGGACCGTGGGTTCACACCCACTCTTTGCCAGTAATAATAAGGTTTAATTTCTGCACCTATTCACTGCAGAAAAAATATATAAACGTAGTAACTTGGTATACAACAAAACAAGAAAAAAAGTCTATGTCCCTATAGTAATATTGGTTTGGAAATTATCTTCATTTGAAGACAAGTACCTGGTATAAAAAAAAAGAATGAGTCGTCCTACCAGTGTATGATGGTATATGAAGACATACTATATTCCTTCTCCTAGCTATAAATATCTAACTTGCTGTAAGGAATGTCTGCTGTGGAGAAGTAAAGAAAAGGTACTTCTCTGAGTCAGCAACTTTGTGGATTTTCTCAAATCCTAAAGGCAACATCTTTAATAAATGTGGCTGGTTTGCTTACTGCATAATTACTAGTTTCACAGATTCCTCAAGAGAGATAGCTGCATCTGTTCTCATTATGGGAGCCATCTCCCCTATGTCCCCACAAGCACACACACACATAGACATATGCACATACATACCCCCCCCACACACACACACACGCACACACACAGACACACATTAACATCCACTTAGTCTAATAAATATCTCATCTAAGGAAAAAAAAGTATTTTGATTTCTTATCCACTAATCTTTTCTCAGATTGGATTGCACACTCAGGATATCATGTTATTATCTTGGCACATCAATACACACTAATAGGATTTAATTTTTTTTTAAATTATTACTTAAAACATGTTCCTTACATAACATAAACCTTTGAAATCTCACTATATCAGCAAAAGGACTTATACTTCCATAATGAGAAAGTTATTCATAAAGTTTTAGCAATACACCAGCAAAAGATTAATACACTGTTTTTTTTAATGACATTATTTCTATTTTATTTACTAATCCCTATAGGTAGGCATGTAGGCATAGGTTCATAGGTTCATTGGTGTATACTAGGCTAATGGCCTTGACGCCTTTACAAGTCTAGCCCATAGGATTACCGTGGCATTGTGCCACCCAACCTTATTTCCCAGTGCCTCTGTCAAGTAGAGCCACTGGAATGATCCCCATGGTGAATTTACTATTTCCCACCCATTCATCAAGATTTTTCTTGAAGAGGGCCAGTGAGGTGCTCTGACATGTATGGGAAGTCTATTCCATAAGATGGGCAGTCTCTGGGTTATGAGCCTGTCCCTCCATAGGTTCATAGGTTCATAGGTAGGTAGTAGGCTATCTGCCCTAGGGCATTTATAAGCCTAGCCAGAATGTGTTGGCTTTTGCCTCCCTTTTAGACTAGATTCCTGAGCCTCTGTCCAGCAGGGCCATAGAAGTGATCCCAGGAGCAAATTTACGATTTCCCATCCAATCATCAAGATTTCTCTTGAAGAGGGTCAGCGAGGGGCTCTGCCTAACATGGACTGGGATTCTATTCCAGAGCAAGGGAAGCCTTTGGGATATGAATCTATCCCTCCAGAATGTCCTATTTGTTGTTGTGCTAAGGTTTAAATCCCTGGAGCATGTAGCTCTAATGGATCTGGTTTTCTTGAGGTGGAGCATGTCCAACAATTCCGGGTTAGACTTGGCTTTGTACGTCATGCAGAGATCGCCTCTGAGTAGGCGGTAAGCAACTGAGTAGAGCTGGAGTTTCTTTAGTCGAGCTAAATAAGGCATCTGTTTGAGGCCCACGATCCTTTTGGTGAGGTATTTTTGAGGTCTCTCCAGCAGTTGCAGGTGTTGGGGTAAGGTACACCCCAAATGGGGCATTGTACTCAATTATGGGCCTGATGAGCGATGAGTAGAGGGGCACAATGACCTCTCTTGATCTAGATGTGAACTCTTTTGTGATTAGGTGGGCTATGTAGAAGGTTTTTCTAACCACTTTGGCAATGTGATTGTCAAAGGAGAGGTTTCTATCTACTTGGGTCCCCAGATCCCTAATTACTTCTTCCGTACTTAGTGGATTACCTCCTATGTGGTAGTTTGTGGGCACTTTGTTTTTCCCAAAGGGGTTGACTATGCATTTTTTTCAATTTAGCTTGAGGCTATAGTTCTGACTCCAGGTATCCATCTCCGTAAAGCCCTTCTGGAGGATGCTTGTGTCAGCCGGAGAGTCGATTATGGCTCCCAGTTTGCAATCATCTGTGATCCAGCATGTTCTGTTGATTGTGGTAATGAGGTTGAGGTCTCTGGATCATGTGGTGTGGAGGGATTGGGATTTCTTTAGATGTAGCATTTCTAACAGAGCTAGGTCAGACATGGCTTTGTAAGTCAGGCAGAGATCGCCTCTAAGTAGGCGATATGAGACTGAGAATAGTTGGTTGTTTTTGAGTCTGTATAGGACAAGTGTTTAAGGCCTATAATCCTCTTTGTAAGGTACTTTTGCAGCAGAGAGGACCCAGTAATGAACCCTGTGGGACTCCACTCATGACTGGTCAGCAGTCTGACTTGGAGTCAGCTACTTTCACACTGTGGGTTCTATCTGTGAGCCAGTTTGCAACCCACCTAGTGATATAGGGGTTAATGCCTAGCTTATTGAGTTTTTCTATGATTCCTGAGAGGGGAATGGTATCAAAGGCCTTGGCCAGATCAAGCTAGGCTGTGTGAACCACCTTGCCCTCATCCACAGCTCAGGTGACTGACTCAAAGAAGTTGACCAAGGTGAGCAGGCATGATCTACACTTCACAAAACCAAACTGTGGGGGATCCAGAGTTTAGAGATTCCTTATATCCTTGTTTATTAGGTCCATGATGATGCGTTCCATAGCTTTGCATATCAGACTCATTAGGCTAATGGGGTAATAGTTCCCAGGGTCTGTAGTCACTCCTCCTTTGTGGACAGGGATGACTGTAGCAGTGTGCCATTTGGTAGGGACAAAGCCTGAGGTGAGGCTGTGATTGAACAGGGCACATGGGTGATGTGCCAGTTCACTCTGTAGTTCATGTAGAACACACCCAGGGATATTGTCAGGTCCCATAGAAACTGCATTCTTGGCCTTGGGCAGTTCTGTTTTAACCTGTGCAGCAGTAATACTGGGTGCTTGGCAATCTACAGTTAATGTGATAGGTCCTTTGGGAGGGTTAAGAGGGGTAACATTGGCATTGAATCTGTCGGCCAGTATATTGGCAATATCTGTTGGCTCAGTATAGGAGGTACCATTGTGCAGTAGTTCAGAGCAAATCTGGGAATTGCCATGAAGATTTTTTACATAACTATAGAAGACCTTGTGGTTGTCTTTATCATCTGCCGCAATTCTGTCTTCATAGCTAGCTTTAGAGGATTTGATGTTGGATCCAACTCCCACTAGAAGAGGCAGCCCTAGCTTTCAACTCCACCTTCATTAGCATATTAGACTCACTTGCTCCCCCTTGCAAAGTCCGAATTAAGTCCATCATATCTCCATCGCTTTCAAAAGCTACTTGTACCCTTATGCTAACTAGAGACAAATTATGGAAAAAATGGTCACGAACTAAGCTCCCTGCAGAATTACAAAAATATAAAGAACTCAGAAATCTGACAAAAAAACACATAAACAGAGATAAAAAGGACATCTATAACAAACCTCCCACAGCCCTAAAATCTAATCCTAAAAAATTCTGGAACTCTATTAACCAAATATTACATCCCAGTAATCTTAGCTCCCCCAATCCATGCCCAGACAAGACATCTGAAGAAACTGCCACTATCTTCAATACATATTTTATCGATTCAGTATCTAAGCTACTGAACCCTAATCCAAACTCTTCTACTACTAACATCTCCAACTTTTCTGAACCTACTCCTAATACTATCTCCTTAAATACCTTCTCCCTCAAACCTGCTACATCAAAACTCTACTCTCTAAATTAAAACCATGCTCAGCATCAGCAGACAATATTCCTTCCACTTTTCTTCTACTAGCAGCTGACTCTCTTGCTCTCCATGTATTTATCCTAATTAATCACTCTATAACTGAATCTAAAGTCCCTTCCATCTGGAAACAATGCTACACTCTACCTATACACAAAGGAGGTAACTCTTCTGATATCTCCAACTTTAGACCTATCGCTATCCTCTCCCCTCTTTCTAAAGTACTAGAAAAATGTATTCATAAACAAATTATGCAGTATCTAATACAGGAAAATCTGCTTACACCCACTCAACACGGCTTCAGACCCAAACATAGCACCACTACAGCTCTATTATCCTTCTTCAACACTGTCTCTATAGCCATGGATGACCATAAACTTATTTCTTGCCTATTCTTGGACCTCTCAAAAGCATTTGACACTGTCTCACATGCTTTTCTGCTGCACAAACTGCATAACCTCATCTTCTCCTCTGATACTGTTGCATGGTTCTCCAGCTATCTCACTGATAGGTCTCAATCAGTGAGATGTCACTCTGCACTCTCCCCTCCTCTCCCTATCAAAATGGGTGTACCTCAAGGGTCTATCCTAGTGCCTTTACTTTTTAATATCTTTACTAATCAGCTCTATACCTCCTGTCCTCAGTCATCTTTAGTGCAATAGACAGATGACTCTACAGTCATCACCACAGCCAGCTCTCCCTCTAAGCTCTTCTCACCTACTCAGGCATCTTTTAACTTAGTCAAAGCATGGCTCTCCAATAACCAGCTCATCCTTAACCATAAAAAAGAAAAAGACGTTACCCTTCCTACCTAAAAAGTTCAACAATATTAAACCTTCTGTCTCCATACAGTCCCTTAATAACACTCCCATTCAGGTAGAATCCAGGAATAAGCTCTTGGGCGTAACCATCGATGATCAGCTTAAATTTGACTTGCATGTTAATAACAGTATCAAAAAGACTCATGCAAAACTAGGGGTCCTTTATCGTAACAAGAAATGCCTTACCTCTGAAGCCAAGATTACTCTCTCTCTCTTACCTACCTTCTACCCCAGTCTAATGCACAATTCTCATATTCTCACAAGTCTTAACTCAACACTCCTGACCAAACTCAAATCTACCTACAACAAGGTAGCTAGGTTTGTTGCCCAACAAACCTACAAATCCCATCACTGTCTCTCTTTAAAACACCTAAACTGGCTTGAATTATCCCACCAGCTTCTTCTCTCTCAGCTCCAGATCATCCGTTCTATCCTATACCAGCCTTCCTACTGCCTAGCACTATCCCCTCTCATCTCCCATTATTCTCCCTCCAGACCTCTCCAAAGCTCTAACCAAGACCTACTACAAATCTACAAATCCAAGTCTAAATTTGGATGCAACATGTACAGCTATCACCCCACTATTGCCTTACACATCCTAAACAATTTATGACAGCCACCAAAGAGCACTTTAAAAGTCACTAGTCCTGCCACTGCACTCTCCCTCCTTAAACATCCCCTACTTCTCATACCTTAATCTCCTTTCAGCCCTTAACTCACTCTTCTCACTAGCTCTCTCTAATCTTCCTTGACTACTCTTTCTACTGTCTTCTAAAATCTATTAACCAAATTGCCTTAGAAAAACTTTCTATTGTAATTGTCTTGCCTTTATGCAATGACATCATGATAAAATTGGCTTTATGTAACCACTTACCCCAAAAACTATACTCATCTTAATGACATATTTATTTTTATACATCTTGAAATAGTTATGCTATACTCCTGATTATTGACACTGTATAACATAGTATTGCTCCTTAATGCCTTGTAATAATCCTGTAACATTGCTGTTTAATGCTAATTTATAATAAAAATTGTATAATATGTTGGAGCTTTTCTCCCCGGGCAACTGCAGAAAAAGGGCTCTTCAGCTCAGTCGGACAATCCCAGTCAACAAAGGTAAAATAAATAAATAAAAATCTCAACTTTTTGTTGAGGCTGATAAGGGAGTTTCCTCCTTCTGTTGTAGAGTTTGTTTATGGCAGGGGGACCACCAGATTGGCTTCCTATCTTTGGAGGAGAGCATCTTGGTTCTATTGGGTATGACGAGATCCATGCATTAGTGTACATGTTCATACAGTGCATCGGTGTATGATTCTGCGGTCATGCAACTATTCTCCATTTGCATTGGTGCAGTGAAGTTAGCCACCTCTGTTTTTAGGAGCCCAAAGTTAGCTTTGGAGAAGTTTTTCATGGTGGTTACCTTTGTGTGTGTGTGGGGGGGGGGGTGTGGATTTCCAAGGTGATTAGTTTGTGGTCAGATCTAACCAGGGAGGAGATGACTATTGGTGTAGAGCAACGGTTGCCCATGTTAGCAATGACAAGGTCAAGGATGTTGCTACCTCTAGTGGGGGTAAGGACAAGCTGGTCCAGGGCACTGGAATTAATGAATTCCAGGAAATGTTGGGCAAGTGTATTGGTACATGAGTAGTTTTCCCAGTTAATGGTTAATGGAGGGGTAGTTGAAGTCACCCAGTATGAGAGTGTTAGGTTGGACCCTAATATTCTCCAAGGTGCTTAGGAACGTAGAGTGCAAGTCTTGGGACATGGTTGGGGACCTATAGCAGGCTACAACCTGAATCACAGCCTTACCCAGTGTTAGCTGCACCTGAAGTATCTCTGATGCTTTATGTTCGGCTACCAGTCTGGAGGTGTGCGCATCCTTTATGAATAAGGAAACACCACTGCCTTTGGAGCTTCAGTCCAAGTTCTGGGGCTGAATGCTGTGGAATGAGTTATAGCCTGGTAGTGCAGGGGTGCTTTCTGCTGCCTTGAACCAGGTCTCTGTTACAGCACAAATGTTGATGTTCTCCATGAGTGGTAAAGTAAAAACATTTTGTTAAAATGTACATCAAAGCTATCCAATGGATTTTATTATGGACTGTTGAAAAAATAAAGTAGCAATAAATAATTGTAAAAAGTGTGCTTATACATTTATTTACCCAAGCAGTAATGGGAACAGCAGATATGATATTTTTTCAATCTTTGCTGTATTTTCAAAACATAAATTCTGCCATGTATGCATATAAACAGTATGTATGTGTGCTTGTGTGTGTGTGTGTGTGTGTGTGTGTGTGTGTGTGTGTGTGTGTGGGGGGGATAAATATATGTGTGTGTGTGTGTGTGTGTGTGTGTGTATATATATATATATATATATATATAGATATATATATATATATATATATATATATATATATATATATATATATATATATATATATATATATATATATAGATATTTATAAATATTTATACACATAAATATATTTTTTCATCAGGATGCCTACAGTACAATCAGCAAAGTGATTGCTATAGCTGGCTGTGAAAAACACCTCTAACACTGGTCTTTGTGTTCCTAGGTATTAGCTCCATCTTTGTAGCATATCACCATCAGGCAGCATGTCTGGATCTTCACCTCACCAGCCACAGTCCTGGTTCTTCAGGCAGCTATTATAGGGTTTAATTCTGCTCTGGCGACTGAGTAGTGGAGTATATGGGTGCAGTCATCATGCTGTGGCTACAACTTGTAGTTGAATCAGTACATGGGAGGGGGTCTTAACTCCTTTGTTGTGTATCTGGAAAGGCAGTTGTTACTTATGATGTGTAGTCTTCCTGCATTCCGTCTCTTCCAGTAATGATGGCAACATTACCAAAATCCATTCACTAACTTAGCCTGGCAGTTGGACTTTCAATGAGTAGTGGAGTATATGGGTGCAGTCATCATGCTGTGGCTACAGCTTGAAGTTGAATCAGTACATGGGAGGGGGTCCTAACTCCTCTGTTGTGTATCTGGAAAGGCAGTTGTTACTTTTGATGTGTAATGGTGGCAACATTACCAAAATCCATTCACTAACTTAGCCTAGCAGTTGGACTTTCAATTTCAACTGGGTATGCAGGAAATGAGTGCTTACATGAACACACCACCCAGTCCTTTGCCACCAAACTGAGGCAAAAAAACAACAGTTGTTAAGGTTATGTAGTTCACTAAGTCAACTCAGGTCATCTTGAATGTAATCATTTCTTCAATTCTCTTGACCAATGGAGATGCAACTCTAGGTAGATATATGAATAACTAAATTGTCATTTAACTGCTGTCAATACACCAACCCAGTTACACATAAAACTATAAATACTTATACATTGTCACAGAGCTACTGCAGAAAGAAAGATTTTACCCATTTGTGCACATTTACAATAAGGCGTGTGATATAGGGAAATATTGCCAGCCCAGATATCTGGAATTTTGTTAATAATTTTCTGTCATTTGTGAATATTGATATGATTTATACAGAATGGTATGTTATGTACTGAGCTAAAATGTAACCATAGCATGCCCTGCTGACTTAGAACAGAATATAAGTTAAAATTAGATTGGTTTATGATTTTGCTGTAAAAGTTATCTCTCAGTTTCAGTGAAGCAGACACAATTTCTGAGCTAGAAGTTTTTGTATTGTCTTAAAAGGGAAGCAATTACTAAGTTTAAAATGTAAAAAGGGTTTTATTGCTTTATGACTTCCTAGCACCTGCACAGTTCTGAGAGATACATATTTTTAACACAGATATGTTAAATTCTGTTAGTTTCTGTCTTAGCCTGTGAACTGAGGTCAGGTGACAAAAAGTGATGTCATCCAAGCTAACCCAGCAGTAATATTTGATATTGATTTAAGAACTCTCTCAGTGAGAGACTGTGCATTTTGTATTTTGTCTTGGACGTAGCAAGAACATCCACTCATCATCATCATCTGCACTTGCCTTGCTGTAAGTAAGATTTAGGGCATAATATCTCTTTTAGGTACAGATAAAAATATAGCAAAGATTAGCTTAGATTTTTTTGTATTTGTTTGAGACTGTTCTGCAGTGTTCTTTTAAATACTCCCTGTGATTTTGAACTCTGAAATAACTGTGTGTGTGTGTGTGTGTGTACTGAGTATTGTCTTGTTCTTTTATTATTTATTATTAAATATATTTAAACCTGTCTTTGTGTCTATTTGTGAGATATATTTAAGCTCCTAGAATACTTGCATATCTATTTGGTGACACTGTACAGGCCACTCCAGTCGCCTTGCTTGGTTAGACTACAATTTGTATTAATAGTAACATTACACAGTAGGATTGGACACCCTTTGTAAGGGGTTATAGTAGCTGATAAGGGTGGCTGGTGGCAGCTGGAACTACCTTATAGTCTGGGCAAAAGGGTGCATAGCTAGTTTACCTGTGCCAGACTTTCCCAAGTGTGTGTGTGTGTGTGTGTGTGTGTGTGTGTGTGTGTTTGTATATCAATCAAATCTCAAATTGTGTGTGTGTGTGTGTGTGTGTGTGTGTGTGTGTGTGTGTGTGTGTGTGTGTGTGTGTCAGCTACTTGGGCAGGGACTCAAAGCACTGGATGGACAGAGAGGGTGTTGGAGGTCTTAGCTTATCCACTCAGCTGAGATCTCAACTCTATAGCTGTGCCATTGAGAAGTCTTATTGGTGATCTGGAGAGAGAGGGCAAAACTAGTCCCAGACTGACTGTGATCACTGTGTGCTCGAGTCAAATCGCACTTTACTCTGTGTGTACTTGTCATCCTGCCAGTATGTACATCCCCTAGCTGTTGCCATTGTTGAAGATTGAAGCTCCTTGATTATTGGGCCAGTGCAGGGTTGTCACAAGGCAATTAAGTTTGTTTTCTGTTTTTATACTGAGAGAAATAATCACTTCCAGCACTTCAACACCAAACACAGGAGAAAGACGAAATAACATATGTAGCCTATCTATATCCATTATGTCTACCAACAGAAAACAACCTGAGTGCACATCTGTCTGTTCTGGAGATGCTGCCCCCATTAACATGGGATTGAAAGCTTTAAGAATGGTTTGCTGAAACACTGGACTAGACCAGAGCACGTGCTCTAAATTTGTCATTACCTCTAACAATGAGCACATACGACATCAGTGGTGCATAACTACCTAAAAATATTGAAGAACCTACAACTAAATATCATTTTGCCTGGCGCCTTAGTCAGTGCACTTTCTGATGAGAGAGGTGGTTCGACAAAGTGGAATGGTTGAATAGGAAAAGAGAAGGAGGTGATGGGAAATATTTATATATTTATAATTATATATTTGCAAGGAACTGTTTAATGTTATTTATATTTATTGAAAATTATGAGCAGGAAGCTGGACCAGCTGAAGACTCTTAAAAGAAAAGAAAATGCTGTAAAGACAACCATAGCACAAGTAAACTTAGCTGCCTACTTTATTAATATAAAATACATAAAATCATCTCAAATACTAAATAAGCCTGCGAGAAGCCAAGTTCACATGCAGGGGAGAATGGTTTCCCTGCTCCCCCACAACTTGACATAATTTCTGATGTAGCTGCATGTTGTTGAAAAGGAAATGTATTCCTACATATTAAACACCTTGTTGACAAGCTGTGTTTCAATAAACATCATGCATTGACAATGCAGTACTCCTATAAACACAGTGCAGGTGCAGAACATCATTAGTGTGAAACAATAAGAAAACAATGCAAGTTAGTCTTTAAACATGGCAACTTCTAATATGAAAAAGAAAAGAAAATTCACATTTTTACACGTATTACATACACAAGCACAGTGCAGCCTGAAATGTTTGCCCTTACACTGTGACTCTAACTAAAACTTGACTTCTATGTGCTATAGGCGAATTTATCCCGTTGGTGGAATGCACTTGCATAAAATTAATGTAAATGATAAAAGTCAAACTGTAAGTTTTAAAAATATCTGAATAAAACTACATTTTAGCATCCTAATGGTAAAATAAACATACTGCAACATACTAGGTTGCAGTACAATACAGCATATATAAATTGTTGCTGAAAATTCCTAGTCAGGTCCTGAGACCCCCTCCTACAGTGAAAAGTCTATCTCTTCCTAAAACTCTAATAGCATCGTGTCCACTTATAATTTACTCCCCCCAAACAACTGGAGCCTTCAGCTATTCTCACCCATATCCCATATTGTATTTTATAAAGGTTGGTAAAGATGGATGACAATTATAACCATTTCTGTTTTTGCCTCCCCACACACACATACACACACACACACACACACACACACACACACACACACACACACACACACACACACACACACACACACCTTTGCTCCACCTTGACAGACAGAAAATTCATGACTAATTTTTATGCTTTCCTTTCTGTCAGGCTGAGCCTGGATTAAAACATTATAGCAGCCTTCATCTTTTATCGTTCTGAGCAGGGCAATCTGACCATCTTTCACCCCATATTGCAACATGCTGCTGATGAATCACTTGGTCCATTTTTGGCCAGTGAGAATATGGATTGCTAAGCATCTGAAAGTGCCTGTTTCTGTAGTGTGCAATGAATGTACCACAACTCCCTGATTTACGATAGAATACCCAGTTTGGGACACTGCTTGGTATATCTTTTAATATATTACTGGAAATATTGCAATGCCCCCCAAATGCTGACTCCCTTGCCCAGGTATATCATAACACTCTTCTCAAGCCTTTTGTCAAGATGGATCCAAGCTTTGCAATGCTGTAAAAAAATGTCAGTGTTCCATATCATTAGACTAGCATTCATGATGAAGACGTGCACCTTTATCTAGTTTTGATCTGACACTTCATCTGTCATTCACTTTGCAAATAAATATACTGTTGCCTCTGCAGATTATATGAAGAAAGTTTTAAGTATCTGTATGTCTGAAAAAGAAAACTTAAAGGCGCAGGGAGATTCACAAGTTTATGTTACTACAGTAAGCAAGCAAGATTAGTTTTAGATTTCTCTAAAGTACTTCAAGATCAATACCAACACAGCAAACATCAAATAATTAATGAGAAAGTTAGCAGTCCTCATTTCAGACTGCATGAATACATTAGTCAGGCCAGAAAAATTCTGATAAGATTTCTTTACTGTTCAAACTACATGTATTGTAATAGTTTGCCAATAAGCTGCTAGTTATGGCATCATCGTTATTTTAAATTTTATAATATGAAGTCCCCAAATGACTAGATCTCCTAGGAATAGTAGTGATTTATTTACACAAGAACATTTTTTATTGAAATGTTTACAACAAAGAAGAACATCAGCATTAAACATATACATAGAGAAGAGAGAAACTGTTGTGATTTATTGAAGGATTATCAAAATATAAAGCTACATGCACATAGTGTAAGAGAGAATGAAACAGTCAAAGAGAATTAGCAGAACGTGCAGCACGTAGGAAGTGCCATTGTTCAGCTCCTAATTTTGTTTCTGGCCTTAGAATCAGCAGTCTCACTGTCACCATGGTAGCTTTGACAACATGGTTAAGTGGCTGTCCTTGTACTGCATAATAAAATCCTGTAGAAGACAAAATGAATATTTCATCTTTTTTTTTTTTTTGCTTCCGACTAAGACTTAAACGTTTTCACATTCTTTCTGCATAAACTCACTCATGCAAAACTGTCCTTTATGTAAACAGAAGTACATTTAACCCTTTTATTTTAAAACCTTAAAACAGAGTAATCTTTCAGAATGTCTACCCTGTCTTCATGTTCACTTGTGGCATCCTCCAACATCCCAAATTCATATAAAAACTGGAAATGGCAGTTTACAAATTGCCCCAATGTGTGTTCAGTGTGGGTATTAATGCATGTATGTGTGTGACATATGATGAGCTAACATCCTTTCCAGGACTAATTTACAGGTTTACATCTGTTATTATACATTAGGTTGCCTCAAACTCATTGCATCCCTGAGCTGTATAAAGCAGGTACTGAAAATTAAAAGATGTCTGGCAACTAAACTGCTGCCTGCATTTGCAAACTGTCAGTGAAGTCTGCTTATCCACCAAACAGTGATGCTGAGAAATCAGGTTATATTAAATGTTGATTTTTTTAAGCAGATAACAGATCAATATTTTAGTCTTGTAAATGCTATTGGTTGTCAAAAGGTTAAAATGAAGTGGCTCAATACACATCTGCTAGCTTTGTTTTTGCATGTATAAGCTGCGCTGCAGTTGTACTTTCCTTGGAAACTGAACCGCTGGTGTACAGTTAAATATCTTTGAAAAGTTTCCTTGTTAACAGAATTCAGATGCATCTTAATTACTTTTCCACCCTGAACATAACCCTTCAATAGGTAGTCATCGTAGGCCATCATTTTATTCAGTCCTTTTTTAAAACAGATGAAAATATGAAGGAGGACAAACAGGTGTCAAAATGGGGGACTGGTGGTGGTTTTTTGTAATGTTATACCTGCACTTTCCCCCTTCTTTCAGTACAGGACATGCAAGGGCATCACTGAAGAAACAAACTACCAACTATGGTTGTTTGCCTGCACCTTTCCATTAATTGCTTTATGCTATTTGCCCATCTACTACAGCAGGGCTGTCAGGTTGAAAAACATCAACCTTCACTTTAAAGATAATTGCCAGTGTTATGTAGAACTTATTTTTTCTTCTAGATAAGAAATATGTTTGACTTCATTTCACCAATGATCTCATGCTTGAGCCTTCAGGAGGTGGCTGAAAGTTAAGATGCCATGATTAAATTCTTAGTTCCATAAACATATAATGCAAACTTTAATGCTCAATCTTCAGAATATTTTTATTCAGTGATGTGTAGAACCTTAATAATTAATTTCATATCCAGTTAGCAAGAGTTGCAAAAAAGTTTACTCCTTATGTAAGTGAGAAGGTATTTTACTGTGATCTACATATGCGGTCAATCATTAAACTGCAGCACCATAGGAACTAGCCACTTTCCTCATTAATATTAATGTATATTAGTAAACGGGGC
Source organism: Protopterus annectens (assembly GCF_019279795.1). Taxonomy (NCBI): domain Eukaryota; kingdom Metazoa; phylum Chordata; order Ceratodontiformes; family Protopteridae; genus Protopterus; species Protopterus annectens. The sequence continues at coordinate 916,259,386 of NC_056735.1, forward strand.
ATGCAAATAACCCATTCACAAATGTTGATAATTACTTTGCTTGATGCAGTAATGTATTTAATTGACTACAATCAAAAACATGCATACTTCAATGGCCGCATAATAATAATAATAATAATAATAATAATAATAATAATAATAATAATAATACTACCCATTTGTTAACCAGGTAGGCCTACTGGACACACAGCTTCTTTTCAGGGGTGACCTGGGAGTAATGTCTGGTTAAGTGACTGATTCAACATCACACAGTAGGCAAATGAGGGCTGAGGGAATTAAACCATGTACCATAGGAGTTATACCTTAGAGTCTTAACCCTCTGCATCAAATGCCCAGCATTAAGGCTCTGACCATGAACAAATATGGTACAGTAGGACTGATGAGCAATCATTCACTCAGACATGGGCAAGTTGTCTGTCTGTCTGTCTGTAATGGTAGCAAACAAGGTTCAAGGCCAGACTGAGGTTGCTGGCTAGTATCAGCCATGAAAAAAGTCCTATTAATCTATTCGTGTATCTTTACCTTGAAATCTCAGAATGTACATCTGATCTCCATGAGTCAGGCAGTACTCAAAGGTACTAAAATCATAGATACTGAGAATAAAATAGTATGAATGTAAAACTGCATTTAAGCAACCTACCTTGTATCTCAGGACAGCATACCTTGGAGAAGGAGGACTTCTCAAAGTTACAGTAATCATGATAGAAAATGTAAATCACTTTACTTTAAAAATGCAATTTAGATGCCGATCACTTTTTCAACACTTTCTATCTGACACCCAATGTTTATTCATTAATTAATTAATTCATTAATTTAATCACTTAATTTATTTATTTATTTAAATTTGTTTACCAGGGTAGAATGATCAAACAATGATCATTTACAGGCTCAGCCAGGGTTACATATATATAACAAAGCAATGTACAGTAAACAAATAGCAGTGATTTACATTTAAGAGAAAGCATAGAAAATCTGATAAACAATATATACATAGAAGATCTAACAAACCAAATATACATACAGTTACACTATAGAACAGAAAAGGTTAGAAATATGGGTAGACGTATCTAGGTTAGGAAATGTAATAGATACCTGTAAGGTGAAAGAAGGGACTAGATTATGCATACTGGGTTTAAAGCAGTAATAAACACTAGTCTTGTCCAGAAGGATAAAGCCCACAAATGAAGCAATAATACGTCCTGTTTATTAATTGATAAATGCGACAAACCAATAAAAGTGAAAAACCACTGATAACAAACAAGTAAACGGATCAAGCGCTTTCATCCACCAGCATGTGGACTTCATCAGAATCAATTAATTAATTTAAAAGAACTTATTTAAACACTTTTTGGCACCATCACTGCGCTTCCATTTAAAGAAATACCTCACTAGTAATGTTACAAAATACTGAGGTATATCCATTAAATAAAATGAATTAATATGAATTAAAATAGTGCATATTAGGCTCAATATTTTGACTAAATATGTAAAAATAAATACAGAAATGAAAAAATTAATATACTAGCAATAAATACAGAAATGAAAAAAACTGATGTTTTTATCACATTGATTTAGTATTTATAACAATATTTTATTAACTGATATTCATTATGTCATCAGTTTGTTATCAGTGGTTTTTCACTTTTATTGGTTTGTCGCATTTATCAATTAATAAACAGGGCGTATTATTGCTTCATTTGTGGGCTTTATCCTTCTGGACAAGACTAGTGTTTATTTTTCATTGTGGACAGTACACTATTCTTACACTTGGATTGTAATGGATATCCAGGGGGAGACAGCCAGCAGGAAGCGTACACCTGGAGACCTTGACGAATTAAACAAACTTCAGTCAGAAGTTTCGTCTCTGAAGGGAGAGGTTACCAGATTGTTGGATATTATGTCTCAGTATGAGCCTAAACACAGCGAGCAGGTGTCACATAGTGACAATAGAGAGCCGCTTAGTACCAGTGATTTGGAATTTAAACTGCCCAATGGACAACGGCTCCCTACTTCAGCGTCTATGCAAAGAAACATTTTAGACACCAAGTGCAAGCTTCCTGACAACAGTAGATTGACAGAAAAAGATTTTACGTTTGACTTTTCACTTTGCAATCTAGATGAAGAGTCTAGGTGCATTGGTACTAAACTGAAGCACTATATGGCAGGAAGAACCTATACATCAATTGTTTCACAAAAAAATGCAGCGCAAGGTACTGTACAACATAGCTCCAGCCCTCGGGCAAAAGCTAATATTAATACTGGCAATTTAAAGAAACTGAGTGAACTGAATGATAAATTGGACAATTGTATTTCTGTTGATGTTTGTTTTGATCATGTTAGTCGCAAAGACTCTATTAGTAGTGCATTGAATGAAATCTGTCATAGTAATTTACGTGATTTAATATATGTTTTGGGGAAAAATCTTAGTATAATAAGGGTATTGATAGACAATGCGTATCTTAACAAATGTTTGTCTATGAAATTAGTTTTAAGGGTCTTAGATTTTTCAAGAAACCCATGAGTATAGTATTAGATGAGCAAAATTGTGACGAATTTGAGACATTATTCAATCAATTTGATTTTGATTTTATGAATTTGTTAATAAAGAAAAACAATGAGAAATTATGTAAGTACATTGCAAAGGTGGAAAAACTCAAAAATTAATTTCTGATTTGTTGTTTGATCAGTGGGAGAACTTGTACTATAAGCAGTTTACTGAAGCTGATTGTAAGGCTTCTAGTATTGTGCAAAGAAAACATAGGAAGTTGGAGAGGGATATGATAGATTATAACAACACTATGGCATATCCCTGGAAAAAATAGTTCAGAAAATATTCAGAAATGCATGAAAATAACAATATAGAGAATAATAATGGTTCCTACCATCCCTATAGAGGGAACGGAAATTTTTATGGGGGAGGGAACCAAGGTTTTTTTCATTTCTGTATTTATTTTTACGTATTTAGTCAAAATATTGAGCCTAATATGCACTATTTTAATTCATATTAATTAATTTTATTTAATGGATATCCCTCAGTATTTTGTAACATTACTAGTGAGGTATTTCTTTAAATGGAAGTGCAATGATGGCACCAAAAAGTGTTTAAATAGGTTCTTTTAAATTAATTAATTGATTCTGATGAAGTCCACATGCTGGTGGATGAAAGCGGTTGATCCGTTTACTTGTTTGTTATCAGTGGTTTTTCGCTTTTATTGGTTTGTTTATTGGTTTGTCGCATTTACCAATTAATAAACAGGACGTATTATTGCTTCATTTGTTTTCGTTGTGGACAGTATACTATTCTTACATTTGAATTTAAAGCAGTAATGGTATGGTAAGTTCAATCACTGTTTAGAATGAGTTAATAAGGTGGATCAAGCATGTGGGAAAGTTTGGAGGTATTGGTTTATGTGATATGTCCTATAGATGGACAGTTGCATTAAAACTGTTTTAGAAAGTATTATTTGAAGTGGAGCAATTTGTGTGATCAGTTAAATCAGGAGGAAGTGACTGACATAGTTTTGAGGCCAGTATGGATAAACAATTCCTACGAGAGTACAGTTTGAGGCCAGGGAATTGTAAAGGAAAAATGGATTTGGTTTGGATGCTTGGGTTATAGATATGAGTAGCAGTAAAAAGTTTGGAAGAGAGAGTGGGTGGGATGTCAGATCTGAGGATTTGAACAGAAGGGACAATTTGACTTGGCTTTTCCTGGAAGCCACTTAGCTTTTGAAAGAGTAAGCCAGTTGTGTTCATTCGATGGTGAGTTATTTATTTAACATTTGTTTACCAGGAACGTCCAACTGGAACAGAACCCATTTTCAGCAGAGGCCCACGGAGAAATCCTCCATATGCACGTTTTTAGAGTGTGGGAGGAATCCAGAGCACCCAGAGGAAACCCACATGAATGCAGGGAAGACATGCAGACTCCACACAGAAGGCAGCCCCACTGAGAATTGAATCAGATAACCTCTTGCTGTGAGGTGACAACTCTAACTGCTGAACCACTGCATTCCCCTAGTTAGCTATTCAGCATATTTTGCTGCAGAGGGTCTGAAGAGTGGCAGTGTTTTGGCAGAGGCCAATGCAAACAAATGGAGCCATACTTAAGATGAATAAGTAAGATGTCTTTTTCTATTACAGCTCTTGCTGGATGTGAGAAGAACTTTGATATTTTGTTGGCCCAGAAGAGTAGACTGTTGATCTAATCTCTCAACTATTCTGTGTGCTTATGGAATTTTAATGAGCGGACTAGCCAGATCCCCAATCATCTAAAGGAGGTGCTGGTTTCAATAGGATTGTTACCACATTCAAGGATATTAAATGATTGGGGGGACTTATATAATCTTTTATGGATGCTGAATATCATGGACTTTTGTGTTGCACAGTAGATACTTAGAGTTTAGACAGTGCTCTAAAAGCAGAATGTCCTTTTGAAGCTTATACTCAACTGTATGATGTGAGGGATCAGACTTATAGATGACCATATCATCTGCATGAAGAAGTAGACATAAGTGCAGCAGATCTAGTGGAAGTTCACTGATGAAGATTGAGAATGGAAAAGGTGATAGAATGTAGTCCTATAGGACTCCCACATGAAAATGGGAACTGTTAGAAAGACTATGTCCTATCTCAACTTTGGATGATTAGCTAGATAGAAAGTCATTGAACCATACAGTGGCATCAGGGCTAACCCCTTGCCTTGCAGATGTAGAAACTGAATTTCATAGCTGACTATGTCAAAGGCATGGGTTAAGTCAATGAACAGGGCTAAAGTAAAATATCCTTTATCCATAGTAATGTGGATGTTATCATTCATGGTCTGTAATACAGCCATTGTGCTCCTACCAGTCCAGAATCCATGCTGGAAAGCAGGTGTTGGTTTTGTACATAAGTGGTAAGATGGTTAGATATGATTTTTTTTCAATAGTTTTACTAAGGGTAGGTTGGATGTGGATGGAGATAACACTGACTGCAAGAAGAGGGCTTGGTTTCTTTTAAAACTGGTCTGGCAAAAGATGATTTCCAAATACTTAGCATAGTATCAGTGGTGATGCAGAGGTTATAAATGTGCTTAAGAGGGGTGGTGGTGAAATTTCTGCAATGATACAAGAACCAAGGGCAGATATTCACACATCCAGAAGGGTATTTCATACTAATCTGTTCGAGTAGGGTTAAACTTTGTTTATTGTTCACTTTTGAGAAGTAAAGAGGTGGAATATATTCGGGGTGGGTAGGGTGTCTCTGTTGTGTATTTGCATTGTTGAAAGGTGAGGATATAGGAAGGCTTGACAATTCTATGAGGAAGTCAAAAGGTGAAGGCTAACCAGAGGAGGGCATGTATCCTTGACTGAATAATTCATTTGGGAGGATCTTTCTTTTAGTTTTCTGACTTCCTGTCAGAAGTGTTTAGTGGGATGAAGAAGAAGGTTTGTTTAGATTTCAGATGTTTGGTTTTGAGTATACAGGTGGCCAGTTTAGTCAGATTCATCAGAGCTTTGGAATGGTCAAGACTGTTGCTAGTGGATTCATATTTCTACATTTTTCAGGCCTCATCACATTTGTTTGGTGGCAGATATGATTGCAACTAATTATGTATTCAGGACAGAAATACTGTGTTTTACCAGATGCATATCAATTAAAGTTTGAATTAATTTGCTCTTAATTATACTGAATTACCATTCCTATTGCTAATCCATCTTCAGTGCAAATAGAGATTTTCTTGAATTTCCATCACTGAGAACTGAGATTTCCAGGTAATTTTTTACAATGTCGTATAAACAGCTTCTGGATTAAACATGTAGAAAAGATGCCATCAGACATAACAATTAGTTACTTGTGTAAGATATACATAAACAAAGCATATGAGTTTGTTCTCAGTGTTTTTCTATTATTCCTTTGAATGCCCCAAATTCTACTGTTGTTTTATTATATATATTTTTACTACACTGTAGTCATTTTTTTAAATTGATGTTTTTTTTATTAAGTTTGCAAAAAAATGATTGTCTGTTTACCCAAAACTTGCATGGTATACATTAAAAATGGAAACTGGATTGCACAAAAGTACATAAGTACATAAAGCAAAGGATTTTAATTCTTCACATGAAGATGTATTAAAAATTAAATTCAATCAGATTTATTTGCTAAAAAGCATGGTAAAATACGTTAATGTGAGAAATTATCATAATATAGTAATGTCTTAGCATTTATATAATAATCATACTGAAGGGTATCCGAATAAATGAATTCTGGCAGATATCATGATGCCATATTAACTAAGTTGGATAAGACTGCTTCAAATTTCATATCACAGATGTCAACACTAACACAGCAATTGGTAATAGATAACCATATGACTAACTTGGTCTCTGCTTCATTATCAGAAAACAGCAGGCTCCGACTGTACAATTACTTATTTCCTCCCATCCTAATGGCAAGTGATAGTTGTATCTGACCTGCATATTTCTGAAGAATCACATCTTTAGATCCATTCATTTCTTCAGGAACACGTTTTCATAGATTGATAGATTATAGATTCATAGATTAGAACTAAGTTAACTGCCCTTGCGAGCCATTTTAAGCTTAGCCAATTATCCCTTGTGAGACTTGAACCCTGCACCTTGTGTTTGTAAGGCAAACACCTTACCATTAGGCCACCCTCCCAACCCTTATAATTGCAAAGTTTCCTTGCTGGGAATTTGGATTTCAGTTTCTCAGGTATTCTTTGTTTAAAATATGAACAGATCTTAGGTACACGACAACATTTAAAATCTACTGTCAGATCTGCTCATTGTCTTTTTTTTTCTCAAGACTGTAGGCATTAAGCCCTTTTTGTCCATCTTGATATTTTTTCCCTAATGACAAGATACAATTTGTATTGCTACCTTTGAAACAGATTTTATATTGCCCATGTTATAATGATTTTTATAAAAGATAATTGTTAATAATTGACACAGCTTCTGAAGTCCATGGTACAGTAACAAGAATTATAAATAATTGAGGATTTACTTCCCGGTATTGAAGCCAAGTTAAATATGGTTAAAAAGCAGACTGAATTTAATCTGAAACAGAATATAGAGAGTATTTATTTATTTATTTATTTACCGTTTGCAAACTGGTTTGGTACACTTGCCCACAAACCTTTTTCAACTACAGCTTGGGCCAAGAAGGTAAGTCTACAAAAACAATGCACAAAAGCATAAAAAAACTCTTGTTACTAACTTAAACAGACTCAATCTGCAATAGAATAAAGTACAGTATAAACATTATTTTGATTAGGAACATAACATAACACATTAACATTTGAAAACTGTATACAGGAAATAATAAGGAAGCTGACATGAAGTCTAAATGGGTAGTAAGATAGAAAAATGAGTAAAAGATAAATGTAATTAGAAATCCTTAGTTGTCAAAGCTGGCACTGCAATTCAAGAGCTGCTAATTAATACTCACCTGTCTATAGCAGTAGAAAGATGATTTTTTTTTCAATGAAGATACATCATAGAACATGGAAGGGACTGTACTTATTTAGAGATTCTGACTGGATAGATGAACAGATGCAATTACTCATCAGATGATGGCTTTTGGATTGGATAATGAATTTTTAAACTTTTGGATAAAGGACTCAGAAAGTTTATGTGTTAATGGATTTGAAGACCCCAAAATGCTTATCCTTTTACTGTTTTTATCTTTTTACTTTGGTGATTTTATTTATTTTTCGTTATGGAAATAAACTGATTTTATGTCCAATTCTGTGGGAACCGCACTGATTTTGATTTTTCTGTTAAGCATTGGCATACAGTGCAGTTTTTTAGTGACCATATTTTTAGTTTCACTTCTATCTATCTATATATATATATATATATATATATATATATATGTATATATGTATATATATATATATATATATATATATATATATATATATATATATATATATATATATATATATATATATATATATATATATATATATATATATATATACATAGATATGTGGGAGATGGTTAGGTTGAAAGTGTGTTTGGTCGACATCTGTTAGACATTTGCTTTTGGTTGACTATACAGATGGTCAGTAGGTGTGTGAGATTACACAGTTCTCAGGGTTGGGAATATTCCCTTTCCCCGATATTGCGCAATCTCAGATTTAGTATATATAATTATCAGGGAAAGTCATGGCTGCAAAAAACATTGCTTTTTTATGTTATTTTATTTTAGTTTTTATATGCATCAAGGCCACTTCTCTGCATATGCTTAGTGTTGACAACATTCATGTTTTTGATGTATAGTAGATGCAATTTTTCTTGTCAACAAATGTGAGTATCAGTGTAACATTAGGTAATATACAATGATGTACTTCTATATATCAAAGTACCAGAAGATGGAACAGTAAAACATCCATCCCTAAGGCTCAATAATCAAAACATCTAGAAAAGAAAACTCATATGTTTGAAGGGAGCAAGCCTCTTACAGCCCCTGTTATTCTCTGGTGAACTCCTACTTGTACTCACTTTTCCAATTCAGATTGACACATACATACTAAAAAATCAGAAATTCCAAAATTGTGTAAAGAAAGAAAAAATGGGGATCTGCTTAGAGGATGTAGTTAAGGGTGAGTGAGAGCTGGGATGAGTGTAAAAGAAAAGAAACATAGAAAGCGATAGAGTACACAAGTTACAAAGCACAAGAAAAGAGTGGTAAGCATAAAGATGAGAGAAATCTCTAAAAAAAGAGACTGGTCAGCTAATTGCAACAAAATTAGAAGCGCACAGATATGTAGAGTTCCAGAGAGCAGTCAAAATGGAGTATCTTTTGGTAATACCTCCAAAGAAATAAAGCCCTTGATGGTTGGATTGAGACAAAAAAATAATTTATGTAATGAAATGTCCAGCAAATAGTGAAATAGTAAGTAAACCAGGAGATGGTATGGTAATCTTTTCAGACTTTTGTTATCACTTGTATGCCACAAAAAATGATTTATGTACACAGAACATTACTTAAGAAAATGGACCTTCTGAGCAGCAAATTGAAACCTTAATAGAACCTAAAATAATGGAAGAAATAGAAGAAAAAATGGAAAGTCTAATATGTGAGACGACTTGGAGAATGGTTAGCATTCAGACTAAGCTTTTGAGGCCATTACTTTGGCAGTATGCAGCTTGGAACCCTAACATCTGCACCAACTGCAAGAGAATACATGTGAAATTTGAGAATGACTGTCAAAGAGGTTAGGAACGTGGCTGTATGTTGTGAGTGGTGGTGACAATTAAAGAGACATCCCATCCGATTTAAAAAAAAAAGGAAAAAATGGTTTGATGATGATGATGACTGGCAACAAAGCAGAGATGATAGACTACCTTTACTAGAGGAATGGAAAACGTGGCAATAAAAGACTTTGAAGAAATTGATCACAACAATAAAAGCAAACTCTTTTTTCCACTTTGCTAGCAAGATTTTCAGATTGTTGATTTGCTGGTTTCCTTTAGAAAAAATAGTTTGAGAGAACAAGTAAATTTTAAACATTGAGTGTAAACTTTCTACACTTTGGGCCTGAAAGACATCAGAGAAGAGTACAAGACCTTAGCCTATTACAGGCTTAAATGACCGTGGATCTCTGACAGTGAGAGTATGTAGCATTACATATATAGGTTCAAATAAAATGCAGACAATTGACAACATATTGAAAAAAAATTGTATTATGAAGACAAATGTAGATTCTGAATAATGTCTGAGTGTATGAAGTCCTAATTTTTACAGGAACAGATATTATATTCCTTTGGAGTAAGTTGAAGAAACATTGCTGCTTGGCAGGTGACTTACACACAGGAACATTAAAAAGATGAAATGGCAATTTGTTGAACTCAGATTATGAGTTTCTAAAAATGTCCAAGGAATTCTTTATAAGAGCTATGCAGGTAGACATCCACTAAATCTAGTATAACATTCCAAACTATTGGACACGCATAGACTGGAAAGTTAATATTCAGATTTTTTTTTGTACATGTTCAGAATGGACAGCTCCAGAACTCCTACCCCCTTTTCATTATATCTGTCTCTTAAAAGATCTAGCTGTTTTTTTCTGTATTCAAGCAAGGCATTAAATCGTATTTCTGCCTATAAATAAAAAGGGGGCAGAGTATCTCGATGATAATCTTTAAGTGTCAGTTTTGTTCTATTTGAGAAAGGCTGCACACATAAACAGCAGTATTCCTCATAACACTTCTGATAGTTAATACAGGAAAAAAAACATCCAACACATCAGGAATACATTTAATAGCATGGTCAAATGATTTAGCATTCCTTTCTTTTGCTCACTTATAACAAGCTAGCAAGAAATTATAGATGCATGCTAGTTGCTCTAAAGTGAAACCGTAGGATGGAATTAAATTTTTCACATTTCTGATAGCTGTAAACTTTTTATTGAAGGATGACTATAACAACAGAATTTATATTATAACCACTATCCAAAAGCAAATTATTCTGAAACCACACAAAAGACCAGTGAAAACAGCTCTACTTTCCAAAATAAGAATTTAATAAAAACCTTTTAGTTGTCTCTCCTCTCCTAGCGCGTCGGCTGCAAGCCTTTACAGAGTAAAGCATGTCCTCCCTGTGGTCACGTGGGTTTCCTCCGGGTTCTCCACATCTTAAAGACATGCTGTAGGTGGATTGGACACTCTAAATTGGCCCCAGGTGTGAGTGCGTGCATGTTTGTGCCTTCTGTGGAAGGTTGGGTGCTGGGCTGGCAACTCAACACTGTAAAACTCCACTGCCATTGATGAGCGGACAGGTGATCCACTGTGGTGACCCCTAACCGGGAAAAAGCCAGAAGTAGATTCTTGAAATGGTTTCCAACCCAAGTTATGAATTCTGTAAATTATAAATGTATGCATTATTTTAGGTATATTTTAAATTATAAACAGTGAAGAGAAAAGTCGTTTAGGTGTTTGTTTATTCTTGTTTGATATTGTCTAGAAACATTCCTCTTGCTGCAGTAAACAATGAATGCTTCTTTTTGGTTTAAGATGTATTTATATTTTTTGGTACCTTTTCAATTATATGAGAAAAAAACAAAACAAATTAAGTTGAAAGCTGATGAAGGGTATTGTTCATTCATCTGGCAATTTAATTGATTTTTTTGTCCTTGAAAGGAGAAACTATTTATTCAAATAACTATAATGCTTAGGTGCAGAGACAAGAACCATAATCAAAATACTTTTGTTATATGCATACTAAGACAGGAAAAGTATTTTACTAAGTTACTGCAAAGTTAGGTGTACATCTTGACAGATGAGTAATATGTTGACATCATTTGTATTTTTTTTCAGAAAGTTTAGAATATGGACCTATTTTTACTCAGGAACCAACCAATATTGTATTTCCTATTGATTCTGAAGGAGAAAAGGTGGTGTTAAACTGCGAAGCACGAGGAAATCCAACGCCTATTTACAGGTATTTTTTCCAAAGCAACGTTTTCAATGGTACTTATCTATGCATGTTGCGCTTGATATTTTCATTTTCCCTGAATTGTCATTAATCTTTTGGAGATGTTTGCAATAGATGATGCAAAATGTAAATATTAAGCAGAGTGATAAAATACAATATGTGTGGCTACACAGTGTGCATTTCTCTCAAATGCAGAACTATTGTCTTTAAGTATTTTTCAATAGTTTACAGTTCTAGGCTGTGCCTGCTATACTCCTGAATTAGGTAACTTGATATGGTTGATTCTATATCACTATAAGGATTTCATGAGAATGAATGCTATCAGTATAGCTTATGATTATGTTCACTTGGTAATATTGATTTTTTTCATCTGCTGTGTGCCTTGGATCAACTCCTCATAGGATCATAGCTTCATAGAAAGTATTGAGGCTAATGGCCCTAGAGCTCTTACAAGCCTAGCCATATTCATCCCAAGTTGCGCCAGTTGTCTGTAGTTAGGTGTGTGATGTTCACAGAGATAAGGGTCTATGGTAGCTAATAATGACTTTTTCTGTTTAGAAGAGACATGGACACCACCCCAGGAGTGAATTTTCAGGTCACCCATCCATTGATCTAGGTTTTGATATAAAAGAATCAGGGATGGGCTCCGTTTCAGGGGAACTGGAAGCTTGTTCCATGGAAGTGGCAGTCTCATGGAGATATTTATCTATCTTTCCTGCATGACCTGTTTATGTTAGAGGCTTGGATAAGATCCCTAGAGTGAGTGACCCTCATGCAGTTTGATGTGTAGCATTTCCATCAGGGCCAGGTCAGAACAACCTGTAGGGGACAGAATACAGCAACAGGGCTTTCAGTTTTTCTGCATAAGACTCGTTATGTGTACCCTGTCATTTCTTGGTAGAAACCTCTGTGGTCTCTCCAGTTGTTGCAGATGTGTATTGAGGTACATGCAAAAGGGAGCATTGTACTCAATTATTGGTCTGATGATGGCTGAATATAATGGAACTATAACATCCTTAGATCTAGATATGATGCCTTTACTTATAAGATGAGCCACATGGAAGGATATGTGGTGGTCAAAGTTCAGGTTGCTATCACCCTGAGTACCCAAATCATGTACCAATGGGTCTGCACTTAGGGGGTGCTGTCTATAATGTAATTAGCAGGCTATTGGCTTTCCGAAAGGGAATAATAATGCATTTTTATTTTGCATTTAGCTTTATTCCATGGCTTTGACACCAGTCATTTGTTTGCATTAATCCTGTCTGCAATATATTACCATCATTGGGAGACTCGATGATTGCTCCCCATTTGCAATCATCAGAGTACTTGGTCAACCACATGCTGTCCAATTTTGTCTGAACTTCTGAGAAATAAATTCCAAACAGTTAGAGTTCCAGCACTGAACCCTGTGGTACGCCACTGGTGACTGGTCTTTTGCTGTAGGTGAAATCACCCACTTTGACATTATGTGCCCTGACGGTGAGCCAGTTGGTAATGTAGGTGTTAATTCCCAATTGTGAGAGTTTCTCTATAATACTTGAGTGGAGGGTTCTGTCAAATGCCTTGGCCAGGTCAAGACAGGTGGTATGCACTGTCTTTCCCTTGTCCAGGGCTTCTGTGACTTTCTCAAAGAAATCAACTATGTTTAACAGGCATAATAAACTTTTAATGAATCCAAACTGGGTTGGGTCCAGAGATTGAATGTTACCTCTGCTCTTGTTAATAAGGTCCATAATGATTCTTTCCATGGTCTTGCAGATGAAGCAAGTCAAACTTATGGGTCTATAATTCCCAGGGTCAGTTGATGGTTTCCCTTTGCTCAGAGCGGTTACTGTTGCTGCTGGCAGAACAAGGGTCCTTTGACTCGTTTGTTCCCTGCCCTTAGCTTATTTGATTCCACATTGAGGAAACAATGTGGGTCTATTCCATTTACAGGTAAAATTTCTAAAGGTCCACTCCCTCTCTTCAAAATAAAAAAAATCCAGGTAACATGGTCACAACATAACTAATGCAAGTGAATATAAAGCTAAGTTTTATCACATATGCAGTCAAAGTGATATACTAAATATCTTAGCTTTTTTTTTCCAATTAATTAGGCATGAGATGTAAAAAATATGGAAAAGTTGAGTGGAAAATTATTACAATATACTGATGTGATCCTCCACAAAAAGTTAATTAATGGTCTACAACCTAAAACATCTTCTTATAATAAGATTTTCAGAGTCACTCTGTTACAAAAACATGAATAGAGAGGCCCACCAAAATTTAGTTATTAGCATAAGACTTGTGATGATATGGGCTAGTGCCAGCATAGCCAGCTGGAGTTCTGTAAAGAATTATATGTCCTTTGAATATCAAACTGATCTGCACAAGCTTATGTTACAAATATATTAGAACTGTATGGCATTTGAGTGCCAAACTGATTTGCATGGATGCTTATGCTGCAAATGTATTAGAAATGCATGGCCTTTGAAAATCAAAATGTGTTTGTAAAGTGGCTAGTGTTAAAAAATGTATCAACAGTGGGTCCTGCTGGACAGAGAAGAAGTTATACAGCTAGCTTACTTCTTACTTTAAGAAAAAATGCTGTTAATTGGACTACGTGTTGCACCATTGAAGTGCTTATGTCACAGCTTTGAATAGGACCGGAGATGGCATGTCTGGAAGAAGCCTTTGTTCATTAGTTCAGTAAAAAGAGGGGAAGCTCCAGAGCACTGCCATAAACATTTAGATGTGTATTGTAGCAGTCTATGCTAAATTCCTGTCTCAGCTCCAAAGGGGGATACTCTGACAACCTAGAGCCAGGTGACCAGATGAGGTAATTCTGGCAACCATCTTGGAAATTACATTTCAGATATTATATTGGGAAATCTCTCACTACTGACTATTCTGCATAGGGTCTGACAACAAGCAGGACCATTCACCACATCATCTGCCTATTCTATTAAGTAAGTAGGAAATAGTAATTCTCCTAGATTCAGTCAGGAAAATAGAGTAAATCTTAATTTAGGTATTGTTTTCTTTATTTTTCTGAGTCTGCTTATCAATGTTATTTTCAATATTTCCTGTGATATGAACTCTATGATTTACTGTAACTATATATTCATTATTTGCATGCTCTTTTATTATTTATTATTAAATATATTTAAACCTTTTATTGTGGCTGGTCCTTGTAGAATGTATTTAACCTTTGAGAGTGCTTATAATTTATTTGGTGACACTGGACCACTCCAGGAAGCGGTACCATATAATAATTCAAGGAATTACTCAGGGATCTAGCATCCAAGAAGTGGAGGAAATATTTGGAATTGAAGAAGAATGGCAGCACCTCAAAACAGCATGTGTTAGGACTACAAAACAGATATGTGGCGGAGTCAGGTATGGAAATAAGGTACATAAGGAAATCTGGTGGTGGACTGCAGAAGTCCAGGAAGTGATCAAAAGAAAGAAGGAGTGCAGGAAAAAATGGGAGATAGAAAAATCAACCAGGCTAGGAAGGAATACTGGTTGGCTAACAAAGAAGCTAAGAAAGGAGTTGTAATACCAAAGAATAGGGCACTGAAGACACTCTACCAACTTCTGGAAAGTGACTCAGTAGATGGTACAAAGAAACTTTATCAAGTTGCAAGGCAAAGGCAGAAAGATAAAGAAGACATCCAGATTCACTTCATAAGGGATGCCTGCAATGTCCTGATTACCAGCCCACAGGACATCAAAGGCAGATGGAAGGAATATTTCTAGCAGCTTCTGAATGAAGAAAACCTCACAGAAGCTGTGCTGCCCCAGAAACAGCCTATGATAACAGAAGAAGAGGGGCCCACCCTAGAAGAAATAAGAATAGCACTAAGAAAAATGAAGTCAGGGAAAGCAGCAGGCTCAGATGACATCACAGCAGATATGATAAAGACATTTGGTGAGATAGGGGAGAAATTGCTCCTGGGGGTACTCATAGCAGTTTGGAGAGAAAGACATATCTCAGATGACTGGAGAATAAGCATAATTGTGCCAGTGTACAAGAACAAAGGGGACATCTATATCTGTGAGCAGTACAGTGGCATCAAACTCCTACCACATTTCATGAAAGTTCTGGAGAGGGTGATTGATAAACAGATACACAGAGTAGAAGAATGTAAGATGGGAGATAAGCAGTTCAGATTCAGATCAGGATGCAGCACAACTGACCCAATGTCTGCAGTTAGACAGATAGTTGAGAAGAAGCTACAGATTAGGAAAGAATCCAACTGGGCATTCCTGGACTTGGAGAAAGCATATAACAAGGTCCCAAGAACGCTGATCTGGGCAGTACAGACATGGTTCGAAGTCCCAGAAACATTGGTAAAATTAGTGCAGGCTATGTACAATGACCCAATGACTCAAGTATGAACAGTGTTTGGCCTCAAAGAGGGGATCCCAGTGGGAATGGGTGTACACCAGGGTTCAGCTCCAAGACCACTGCTATTCATACTGGTGATGGACCTAATTAGCAAACAGGTTGGAGGGGACAGAGCAACAAAGTTACTGTATTCAGATGATGCAGCATTACAGGCAGACTCTGAGCAAGAATGTCAACAAAGGATAGAGGTATGGAATGCAACTAAAGGCAAATAGGATAAAACTAAGCACAGATAAAACAGTGGTATTGGCAGCAAATTGGGGAAGTCAGAAGAAACTGAGAAGTGAAATAGAAGGGAAGATAGTGGAACAAGTAAATAATTTCAATTATCTCGGAGGGGTGGTTGAGGAGAAGGGAAGTCTAAATGAAGGGGTCAAAGCTAGAATCAGAGGGGCTGTAGCCAACTGGCATAGGAGTCTCAGGTGTAGTCTATAACAAAAGAATGCCAAAGAAGTTGAAAAGTAAGATGTACAAGACAGTATTGCAACCAGTACTGCTGTATGGTACAGAAACCTGGGCAGTAAAGGCAGAACAGATGAAGAAGCTAGGGGTGATGGAAATGAAGTGCCTGAGAAAGGTGGTAGGGCAGACACTGTGGGACAGACAAAGAAATGAGGACATAAGAGCAGAAGCCAAAGTAGCTCCAACTGCAGAAAAGATCAAAGAGGATGGATAACAGTGATATGGATGCATGTGCAGAAAACCAGGATACAATCTGGTGAAGAAAATTTGGGACAATTAGGAAGAAGGTAAAAGGAACTGAGGAAATCCAGCAAAGAGGTGGATGGATTGTGTGAAAAAGATCTGTGACAGTCAGGCAGAAGTGTGGCACTAAATCAAGATAGATGGTGAAAGTTAACACTATACCCTGATCCCTTGTAGAAAATAGGAAAAAAGGGGGCTGGTGATGATGATGATGATGATCAGTTGAATACTGTCATATGCACTTGTGTGCTGTGCAGTGGGGTGCAGAGGGAATTTAACATGCACACACTGTGTTTAATGTCATTATATGCAGAAGTGTAAGATTCACCCATTAATCGCAGTTGCCATCTGTTACATGTAATCATTCAGTTTCAGCATACTGTTCTCAATATAAATATACTACTGCTGTTAAACCATCCTTCCTTAGCAGATATCTGTTGATACTTCATATGTGGGTAGTAGCCAGTGTCCACACCAGCTCAGATTATGCCAGTGCCATTGTTATTCCTCATTGGATGTTAAATGGAGACGTGTAAGAGATCCTCCCCAAGTACTGCTACAGACAATTGCATTCTACCTTGCATTTTCTCTGGCACATCCTACAATATCATCGGCCCTCTTTTTGCACTATATTAATTGATGGTTCCTTCTACCAACATTAACATTCATAACCACTTGTTCTCTGCCTTTGCCCTCTCAAATTGTTGGGGCCCCTTTTACTAAAATGCATTTGCCATATCTCCTAAGGGTTTCCATGAGGATGAGGTTCCCTTTATAGCTAAAATTGTCCTTTCTGTGTGTGGATTCATGCAGCTGCATCATTAATGTTCCTAAAATAACATGGCAGAGTCATAAACTGAAACCTTTCATCCAATCATCAACCAAAAAATACAGACATGAAAGTATGCCTTCTTCAATCAACAGTAAATCAAAGATATGAGTACAAAACCAGTTTTGGTGACACAACATCAATATCCATATTCACTTGCAAAGTGCCAATCCTGCAAATTAAAGTTGTTTTGTAGTAATCTGTGCATAATTATCAACAGATTCATACTAGTATTATAAGCACATTGCTAACAGGCTTGTATCCGTCTTCTAACATTAGCCTGTAGTCATACTGCCATTTTTTTCATTCAGGAGCAACACTGTGAAATATCACAGTGGTGCAGTATGTATCCTGACACATTAGACTAGAATCATTTCAAATTATGATCTTATATCCTGACTAGTGTAATCATTAAATTCCACCAAAATGAATTTTTAAAATATGTTTTACATTGCCAGTGGGACTACTTTCGTATACATTCTAGTTTAACTGTCTTGAATTTCCGTTTATAATGACACAAATCAGTATTGACATGAATCATCCATATCTGACAATCATATCAATAAAAGCACAATTCCCCAAGTGAACAATGTAATCTAATATCAATATAAAATGCTTATTAATAATGTCTAACCTTTTTACCACTTATTCCATACTTAAAAACTTTGTGTTTTCATATTTCAAGTGAACAAAAGTTAATATGGTGGTTTGAATTTATTCACATACATTCAGGTTGATTTACATGTGTTATATGCAGACTAGGCTTTTTAACATTTATCTCTCTGAATCACTGTAATACATGACCATGTAAGGAAAAATCTGCATAAATGGTAATCATTTGAATTATTGGTACCTGCTCGATTGCTAGAGTGCTGAAACTGAGACTAAGTGGTAGAAAGAATGGAATTACATATACTAAGTCTAAGATGCCATTTCTCAGAATATACACTTTTCTCTGAGCTATGGCAATTTTGTACTTGGTATATACACGTTTGTGGGTGTGAGGGGACCCCCTGTAAAAAGATATCTGGCAGAAGAGTGATTTTCAACAGTCGGTCTTCTCCAAGTTTTTTTTTCCAGATGTTTGACTGTCAGTATTTCAAGTGCAAACATTTCAATAGGCAGCTGCATAAACAGGTCTCAGTTACATTTGAATGCACATCAGAAAGTGGCTGCATCCTCAGCAGTCCCCAATAGCCTCCAGGTGTCTGAGTGAAAATGTGAACACCTCTAGTAATTCTCTAATGCCCCTGTGATTAGAAAGAGGCAAAAAGAGTCAGATGCAGTTACGTCTTTATAATCAGGAAGGATAATCCACACTCATTCTGTATACCCTGGCACACCTCATCACCTCAAATCACCCAACACTTTGTATAAGCACACAATTACACATGCAGGAATATTTATTTATTTATGCAAAAAAAAAAAAAAAAAAAAAGAGGATTTTTATTGATGCGATACTGCAAAAGGAAAGCTTAAAAGATATGATTACCGTATGATGACATTAAGGTTGATTGTTCAAGTAAGGACAGGCAACAGTAAAACATAGAAGCAGAAACAGATGTAAGCAACTTTAAGAGCAATGATTACATAACTGGATTTTATTCAGCATGGAAATGAAATGAGAATATATTCCTTTAAAAACTAAAAGTCTATTTGCAAAGCATTTTGATAAAGCCAAAGTTGCCAGTGATAGCAGTGCAATGTCTAATGCCTCTACTTGTTTACTGGGTTTAGTTAAGGTGATGTCACACATCAGGGGGTGTTGTTCCAGACCTGTCAAACATAGCCCAGAACTTATATTCTTCATTCTGGTTCTGGCACATCAAGAGATGGCAGCACCTGTGAAGATATCAGGCTGAGCTCTGAAGTGGTGTGATAAATACATCTAAATCATGTTACAGCTTCTTTGGGATTTGTACCTGGAGAAAATGAAGTCCTGTATATGTGGCTTAGACTGGAAAACATGGACATCTGTTAGAGTTGGGTGAGCATCTGACATCCCTAAGAGGGATGACCTGCTCTAGCCCCCACTGCCACTACATTTATGATTACCTATAGAAGCGTAGGTCTGAGTAGCTGATGGAGTGGTTAGACAAGGTGATGATGAGAAAGTCATTTTTCTACACTAAGTATTTCTCATTTTTAAATCTTATCACAAGTAGGTTTAAGATATATGTTATAGAAATATTGTACAACTACGTAAATGCAAGAAGATATGTATGTGTAAGTGGAAAATGTGGAAAATGTATCTATATGTAATCCAAAGCTATGAGTAAACATCAACATAACTGTAAACAGAAATGCATTTGTATAAAACTATGTTTATGTGCTGACATTCTTTTGTGTATAAATACAATTATATATGTACAAAAAGGAAATATTTGTAAATATATATACATGAAAAAGTAAATCTGCATGAGTATACATCATTTTTTCATGTAAAAAAAAAATATATATATATATATATATATATATATATATATATATATATATATATATATATATATATATATATATATATATATATATATATATACATATTATACACAAACAGAAAAGAAGCTATTGATATCCCCATATAATTTCATATATTGTAATCATTAGCTTGGTAATTAACTGTAGTACAGTTAAACAATTCTTAGAAGTAAAAGATTTGGTTTGTGTAGGCCAGTAAA
Organism: Protopterus annectens; assembly: GCF_019279795.1. Taxonomy (NCBI): domain Eukaryota; kingdom Metazoa; phylum Chordata; order Ceratodontiformes; family Protopteridae; genus Protopterus; species Protopterus annectens. The sequence continues at coordinate 916,279,439 of NC_056735.1, forward strand.
CAATTATTAATATGTTAATTGCATAAGAATATAATTTCTTCCAACATACTATCTGCACACACAGGATGGCTGAACTCAGCCACCACACCCTAGTCAAAGTGGAGGTATGGATTAAAGTATCATGTGAATGACAAGCAAATAGAAAATTGAGAAATGTATTAATTATGCATGCATTTCTACTTAATCCCGTTATATACTTACATTTATTAAGTGACAAATTATGAAAGCACACATTGCCATGAAAATTTTTGACTGCATGCATCATGTAAAAATAAATACATCTGGTTTAATAAACACTGAACAGGAAGGATGTCATAACTTCCTTTCATTTGCTACAATTTTATGTGTGTGTGTATCACGTCTGTATCTATGAGGGGAAAATAAAAGTCTGTTGCTTAGATATTACTTAAAACTTCAAGGGTTTGTAAGTATGTAAGTCAGGGTGAAAAGAAGAAACTACAAAGGAATTGTAAGTTGCATAAAATACCCATTCCTCAAATAGACAAGCTCTAATGTAAAAATTGGAAAGATGTCATATAGTCATAACTTGCTTTAAAAGAAATACCTATTAGCACAGATAGACTACTTAGAGTGAAAGTATGAAATTCTGTACTTTACTCTTTTCTTGCTTAATAAATGGAAGTATATAGCAAAACTTGATATAAAAGTGTTCACTAATATCACATATCCTAAGCAAGAACAGCTATAACTGAACTACTTTTCTGACTAGTAAACATTTTCACATCTTGTATGTGTGATTTTAGCCAGGTTTCTGTTAATATTGCTATGTCTAGAGAGTACTGGCTGAGGGTTGCATGAAATTCAGGAGTTTTATTTTATATGCTTCTTAGGTTCATGTTTAGAATGGAGATCAGTCTTAATATGTGGGAACTGAGTGATGTTTGGAGTGAATGGGATGTAACAAGAGAGGGGTGTTTGTTGTGGGGGTTGAGGGCCAGGGTTAGGGTGCATGACTCTGCTTTGTTTAATTTGAGTTGACTTGTCTGGAAATAGGTGGGTAAGTTTGGTAAGTAGTCTAGCATATTTGTGTAGTGGGCATGGATTTATTTTTAAATGTACATATTTATATGAGAAAAGTTTTGTAATGGAGCTGTTGAGGAGATGTGGTGAAAAAGTCAGAAATAGTAGAAGGGGATGGGGATATGAATGGGTTGTTGGGAGAATGAATGGTGGTGACAAGTTGGTTTTGATAGCATGTGTAGAGGTATGTAGTACTGAGCATGGTTCATAATGTGAAGTGTTGGAGTAACATTATATGTGTATTTAATGTTGTTGGTTAGGGCTGGCTTGGTAAAAATGGATGGTAAGGGTTAATGTGAGTGTGGAAGCTCAGGGAGGGGTTAAATATAAAGTGTGGAGTTAATTAACATAACGTGTATGATTAACAGGTTTAGTTGTAGTGATTGGCTGGTAGTGGAAGGAGGTGTGCTATGCTCAGTGATTAGGCATAAATGTAGGAATAGAGGAGGTGGGTTTTGGGGGTAGGGTAGGGGAGTGGAGTGAGCCTGAGTGCAGCGAGGGCAAATGGAGCAGGCTGCAACAGGCTGGGACAGGTGATGTTTGTGGCAGACTGCAGAAATAGAATCAACCACTATAGCTATAAGTAGTGGCAGACAAACACTACAACTTTGGTGTTGCAGTAAAGTAACTAGCCAAAGATGCTATATGCATCTATCTGTGGGTAAGGGAGAGCATTAAATAGACCAGAGAATATAAGATATACTATGCTACAACAACAGCAATAAGCACATTATAAAAATTAGAAAAGGGGGTAGGGGAACAGCAAGAGTTTAGGTTCAGTGGTATGCATGCCTGCAGTCACTAACACACAGATAATGACAGTAATAAGTCGGGATAAACATACATTAATATATTTGAAATTCTTGCTGAGCTGTTACAGCTGTGTAGAGGAGACTGATAGAGCTTCAGATTGGGTAGAGGGGTGTTCTGCACTGCTAGTTAGCTGGGAAGTACAGCCTGAAAAAGAAGAGCGAGAATAAGTTATGTGAGAGAGAGAGAGAGAGAGAATAAAAAGAAAAACATGCAGGCATTAGGGAACAGAGAATGGTTTACAGAAAGCTGGAGTTGTAGGGTTGACTGGAAAAGTATGCAAATAAATAACACTGCTATGGATTCAAAACAACAGCACATAGCATAAAATATTGCAACTGCAGTGGTCCAGTAGTAGAAATAAGCTAACATACAAGCAAAATAACATAAGTCAGTGACCAGCACAGATGACAGTAATATGAAGGTAAAGGCAGAACACTGTATGGTTACTGTATGATTAGAGTATAAACACAGCTCTATGCTAGGTAATTATTAAGCAGATAAATAACAGCACCAAGGTCACTTTGAACCAAGATTATAACAGAGCAGTGCTGAGAGATTCAATACGGTAGCAAACTGACTGTAGAGCAGATTTCAATGTACTACTCACCCATACAGTTAAAATGTTGACAAGCATAAAGATAACACTGGACTGCTCACCCCTACCACTAAAAGAGCAGGTTGCACAGCATTATATATAATAAGGTGACACCAGAATCATAACGGTTTAGGAAAAACATGTCAGTAGTATCCTATGGAAGCACAGTTAAGGAGATGCTCAAGTTACCAAGAGCTACTTGCTTAAAATACCTTGGCACACATTCAGTGCTTAACACTGATATGTGACTACAAGCAAGAGGTGAGTAGAGAATATTCCAAAACAAAAATTAAGAGTACCTTTTCTCCTGGCTTACTCTTGAATCCATATACAAAGAAAAGTACAGTTGTGTACATTTATCATAAATGTAGATGTTCGAGTGTATTCACTGTTGCAGTCATCACATTTGGGTTATCTGCTTGCAGTAGCCCTCAGTCAGCCTGATTAACAAAGTCTTGGGTCCTGCATCAGTTGCTGTCCCTTCTTCCATGACGTCAGGTCGTCAATGGTATAAAACATGCAGCCAACGCCATTACATCAGTTTTTCTTGTCCCAAATATCAGGTGCCCCCTTAATGGGAAGCAATTAAATCTATAAGTATACAAGGTTATACCTCCAACAAAAAAGCAAATACACCAAAAAGCTTTTGAGCGTAGTAAAGTAGAGTAGAGGTATAGCCCAAAGAAGAAAGGGGGCTGGAGGGAGGGTAACCAGGGCTGCAACAGTGAATACACTCAAACATGTACATTTATGGTAAGTGTACATAAGTGTACTATATTCTTCATGTTTCACTATTGCAGTCATCACATTTGAGTAGATTCCCAAAGCTAAGGATGAGAGGAGGAATTTAGATAGCATTAGGACCAGCTATAAGGCTCTGCAAGACTGCACTGGCAAAGCCAGCTCTGGATTTAGAGAAAATTGGCAGATGGTAATGCTTGGTGAAAGTATTTACAGAACTCCAGCTAGCAGCTTCTAGGATGTCCCTGGTATCGACGCCTCTGAGAAAGGCTGTAGAGATAGATCCAGCCCTGGTTGAGTGGGGTCTGATACCCTCTGGAATAGGTTTTCCATGGTGCTTGTAGCAGAAATTAATGCAATGGCCTATCCATTTGAAAATGGTTTGCTTTGAAATAGCCTTGCTCTCTGCCCCTGCAGCAAATTCCACCAGCAGTTGGTCAGATTTCCTTTGCGGTTTAGTCCTGTCCTAGTAGAATCTAAGTTGTCTGTGCATGTCTAAGGGCAGTATCCATTCCCCTTTATTCTGTGGGTTAGGAAAAAGGTTGGCAAATGAATGGACTGATTAAGGGCCACACTGGATACCACCTTGGGCATGAAGGAGGGATTGGTCCTGAGGGATACCCTGTCTGCCTGAAAGATGATAAAAGGGTCCACTGCTATGAGGGCCTGTAATTCAGATACCCTTCTTGCTGAAATGATTGCTAAAAGGAAAGCTGCTTTCCAAGAGAGAAATTTTAAATCTGCAGTGGCAGCTGGCTCGAAAGGAGGAAGGGTGAGCTTTTCCAAAACAAAGTTAAGGTCCCTGGCTGGAGTTGGGGCTCTCCTGGGTGGTCGTAGATTTTTGGCCCCTCTGCGGAACTGCTTAAGCAGTGGATGAGACAAGGGGGGAGGTTCTGTGTTATAATAAGCTGAAATGGCTGAGGCGTGAATTCTGATGGAGGAGAAAGACAGGCCCTTGTGAAGCATCTCAGTTAAGTATTGTAAAATCTGATGTAAATTGGGCACTGCTGTGCTCATCCCTTGAGATTGGTTCCAGGCACAGAATCTTTTCCATTTTTCAGCATAAGATTTTTTAGTACTAGGCCTCCTTGCCTCTAAAAGGATATCCATCACCGATTTACTGAGGGATGGTAAAGGAAAGATTAGGTAATTAGCCGGGCTGCTAGGTTCAGTGTATGAAGCTGAGGGTGCAGAATCTGGTTCTCCTGCTGAGATAATAGGGTAGGAGTCTGAGGCAGGTGCCATGGGGCCAGTAGTGGCACACTGCACAAGAGGGGTACCAGTGTTAGTGTGGCCAATCTGGTGCAATCAAAATCTTCCTTGGTTTGTCTTGTTTGATCTTTAGTAGTACTTTGGAGAGCAGAGGCAGAGGAGGAAAGGCATAAACTGATAGGTTTTTCCAGTTGAAGGACAGAGCATCCACTTTCCAAGCTTGTTTGTGGGGAGTCCTTGTGCAAAATTTGTCCAATTGATAGTTCTGGGAGGAGGCAAACAGGTCTATATCTGGGCTCCCCATTTGCTTGTCAACATGTTGAAAATCCTTGATTCCAGCTTCCACTCATGCGGGTCCTTGAGGTTTCTGCTTAGTCCGTCTGCCAGTGTATTTAGTTTTCCTAGCAGGAATTGAGATTGTAGATGCACTTGGTAGCTCAGGGCTGTGTTCCACAATGCCATGGCTAGTCTGCTTGGGGGTAAGAAGGTGCACTCCCCACTTGTTTATGTACCACATAACAGTGGTGTAGTACATCTTTGCCATTAATTGTCCTGGAAGAAAGTGGTCCTTGAAGGCTGTCAGAGCATTCTGTACAGATAACGTTTCTTTTTGATTGATATTCAAGTGCATTTCACTTGAGTTCCATTTGCCCTGAATTCACTTCCCTGCCAGGTGAGCCCCCCATGCATAATATGATGCATCTGTTGTTAGGGTTTGGGCGGCAGGGGATGGTGAGAATGGTAGTCCCTTGTTTTGGTGGCAGGCCTCTGCTGGCGTAGGCAAGGTATGATTTTTAGATACCATTGTAATTTCTTCATATGCAGTCTTGCATATGGAATTAGAAGAATGCAGGAGGCCATGAACCCCAAGGCTTGTAGTATTTGCCTTGCAGATAGTAGGGTTTTTGTTGCCACTTGTTTGAAGTAGGCTGTCAAATGAATTTGTCTCTCTGGCATGAGAAAAGTCATCTGGGAAGTTGTATTCAAGCTTGCTCCCAGGAATATGATTTGTTGACAGGGTACCAGGTGTGGTTTCTTTTTGTTTATGGTGTACCCCAGACAAGTTAGCACCTTTTGTACAAAGGCCAGATGATTCAAAAGTATGTCCTGGCTTTCTACCTGAATTAAACAATCATCCAGGTATGGGTATATTTGAATAATTCTTTGCCTGCAAAATGCGATGACTAGGACTAGGCACTTTGGCTTATCTACTGTGCCCAGGGTATTCACAAAGGGCAGTACAGAGAACTGGTAGTGATTGTAGCCTGCTTTGAAGCATAGGTATCTTCTGCAAGATTCCCTGATTGGGATGTGCAGGTATACTTCCTTTAATTCGAGTGTTACCATCCAGGCATCTTTTCCTAGCATAGGAAGCAACTGGTGAAGAGTCAGCATCTTGAATTTTGGAATCACCAAATAGGTGTTTAGAGTAGACAGGTCCAGAATAGAACGCCATGAATTGTGTTTTCCGGGTACCAGGAAAAGTCTTGTGTAGAAACCTTGTCCTGTTTCCTCTTCTGGTACAATTTGAATAGCCTTTATGTTTAAAAGAGAGAGTATTTACTTTTGAGCCTATGCCCACTGATTTGGGAGTAAATCTTGCCACCCTTTTGGCGTTGGTAATGTGTGGAAGTGAAATCTGTATCCTTGGGGCACTATATTTAAAACCCATTTGTCCTGGGTAATGAGTTCCCAGTTTTTGGCCTGCAGACCAATCTTTCCCCCTAAAGAAGCATTCAGTTGAGAAGTGTTTGGAAGTTTTAGAAACAAGTCATTGAGACATTTTTCCATGGGGGGAGTCTTACTACTCCCAGATTTGGAAGCGGAAGCCCCCCACTGCTTAGTCTTGTGCGAACCCCCGGACTGAAACCTGGGATTTCTGCTGTGTCTGGGTTTGGATTGAGAAGGCCTGGAAGGAGCCGGAAAGAACCAGTTCTTAGAGGGCCAATGCTTACTAAATCTTGGAGGCTAAACTTGTAAGAAATCTTTAACAGTTTTCATAGATTTAGCTTTATCTTCCATCTTTTTAAGAACTTCCTCAGCTTTGTTGCCAAACAGGTGGTCCTGATTTAAGGGAGCATCCAACAGTTTAGCTTTAACATGATCAAGCAAAGATTGCTCCTTAAGCCAAGCATGCCTTCTGAGTACAGACCCAGTGACAGCAGCCCTGCAAGAGGCCTCTAAAGAATCAAACCCACATTGCAAACTATGTTTTCCAACCTGTTCAGCAGAATGCATTAAATCCTGTAATTCCTTATTTTCAGCACAGTCAGGAATTAACATTATTTTCTGTTTAAGCAATCCAATAATATGTTGTTGATATGTTAACATATGAAACTGACAGTTTAAGCCCCTAATGGCCAAGGTTGCAGAAGTGTAAACCTTCTTACCCCATCTATCCAGTGCCCTGGAGTCTCTATCAGAAAGGGTAGGGGTTTTGGCAGTAAAGGCCTTAATGTCCTTGGGTCCCTGTAAAATAATCTCTGGATCTGCAATAGGATTTTTAAAAAGGAACTTGTGACAATCAAAAACCCTGTAATATCTGTCAGGTTTTCTGGGAGCAGGAGGCAAGGAATCAGGGGCCAAACTAGATTCCAAAAAGGCATCATCAACAATGTCTAGTACAGGAGGTATAGCTATAGGCCTATGCTGAGGCAAGAGTAAGAAATCCCTAAGCCTCTTTTTCAAATCAGAAACATCCTGGCTTTCCTTGTGGAAATGCTCCCTTAGAGTTTGCAAGGTTTCACCAAATGAAAAATCCTATGGAGGGGAAGCAGAGGGAATATAATCATCTGCATCAGAATCCTCATAAGTAGATAAGGGTAAATCCAGATCATCAGAAGAATCAGAAAAATCAGAATCCTGGTCAGAAGATTCATAAACAATTTCAGTCCTAAGTCTCTTAGAAGAGGGGGGTTGGCTTCCCCTGATTAAAGTTATAAGATCTTCAGCAATTCTTATCATTTGTTTTTTAGACATAGAGGCCTGAGAATGCAGCCTGGGCGTCAATTTTCTAGGCATTGTTCAAGGTTTAGTCCTTGAAGAAGGAGGCATCAGTTTAATATGCAAGTCCGTAGGCCTGAATACACCCTCAGAAGATGGTGCCTGTACAGCGGCTCTGGACACATCCAAGGTAGAGACATCCGCAGGTTCCAGAGTTGAAACATCTTGTGGCATACCAGACTCCGAAAGGGTCTCAGTAGAGGCCTGCGAGTTAGAAGTAGCGGGTATCAGGGGCTGCAAAAGCACCTCACTGAGTACTGGCGAACTGGCGACTGGCTTAGGAGAAGTGTTGTCGGTAGCTTTGGACCTAGGTGGCCTGTCTCTGTCTTTATCTTTGTGTTTTTTCAGAATTCTAGAAGTTGGATGGCTTACCAATGACATTTCTGGATAATTGAACCAAGAACCGAAATATTTAGAGGTGAAAATATACTGACGATGGATAGTGCATTGATTAAATAAAGCACAAAACCGACAGCAAGGTACATCATGGTCAGGGCCTAGGCAAGGAATACAGTACGATTGAAAATCTTTGTGAGGTATTTGCTTTCCACAAGAAATGCAATTAACTTTTACTGACATCGGTAAGGAGCAAGAAAAAGTTTCCCCAATGGCGTACTTAGCTTTAGTTGAAGACTTCAGTTCTGAAAGTTAAAAACGAAAATTTTGGGAGTCAGCCGACCGGCACTTGTGAACTACTTCTACTTCGGGCACCGCACGGCAAGAAAGACTGATGTAATGGCGTCAGCTGCATGTTTTATACCCCTGATGACCAGACGTTATTGAAGAAGGGACAGCAACTGATGCAGGACCCAATATTTTGTTAATCAGGCCAACTGAGGGCTACTGCAAGCAGACAACCCAAATGTGATGACTGCAACAGTGAAACACAAAGAACATTTCATTAAAACTTTATTCAGCTGAAGGAAAATTCTCAGAAACGGTTCTGGAAGCATGGGAAGACCTCAGTGTCACTGCTCGACAGAGGCACAGCAAAATAATGGGTATAGTTCCCCATACTAAAGGGGTGGCATAAGCCACAAAACGATGGGCTAGGCTTGTAAATGCCCTCGGGCAGATAGCCTAGTATGAACCTATGAACCTATGAACATTTACTTTTTCATTTCATTTAAATACATATTATATTATTTCTGCACACAGCTGCTGTACAACCCATATCCGTGTTAAATGTCAAGTGTATTACCATTCCTTATGTAACACCAGTATATGTCATTAGTATGAGTAGACTGTAAATGTGTGAATCACCACCACTTCATTGCACTGTACTGATTCTTCCCATGCTTCCAGAACCGTTTCTGAGAATTTTCCTTCAGCTGAATAAAGTTTTAATGAAAATAAACCTATAAATAAATCATCCTAATCAATCGGTCTATCCAAGAAGGTCTTGTACCCAAACTCTGGAAAAGGGCTTTCATCATTCCCCTGCACCAAGGAGGCAATAATAACAATATTACTAACTTTCGTCCCATCGCCATCCTCTCTCCTATATCAAAACTCCTAGAGAAATGTATCCATCTTCATCTCCTTCCCTATCTCTTAGATAACAGCTTACTAACTTCCACACAACATGGATTCAGACCAGGTCACAGTACCATGACTGCCCTCCTTTCCTTCCTGGAAACTGTAAATAAAGACAGAGATTCTGGCTCCACTGTATCTACCCTCTTTCTTGACCTGTCTAAGGCCTTTGATACTATCTCTCACAACCTTCTCCTTACTAAACTATCTAACCTAAACCTATCCCCTTCCTCTCTCAATTGGTTCACCAGCTATCTCTCTAACAGACAACAAGCTGTCAAGTGGAAAGGCCATCTCCACATTCCTTAACACACCCACTGGTGTCCCCCAAGGATCCATCTTGGGCCCTCTCCTTTTCAATATATTCATAAACGATTTTTTCCATTCAATTCCCCATGCTAAACTTATTCAATATGCAGATGATTCTACAATTATCTGTGCAGCCAGATCCATCCCCACTCTTTTACATCTAACTCAAGATGCCTTCTCTACCACAGAACAGTGGATGAAGGACAATCATCTAGCACTCAATGCATCAAAAACTAAACTTATGGTATTTACCCCCTCAAAAACCACAACCTTTGATAGTACACTATTCTCCATCACTAGCCAGAATAATACACCTCTCGAACTAGTATCTGAAACCAAACTACTAGGAGTCCAGATTGATGACCAGCTTAGATTCAAAAGCCACCTACTACGAAACATAAAAAAAACCCACCAGAAACTCGGCATGCTGTACCGTAACAATCAATTCCTCACTACATCTACGAAGATCACTCTTGCTACTACATTTCTCATCCCCTCTCTCCTGTATGGTGTCCCTCTCCTAACAAACCTACAATCATCTCTCAAAAGTAAACTGTCCTCCTGTTATAATAAGATTGCCAAATTTGCCACCAGCCACAAATCATCTACCCATCACTGTACATCTCTGCACAAACTCAATTGGCTAGAGCTTCCTCACTATCTCTCATATACTCAGCTCACTTTTGCTCACAAACTAATTTTTCAACCCTCACTCTGTCCCTCTCTCAACTCTACCTTTAAAATGCACATGCCACAAAGACTCCTAAGATCTAATAACCAAAACCTAATAGAACTGTACAAACCCCTTCACTCTCCAGGACAAAACCTCCTATCCTATGCCCTGGCACGCATATGGAACTCACTTCCTCCCTCTATCCGTACCACCACCAACCTCCCTGCCTTTAAAAATCACTGCACTCACATTTAACATCCTCATGGGAATGCTCCTTCACCCACCCCTCATAGCCTATTCCCCACCTCTTACAAACAACTATATCATATATTACAAGACACCAATTTAGCCAACTGTAACAACATCTTATCATTTGACAATCCCTACAATTCCACTCATGGAACTATATATTTACACAACAGCAATGCTTGCTCCTATTCAGAACTTAACCCAAGGATCTTTATTTCATCTACTTATATCTTAATTTTCCTACAAAATAAAACCCATAACTTATCACTGTAACTGCTTAACCTTTGTTTTGTTTTCTCTGTAATCCACAAATGACTTAAATTTTAAACTGCTGTAATCTTTTTGTTACCATTGTTTAAAGATTTGTCTCTAATCTACAAATGATTGAAATTGTAAACTAATGTAATCTTTTTGTAATGTTTGTTTTGGAGCTTTTCTCCCCAGGACTCCATTGAAAATGGGTTCTTCTTGGCCCAATGGACTATCCTGGTAAACCAACTGCAAATAAATAAATAAATAAATAAACAGTTAATAAAGATTAAAATGATTTATGGCAGCATACCAAATCTATTTCTCCATTTCTTGTTTGTCTCTCTCTCTCTACCCTCTCTCTCTCTGTTTCTTACTTTAATTATGCATTCCTTGTCCTTTGTTTTTACTTTCTATGTCTGCCATTTCTGTTCTTTTTTCCAGATGTTCAGAATCCCTAGCAGCAGCCTGACCACTTTCCTCCCAGGTCATGGAGAATTCACCACTGTCTATTGAGGGATGTCCTGACAAGGTTGAGAGGCTGCATCTGTCCTGAAGGCACATTGACACTTGTCAGCCTGGCAGACCTCACAGACCATAGACTCCAGGACTTGGTTGAGGATGTGGTAGAGAAGATAGTAGAGAGATGCCTTCAGCCACAGGTCCGTGCCCCCTCAACATCCGGGACCTCCATTGCAATACCATTAGGCTTAGGAAATAGTTGATGTCCTGTGGACTGGGGGTTCATGCTAAGCTTAACTACTCTTCATATATCTCTCTCCTCTTCTGATCCTCTGTCCTATACTTACTTCCCACCATAACTAAACTTTTATATATAAAAAAAAACTTGAAAAAATAGTGTGTTCTACCCCTGCCATAAAGATAATACCTCTCCTTCTACAAGCACAATCCTCTTAATGATTTCCTTTTGTCTTTCCGTCTTTGTTATGTCTTCTCTTTTTCAGTCTTTCTATCTCCTCCTTTCTACTCAGTATAGAAAAGAGCAGCATGTCCAGATAAGGATGTCCATATATAAAACATATAAAACCACTTTATATTTTTGATAACTTAATGATAAAAGCTAAGCTCTCTGTCACATGCCTTAATGACTTCAAGCATGTTTGCACACAGCTATGTTCATCCATAATATCTGAAAATAATAATGCCTTTGTATTGACTTACTTAGCGTGAATAACCCATGTTTAGTCTATTGTATATAGGAACACTGGGACTCTTCATGACAAAAAAACTAAGCAAGTGTAAACCTTTATCTAAATATACACAATAATGCCTTTGTATTGACTTACTTAGCGTGAATAACCCATGTTTAGTCTATTGTATATAGGAACACTGGGACTCTTCATGACAAAAAACTAAGCAAGTGTAAACCTTTATCTAAATATACACAATAATGCCTTTGTATTGACTTAGTTTGTGTGAATAACCCATGTTTAGTCTATTGTATATAGGAACACTGGGACTCCTCATGACAAAAAAACTAAGCAAGTGTAAACCTTTATCTAAATATACACAATAATGCCTTTGTATTGACTTACTTAGCGTGAATAACCCATGTTTAGTCTATTGTATATAGGAACACTGGAACTCTTCATGACAAAAAAACTAAGCAAGTGTAAACCTTTATCTAAATATACACAATAATGCCTTTGTATTGACTTACTTAGCGTGAATAACCCATGTTTAGTCTATTGTATATAGGAACACTGGGACTCTTCATGACAAAAAAACTAAGTAAGTGTAATCCTTTATCGAAATATACACAATAATGCCTTTGTATTGACTTACTTAGCGTGAATAACCCATGTTTAGTCTATTGTATATAGGAACACTGGGACTCTTCATGACAAAAAAACTAAGCAAGTGTAAACCTTTATCTAAATATACACAATAATGCCTTTGTATTGACTTACTTAGCGTGAATAACCCATGTTAAGTCAATTGTGTATAGGAACACTGGGACTCTTCATGACAAAAAAACTAAGCAAGTGTAAACCTTTATCTAAATATACACAATAATGCCTTTGTATTGACTTACTTAGCGTGAATAACCCATGTTTAGTCTATTGTATATAGGAACACTGGGACTCTTAATGACAAAAAAACTAAGCAAGTGTAAACCTTTATCTACATATACACAATAATGCCTTTGTATTGACTTACTTAGCGTGAATAACCCATGTTTAGTCTATTGTATATAGGAACACTGGGACTCTTCATGACAAAAAAACTAAGCAAGTGTAAACCTTTATCTAAATATACACAATAATGCCTTTGTATTGACTTACTTAGCATGAATAACCCATGTTTTGTCTATTGTATATAGGAACACTGGGACTCTTTATGACAAAAAAACTAAGCAAGTGTAAACCTTTATCTAAATATACACAATAATGCCTTTGTATTTACGTACTTAGCGTGAATAACCCATGCTTAGTCTCTTGTATATAGGAGCACTGGGACTCTTCATGACAAAAAAACTAAGCAAGTGTAAACCTTTATCTAAATATACACAGCTTTGTCTGGGATTGCCTCTAACTAATTTTATTACATTTAGTAAACACTAACCTTACGCAGTCCCAATCAACTCTTCTTTGCACTATCTAATGCACAATTGTTATTTGCACAGAGGTTATCTGTGTCTCGCTTACAAGGCAATATCAGACTCTGACCTACTAGCAAATCATGAACAAGGCCATCTGCCCTCATTTACATAGCTATTATGCACACTGCATATCTGTACAGTTTCAGATACCTAATGACTTACAGGACCATACTGTGGATTTTCTGTAGGATTTCTGAATTGCATATGGCCTTTGTATATATGTTCTATCATAAGAATCACTGATAGCATGTACTGCTAGGAAGAGAGTGGTTTGAGTACGGTAAGTGGATGGTAATAAAGTAAAATGGCAAGATGTGATCCAGTTTAGAAACAGTAGTTTGAAACCACACACTGGCTGATGTGTTAATGTGTGCAACAACCTACAGTTGTATGCAATACAAATTTAAATGAGCTGTAAAACAGGAATAACATTTTATAAGAGATTCAGGGAGGACCACAAAATGCACCATATGGAGATTTTGTTCAGAAAACCACTACTGCTATTCTGAAGATCATGGATTGTCAGTATTGAAACAAAAAATTCTTTGAAGCAAAATTATTTATTGGACTGTAAAGAAATTAGAAATTCAAATGAGAAATGTGTGCAGGAGTACAGATTGAGGCATGCAATGAACTTCTGTTTTTAAATTGCTCACTCTAAGAGTAGTATTCAGTGTCCGAGTAAACTAGCATAGTACACTGTCATTTACTGCAGTATTACAATTTCCAGTTCTTATGATTGTAGTAAAATAAATAATTTGTTTATTATATAAAAACAGATTTTTTTTCAGGAAACGGGAGTCTAGGGAAGTCCAAGAGGTACATAACTGCTTCCAAATCTCTTCTTTATTTCTGTAATGGTATTTTAATTCTACACTCTAACCACATATCTTAGTGGCAGTCAGCAGTTAAGGATATAGGTATTCTGTTCTGGAGTTTATTTATTCATTCTTGAGTTTATTTGTTTATTAATTCATTCATTTGTGTTTATCTCCTACTGTTTTGCAGTGTATTGTTAGACAATCAAAAAAGCACAATTGACTTAATAAGTTCAAAGATCTGGTTATATTGCAATTGATAATTTAGTGGACAGAATTGAGGTTTAAAGCAGAGTAAGAAAAAATTATTCTAATATGTTAAGAATGAATTTTTTTGCTGTAGAAGCTAACATTGTTTGGAGCTTGGGATCATCGCAGTGTGAGGGTAGGAAGAAGGAAGGTTGTGTGAGCAGGGTGTTTCCCACCATGAAAAAAAGAATGTCTTAACCCCCGACCCCCGCTGGTGTTTGATAGCTTAACAATACATCAGCAAAAAGGGAGTATGGGTGCAATCAGATGCATTACATCAACTATAGTTATGCAGCTCTTCACTGGTAACAAAGTGGACTCAAGTTCTGCACTATTAAAGAGCTGTTTCCTGTGCCCAAGGTACCATGTTTGATTCCTTCCACCTTCACTTTCCTGCTATGTGTCCCAGAGCAAGTCATTAAACCAGAAAGTACTCCTAAGTTGTCCTAGAAAAGGGTCAGCTATGTCCAGTGGATATATCCAGTCAATAAATAAGTAATAAGGCATTTATTGTATGACCATGTAAACCCATAAGCCTGGTACTCATTATGTTGGAAAACAATGCAGTTTTCTCTGTGAACTACCCACTTGACAATATGTGACCATATGGCCTCTGTATAGAAGCAGCTTCAATACACTGAGGACACTTCTAAATTTTGCTTGATATATTTTGAGTAACTTATCTTTGCTGTTCAACAATATTTTCCATTCTTGAAATGGGTATTACAATATCTGTTGCTTTTTTTTCTTGATATGGCTTTGTCTGAAAGCCATTATTGTATTACCAGACTATTCATAAAGATAGCACACAACAACATTACTACATTAGCACTCTGTGTTTAATAAGCATGAGATGGTTAATGATAATGACAGGTGAAGTACAGAATAATTTTATATTCCTTGAAGGGCATAAAAGTATGCATAGTAAACACTGGTTTAATGTCTACACAAGAGCAACAGACTCAGTCGCTATGTGGAATGACCCCGAGCACAAGGTGGCAGGGAATAACTACTTTGCAAGGTCTGATGTGTCTCACATACCTTAGTAAGTAGCTTTTCCCTGCTGCACTGTGATCCATGCTTATGCCAAGCAGTGATTCAAAGATTCAAAAGAGATTTTCATTTGTTAGACACCTCTGCAGAGCAAGGATCATTACCATAATGTGTAATGAGGAAATCTGTTGCTATATGAGCTCCCATTTGTGGGAGCTTGAGAGCACCACTGTATGAAGGCAGATAGAATAATGGTTGTGTCAGCAAATTTGTCTGCACCAGAGGACATTTCATGAACTTTAGGACATCTAGTACCATAAAAAGAGTGTTTTCCCCACTGGTCTTGCTAATGAGCTCTGTAAGCTAGGCAATAGATCATCAGGGTTGGAAGATGCCTGAAGTTGGATGTAAACATGCAGTTTTGGTTCCATAACATACATGGTTAAAACATGCCTGTGCACAGCTGATGTAATATTTCTTAAGCTGTGTGCAGTTCTAAGGGGGAGGGGGTGTCATGCGCATCTTTTTATTTATTAAGTTATTTATTTATTTATCTACAGTTTGTTTACCTGGATAGTCCACTGGGCCGAGAAGAGCCTGTTTTCAATGGAGTCCCAGGGAGAAAAGCTCCGTAAGACATCATACAATTTAAACAAATCCCTAACAAATGAGTAATGCAGTGTTAAAATATAATTTAGATAAGAAATTTAAAAGAAAATTTAAGAAAGCATTTGTAAATATTTACAAATACCTTTGTTTATACAATGGAAATATAACAGTAGAAGCAAAGGAGCTTTGCATAAGTATCATACAAGAGTTATAGCAGGGTACAGACGGGGGACAGGAGGTTAAGTGTCGAAATAAGAAAAGAGGGAATAGTATGAAGAAGTAATGTATGAGGAGTGTAAGGAGGTGGGGAGAAAGGAGGATTAAGAGTTACAGTAGCTTAGTGAGAGGTATGAGAAGAGAGATGGAGGGAGAGTGAGAAACAGGGTATAATGCCAAGGGGAGTTATGTGGGGTGAGAGCAGGAACATTCCCAGAGGGATATGAGATGGGACTGAAGAAAGTCTTAAAGGTAGAGTGGTTATGGATAGTGTGAGTAAGAGGTGGCAGGGAGTTCCAAAGCCGCACTAGAGAAAAGGATAGTAGATCTTTGTCAGGTGAATGGGCAGGCTTGTGCAGCTCAATCAGGTTGTAGTTACTGGATCTCAGAAGTCTATCGGGTAGATGCATTTTGAGAGGAGACAATGGAGGGGGAAACAGAGGGACTGAAGATATGTTTGTGAGCATGAGTGAGTCGAATATCAGTAAGATAATTGGGGAGCTCTAGCCAATTTAATTTGTGAAGGGCATTGCAGTGGTGGGAGGAGGATTTGTAGCCTGTAGCAAACTTGGACATTTTATTTTAACAGGAAGAGAGTTTTGTCTTTAGAGAAGATTGTAGGTATAGTAAGAAATAGGGCACTATATAAAAGGGAAGGAATGAGGTATATAGTGGAGAGAACAAACTTAGTAGAGGGAGTGAAGTAGCGATTGTGGTGGTAAAGCATACCAAGCTTCTGGTGGGTTTTCTTGATATTCATTTGTAGGTGAATATCAAACTTAAACTGTTCAGTGATGGTTATGAGGACACCTAGAAATTTGGCATGGGATACCTTTTCACAGTGAAAAGATGTACTGCGGATTCACAGTGGATTAAGACCATTTACAGTATCTTAACATATTGTGTAGGGATCTTTATGAATCATTAGGTACTTTGGTATTTTATTACACAATGAGGCATCACTTTTCTGAATTCTGCTTTCCTGTTCATAAGCTGAATGCATATCAGCTTCATTTGTTAAAGTACTGTCATCTTTGTTTCTGCCTTCAGAAATTCTCACAATTAAAATTCTGCTGCATTACTGTGCTTTTTATCAGGTTCCTATTAGATGAGTGAAGACATATTCTATCGAATACGTCTTGGTTGAACTTAAAACGAGAAGGCAAAATAGCGAAGCGACTTTTAAGCAAATTTTTTCCCAGGGAAAGAATTCACTTGGCTGCTTCTGTTACTTTGCCATTTTCGGCACTGTAGTGTGATCTCGGAGTTGGTATATTTAAGTAGAGGGTGTAGGGGGGCAAAGCCCCCACTTTATGTATTTTTTCAATTTTTTTGTTCTTTTTTTTTTTTTTTTGTAACCGATTTTTTTCCAAGCTGTTCTGAGCTTTCGAAATTGTAAGCTTTCACTTACATGGGATCGATTATTCATCATTCACTTTTTTAAGCATTCGATGATATAATATAGACCCCTTTTTATCTAGCAACCTGTAGTTCATAGACTGTCTTTTTTTTTTTTTTGTACTACTTCAGCTCTTTGTATATCCCAAGTGATCTTAAAAAAATGTCCCAAAGAAAACTACTTAGTGACACAGGCAGCTCCTAACCACTTTATCTTATGAATGGGTTCCCTCAAATTATTTATGGTATGATCCCAGTTATTCTAATTAGGGGTAATATATAATTATCAACCACTGGATGGGTAAGGCCAGTCTAACAAATTGGATATTTGAATTCAAGTACCAAAAGGGAAATGATTTATACTTACCTATGAACCTATAATTGTTAGGAAAGAGGAAATGTGTAGCCTCTTTTGCTGGTTTAGACTCCTGTTTTTTAATTTTTTTTTTTGTAAAGTAATCTCTGTATTTTCTTGCATTCGCTCTGAGTATAGACAGACAATAAAGACCTGACCGATATGCTATTCCCTTATCAAGAAACTTGTCCAGATATGTACTACTTAACATCTAGAATCTATTTTAAATACTGTGACTAGCACTCTAAACAGTTTGATAGTACTCGGTGTAAAGGGAAGCTGTTCTCTCTGCTTTTGAACAGTGCAATACAGGTCTGTACTTTAGCACAAGCTATCATACGATACATGTATGAGCACAGATGTCATTATTCAGTCTGGTGGCAAGTGCTCTGTCAATGAACAGACTAACATTATTAACTTGACAACATACTGATCTTACTTGTTCAAGTCAGAGATCTGACAGCATTCATAGTTGTGAAGTACGATTCCCTTCATTTCTGACATTCACATCATTTTAAATCCTTAAAATTGCTGCCCTTCCTGTAGTTCCATGGCAAGGGCAACCTTATTGTGCAAATATATATATTTCTTGCAGAATAATGCTGCACTCCAGTTTTATTTAGTAAAGCAGGCAATGTTTTTTTTCAAAGTTTAATTATTAGTGGAAAATTAATATGTGGTAATATGTGGAAGAGCTATCACCCTGTGTGTCAGCAAAGGTGCAGGCTATGTGACAGACTGGGAAAGAAGAGCTGTTTCCCCACACTTACTTAATTAAAGCAGATCTATTCCATTTGCACAGTGGGGTCCAGATGTCAGCCTAACAATATCATCTTTGCATCAAGTAATTGTTAGACATTCACTTTATAGCTCTTCTTACTAATGATCTGTGCCATCTTCAACCATTCAAAACAAGCAGAAATGATTATTCGGCAGCTAAAGGTAGACAGACTAAGGAAGACGACAGACCCCTGTAATATTGTCTTTCTAAAACAATACGAAAGAGAAGACTAAATGAAGAAAATGTCTTCTTTCTCTTTGCATCCTCTTTAACTGTTGTGTCATGCTGCATCATTTAGATTGTGTTGCTGTTCTTGTAAATCTATTTTTACAAAAATGTTGAAATAAGTACTCTGGCCAATAAAACCTTTTTCACCACACTATTCCTACTGCAATTCATAATTGTGATCTCACTTAAATATATTTCTGTCAGCTGCAATGAAATGTAAAAAAAACAACGCAATGGAGCTTTGTATGTGTGTGCATTTATTTCTCAGTTGTACTACATTAATAAGTAAATATGATTAAAGGGATTTATAGTTGCTGAATTTATTTGCAGATGGCTAAGAAACGGAACAATTCTGGATATGGAAAATGACTACCGGTACAGTTTGGTTCAAGGAAGTTTAATCATCAGTAACCCAACTGACATTAAGGATACTGGAAGATATCAGTGTTTAACAAGTAATGCATTTGGCAGCATTATTAGCCATGAATCCACCATTCAGTTTGCCTGTGAGTACCTATATATATGTATATATCATTATTGCAATGATTGGAAGAGGGCACGTTATACCTGATACAAAATTTATGGCAAAATTCAATATAATGTAAGGCATTAATCAAAAGTTCACAGTAGTCAACATCAGCTACAAATACTTTAAGTGTGAACATCTGCAGGGTATAAAATTGAACTCTTTGCAATTACAGACATTCTTTTGTTAAAGAAAAGAGTACAGATGACAAGGTCAACCAATGGCTTTGTCCATATATAATATTAGATTTGTACTTACACCTAGAATCTCATTTCTTATTTTGGATTGTGTTTGAAATCACTATGTTTGTACCCATGGTATAAAAGTTAAATTGACTTTATATATATTTTTTTTCATTTAAACATTTCCAATTGATAATAAAAGTTCAACATATTTACAGTTTCTTTTGCTACCTTTTGTAGACATCTATGATACCTTATGTGATTTTTTGCTAATTGTCTTCATTATCATACATCATCGGGTATTCTGACTCATAAAGCAACTAGCTAGAAATTTAAAATTAATCTATCACACTGTTGTGATAAATAAAAATTTGATTACTGCCTGAGCATTTTTTGCTACTAGCTGAAGTTAATTTTCCTTTAGTGCCTCCGGTTTGTCATCAAAATCTGGTGCATGCAGCCACATTATGTGGCAAGCAATGTTTCATTTTATCTTCTCCAACAGAAAGCTATGGGATGTACCTCATTTTAAAAAAACAGCTGAAAAGTGATGGGATTTTTTTGTGGGATATAGTAATTACCAGATGATGCTGACCTTGAACTTGACATTGATTTATAAGAGATATTACATATTAACTAATAATGAATTGACAAATGTGCTGTACACATTTAATCTCAAAAGAAATGGGACTATAATTAGAGAATATTTCATATTTTGCAGTGATCGAACTTTTTTTATTTGCACATTGCTTTCTTTAGGGACATTACAACAGAATGATGTTAATATCCTAATACTTTCCTTATTTTTATATTGATTCTTTTTAAATTGCAATTTCATATTTCTTGTCTTCACTTTTTATGTAAAACTGTGATTTCTTTATGTCCAGTTTGATTGTTTGGTGTGTTAGCAGAACATGTGGTATGCAAATAAGTTATTGAATATACAGGAATGAACTGCAATCTGAGTACTTGCTCCTTTAGAGACTTGTTTAATTGCCTTTATAATGTCATAGTTTTCAAAAATCAGTAATACATGCATGGAATTTCATTTCAAATAAGGTAAAGCCAAATGTGACAAATTACACTGCAAACAAATTGGTCTCTCTTGCTCTCTCTCTCTCTCTCTCTCTCTCTCTCTCTCTCTTTCTCTCTTGCACACACACACACACACACACACACACACACACACACACACACACACACACACACACACACACACACACACACACACACACACACACACACACACAAAATCACACACAACACTTTATGCACAGTAGAGATTATTATAATATAGCAACTGATAATTAAGCATTACAATCATTCTATGGTGTTCTTTTAAAGCATTGCATACACTTCTTCTTTTGGTTCAATTCCATTACTTACTAATCTACAATCCTCCCTAAAAACTAAGCTTGAAATGTGTTATAACAAAGTCACCAAGGTTGCTACAAATGCTAAACATCATACCCATCACTGTACTGAACTCCCACACTATCTCTCCTACCTGCGACTAACAAATGTTCATAAATTAATTTGTAAACTTTTAGTTTGCCCTGCCCTGTCCTCATTATTTGGCAACTGTCTACCAAAAAGGTCTCTCAGATATGAAAGTCAACACCTTCTCCAGGTGCACAAGCCTAACTTATCAGCCAAGCAGCTTCTTTATACCTTTTCTGTAGCCAAAGCCTGGAATGCTCTACCATTAGCAATTATGTCTAACCAAAGCCTTGCATCATTCAAAAGTTCTATACAAAGCTATCTCTTTTCTATCTGGATCTGCACTTCCACCAATCCACCGCCTTTTAAAACGTGACTAAAGTAACCTACTCTTTTATTGCAGAAGTGTTATACAGCGTTAGCCTTTCTACATATGACTCATGTTTGTTTTAATTGTAACTATTTGCCAAATCTTGCTTTACCTTTACTTTAACTAACTGTTAATTACTTCCCCATGTGCATGTTTTTTATAGAAATTTACAAATATTAATCCCTCTTCTGTGTTTCTGATTATGCTTTTTGTGGAGCCTTTATCCCCGGGTCTCCACTGAAAATGGGCTCTTACTGCCCTAGTAGACTATCCCTTTAAATAAATGCCAGTATATAAAACTAAATAAATTGCTTGAAAGTTGGGGATATTCTTACATGTCCAGCATAAGTTTTATTTCCTATTGATTTTTTTAACTTTCTATTTCTCATTCCATAACTGGCAGAAAACGAAATCATGCTGGTGCTTGTGTGAAGTGCAGAAATAAGACAAAAGTCACGATGGCTTTTGTCTAAATCGCTGATCTTATTTTCTTTGAATCTTTATATGCAAATCCTGTGTTCTTGACAGTATCTAGCAGTCTGAGTCTAAGTTTGAGTCTAAGAATTGTTTATTCTAAACAAAAATGTTGGTATCCTGGAACGAGAATACTGCAACTGTATGCATTTATTTATTAATGACCTCAAAAAGTTCGGCATAATTATCACTGATCTCTGTAGTTGAACTTCCTGTGTTGCTTGAGTCATTGGTTTATTCTAGACACGGTTCTGTAATGCAGTGCACTCTAAAGTTCTGGAAGCGAAAAATAAATTTGTAAAACTCAGACAGTGAACATTGCATTGCTCCTATTACTCATCATCTGTGTACGATGAATTTGTGTCATCATTGCAGAGTTCTTCTTTAGATAGCTATCACATAATATTTGGCTATTAGCATTTTCTTCTGCTGTTTTACAACTCATGCACAACTCTTTTTTTAATGATTTAGAATCGCATAACTTTAGTTGCTGCACATGCTTGTGGGCATTTAACATGTATTGCTTTTAATTTTTTGAACATTCACTCAGCTGTACATTTCCTTTTCTTGTGGTGTGTGTGTGTGTGTGTGTGTGTGTGTGTGTGTGTGTGTGTGTGTGTGTGTGTGTGTGTGTGTGTGTGTGTCTAACAGCACTTGTCTTTGCTCGTTATGTTCTGTGATGTCAGTATAGCCCATGCAATAAATTATACTTTTGTTTCAAAGTTTGTTGGTGAATTAGGACTTAATATCCTAAATGAAATTCATTTTTCATTACTTTGGTTGTTCAGTTACTCATCACTTTCCTCTGAAGACAGCACCTTCTGAAAGTAAAAAGTATTTTTTGCCATTGTTTTTCATTTCATAAGTAATATTATTTAGACAGTCTGCAGACCTAGATCTTAATTCTATAGCAAAGCTGATATACCATGTAATAAAGCAAACGTAGCTATTTGTACATTCTTGAGGAATACCAGGAAAAACACATGCATTTAATGCTGTACAGAGAAGGAATAACTGGAGAAATTAAGCAATGTATATAGGTTTCTACACCATTTGTTGACGGTCAGTTTGTTTTCACTACAATTATCATTACTATTTATTTTTGCACATCTCCCCATGCCTTTTCCAGTCTACTGCTGTTCCCTCAACTGATCTTCTCACCCCGTCTTCCCTTGTTGTATACTCCTGGCATTGTGCACTGCAAAATGAAACAAAAAAAAACCCCACCAAAACAGTACCCTTTCAGATGTGAATGTGAAAACCAAACACCAGCCAATCAAATACATATAACATACCAACTTTTAGTAAAAACAAAGACACAGTTTGAATTTTTTTGTCCTGTTAACAATATTCAAAATGGACTTCATCTAAATTAACTTTTGCCATGTGCAATCCACTGTTTCAATAGACATAATTTTCTTAAAGAGCCATAACCATTAAATTACTTAATAAATACAAATGAATATAAAAACACATAAATGCATTCAATAACTTCAGAAATATCATAAATATATAAAATATTTAGTGAGTCAGTGAAAACATATATAACAGTAAGCAGAAACATTAATAAAATAAAGAAATAAAAAGACAGGTTACTTCATGTCAAAACATTGCTGCCCTGCGTTTAATTAATGAATTAAGTGAAACATTTGCATTAATTCCTGGGAGGAGTAGTGACATTCAATCTCAATTGCCATAGCAACTCTATTCTCTAATGTTAAAGTTGCATTAATTCCTGGGAGGAATAGTATGCCAGTTGCCATAGCAACTCTTTATTCTCTAATCCTTCCCAACCCAGACTTGTGTAACCTATTCTAAAATACCAAAATTAAATTTCTTAAAATGTATACATTTTAAAAGTGTGTTTATATAATGCAGTGTATCATTTACTCCAGATATATTGTAATTATGCTCATATATTCTAGTTCTTAGATCCCTTTCAGTCTTTCTTGTGTAAAAATTAGGCCATGTAGCACATTTAGAAATATATATATCTATATATATATATATATATATATATATATATATATATATATATATATATATATATTATATATATGGTTCCCATTCAGAAGCCTGAAACATCATAAGCCTGAAAATCAAAATCCTGAAACCAAAAGCCTGAAAATTCAGAATCCTGTAAACTCAAAATCCTGAAAGCCCAAAATCCTGAAAGCCCAAAATCCTGAAACTCAAAATCCTGAAAACACAAAATAGACATACTGATGTCATTGTGGCTTTGCTATTGTTAGCCCTATGGTGTTAGGTCATGCGTTGGGGTCAGGTAAGTGAGCGGTTGGTTTTATGTTAGGATTAGGGGCGGTTTAAGTGAGTTAGGGTTAGGGCGCAGGTGAGTATGCGATAGTGAAAGAAATTAGGGTTAGGGGCGGGTTAAGTGAGTTAGGGTTAGGGCAGGTCAGGTGAGTGTGCGATAGTGACGGACCTTAGGGTTAGGGTTAGGGTTAGGGTCAGTTGGTAGATATTAGTGTCTTTGTATTGGAATATTAGCATTATTTGTGTTTTCAGGATTTTGAGTTTCAGGATTTTGGGCTTTCAGGATTTTGGGCTTTCAGGATTTTGAGTTTTCAGGATTCTGAATTTTCAGGCTTTTGGTTTCAGGATTTTGATTTTCAGGCTTATGATGTTTCAGGCTTCTAAATGGGAACCATATATATATATATATATATATATATATATATATATATATATATATATATATATATAAATATATATGCATATATATATATATATATATATATATATATATATATATATATACATATAACACCTACTCTGCAACAGTTCCCATTCTCTTGGGTGACTGGAACTAAGTAAAGTATTCAAAGTTAATATTCCACCCAACAATGTGTTGGAACACTATCGGCAATTTTTACATTTACGGGTTCTTTATTGGTTTGATTAATATTAATGCTGCAGGATAACCGACTATTTTTGTTTTTTTTTTCTAATAAGTTCTTCATGTTTAAAACTGTCTTGTAAACAAATCATGGGGATTTCTCTTAATATATCTACTATATCTAAAATAGTCTTTAGTCTTAAAAATGTTTAATTCTTAGCCTTGTCTGACCTGGGGGCATACTGTAGGACTAAAATTCTCTCAAAACAACTTCTTTTCATTTATCTTCACAATTTCTTTACTTAAACCAGTACCTAAAAGTGATTAATAGTTTAATCCTTCTCTACTTATATCATTAACCAAATATTGTGGGTACCTGTCCGTAAAAAAAAAAAAAAAAAAAAACTTCCTCCAGCCTCTTCCTTTCTGCATCAAAAATGTCATCTCAAGCCACAATTTGTAGTATTCTAATAAACTGTTCCTTCACTAGACTTTTTTCTTTTCTCCTCTCACCTTTTTTTTTCCCTTGCTGTATACCCCTATAGATACCTTCTGGCAGTCCTGCTCATATATGGTCAGGATTGACCAACAACTACTCTGGTAATCAGCATTGCCAGTAAATTGTGAGAAATGAGGAGCAGGGATCCTATGAAGAGTTGTGGATGTGTGACAGGAGCCGTCATGAAGTTGTATACAGTCCTTAGCCACATATCTAAACAGGAATGATTTATAATTATATCATGGATGCTGCATCTCTCCCCTAATTATACTCTTGAACTGCAAGACTCCTAGTCTCCAATAGAGATTACAAAGATAGCCAACCATTCTATGACTTGCCAATAGGATACGAGAACAGGCCACTAACTGCTTTATTATATCCCTTGTGGCCAGTCTTACCAGCATCCTGAGTCCATTCCTGAAATCAGGTCACCCAGTAGTATCTAATGACACCTTGCCTGTCTGCCACTGAGACAAATGACTGCAATCATTAGTTCTGTACTTGCTTGCACTGCTAAGCTGTATTTTCTTTTTTTTAACTGTGTTTGGTTGCAAGATATCAAATAGGTTTTCTAAGGTCCGAGCTTCAATGTAAAGTTAAAAGGTGAGCTTGTATTTTTTCTGCTATTCTCCAAGTTTGTAGAAGTATTAGATTTAGAAATCAGGTGTGCTGAGGCAGAACTACAGCACTTGGGGTATACAGGTGGTAGACTATCATGTTGAAAAATTATTTTATTTATTTATTTTTTTAATGTTTTGAGTTGTGTTTGTGTGGTCATGCTGTTGTGAAATTTAAATGTTTGGTCTGTGATGCTGTGCAATATGATAATAATGATTATTGATTGAACATTACAGATCGTAGCATTACTTAATCAATAAAAACTATGATTTTCAAAAATCAGTAATCAGAATGAAACAAATTATTTCTGTACATTTTTAAATGTTTCCTAACTAGCCATAACTCAGTTGGTGAATGCATTTTTTTGAGTGTGTTACCTATTTAATGCTGGGGCATTCAATTTGTTTTTATAGTATGCAGCTAACAAAAAGCCTTTTGGAACTTAGTTTCATCATTGAGACTGGACTCATTTGTATCCTGTTACTCTGAGATACCCAGCATATTGCACAATTCTGTAATGTACAGAAATGATATATTAACTTATTTTTCAATAGAGTAGGACACTAATGCATCTGTTATTATTGCAAGCCTCAAACTTTCTGGCTATAGTGCATTGTCATAAGTATAATGGCTCTGCACATTCAGAATAATCTAGACATGTGATTGTACAGATGCCATTATCCTCAGGATGTAAGTTCTCATATTTTAATTAGGGGATAGTGTCAAAAATAGACATAGAACATAATTACACATAACTTATCAAAACAATTCATAAAAAGGCAGAAGCAGGCTAGTAACCTTTCTGCAAATTTACTACATTCTGCATCATTATAAAACAATAATATTAAAAGTGGAGAAAGAAAACAAGTGTTATGTAATAGCAAGAGTGGGCATCAGCCTTGGTTGTATTAAAGTAGATATGCTGTGATATTATGTGATCCAGTTTCTTTTCTGTGGAAAGTCACATTATTACTCATTAAATGGTCAGAAAACCATGGCTTCATATTCAACATATTTTATCTTCTGCTCTGAGTCAAAAGTGGATAAATGGTTTCAGTTCAAGAAAAGTGGAATGTAAAACATCAAAGCCTCTGGTGAGCAGGAAAACACAAACAAGGATCAATCTTATCTTATATATCTACTTTTTCTGCTTTAAATTACATAATGAATATACCATGTTGCATTTTGTCTGTTGCAAAATATCTTTGTCATAGAAGACTCCATTATGAGGTACACTTATGTCCCACTCGCCAAAATATGCAAGGAGAGAGTTACGGTTAATTGCCTATCAGGGGACAGGGTCTGGCAGATCATTCACACACTCATGTAACTGAATAAGTACCAGTATGACAAAGTCATAGTCAATGTGGGTATAAATGGGCTGAGATACACCTCCCTGAACTATACGAAGAGAATCATGTTGGAGCTCTTAGACTGTGTGTCCTTGGCACTTCTGAGCCTAGAACTGAGCAGTATTCTACCTTCTCCAAGGAAGATGCCACAATACAACCAGAAAATACTCACTTTATTACCTAGCTTAGTTTTTGGTGTCACTCAAAAGAGGAGCAATATTGTTTCAGTATGGAATGACATGATTGACAAACAACTCTGATTTGCCATGGCCTGCACCTGTCCACTCAAGGCTTTCAAATACTCGCTAAAACATTATACACCCCTGTAATGCCTTTTTTGGGGGTATTGCCATCCACCAACCAGATTAGCCATTAAATACTCAGTTCACTGCAAGTTCTCCTCACCCTGTCAAACAAATGTTTGTATATTTACTAAGACATGGTTCAAAGCCAAGGTGAACACCTTGGCAGTCCAGGACTATAATGCCTTCCACATATTTAGATCAGCAACTTCACTAAAAAGAACAAAAGATGGATGTGTCTCAAATTACATCAAAAACAACCTATTCAAGTACAACTTGGATCAGTGGATTGGAAACTGGAAATTTATCCAGGATCTGGTACCTATAGCTCTGCTCTAGAAAGGTATCTTGTAAATGCTCAACTGCTCATGCCTGAGTTATATATACCCTCACAAAAACCTATGGGACCAAAACCTGACAAATATTTTTGGGAAGCATGGCAAATAATGAAAGGGTCTACAAGAGTGATTAGTTGGGTTCCCCTATGATCCTATGATTCTATACGTGTATTTATTGATTTACTTACTTGCTTGTTTGCCTATATTTTAGACTGATATGATTATGGATTACACTGTGTTGACCCATGAGGCGGTATTCATATAAATGAGAAAAGTCTGGTCAGGATGCCAGAGAACATCCCTTACTTTTTTCATGGTGATGCTGTTCAATGGTGCCTATTTTGAGAGGGATGGAGGAAGAGCATTTTTTGAGGAGGCAGAGTTGGAGAGGAAGTGACAGCTGGAAAAGCAATGGAAGTCCCTGAGCTTGATTTCACTGGACTGATTATAAAATTATGACTAAATAACCAATGAAGCATAAACTGAAGCAAGCCAGACTAGGTATATTCGGGCTGCCATCAATGTATACACAAAGAAACATTATAAAAAAACTAATGAGGAATTAGATATACATGAGGAAAATTCCACTAATAGTGTACCTTAAGTGTCTTCTATAGCTACAGATTCCCAATATAAAGTAAATGGTGCATGAAGGAGAGGGTCTTAGGAAGAGATATAAAAAGGAATTTAGCCTGTCTGCTCTGTTGCTGTGAAGCTAACTACAACAGGATCAGTGCTTCTGAGAAGAAAACTTTTGCACTTCAAATTCAACAAAGAAAGATTGCCAGACAGACTGGTATTTTTGGATACAATTATACAATCTCATGGTGTAAGTGGATGAAATATATTTAGTCATACACCCGGTCATTGGCACTTTCATGTTTGTTACATTTCAGATACATGTTTATTTTTATTTATTTATTTTTATTTTACATTTGTTAACCGGGCTAGTCCAACTGGATACATGTCCATTTTCAGTGGAGGCCCGGGGAGAAAAGCTCCAAGTTCAAAGACATTCTATATTGCATATTAAAGTATACAGAACAAAAACATTTAAAACAAAAAATTAGTACATGACATTAAAAAGAGTTAATCATCTTCAGTATAATAAAATTTTCAAGAAGCACTGAAAGAAGATGAATAGAAGTGTTCAGTATGATAAGTAGTACTCAGGAAAGACAGTATTAGGAAATAAGAAAGGTAGGTTAGTTTAGAAAATAGGTCCATGACTAGTTCTGAGAAAGAATTTTATGTTTTGATGGTAACAGATAGTTTAAAAACACCAGTTAGTCAGGGTTGGTACAAGAGCATAACCAGTGGTTAGAGAGGAAATGTTTTAAGTTCGTTTTGAATAGTGGGAGAGAGGTTAGGGTTGTAAGGTTTTGAAGTAAGTGATTCCATATTTTTCCAAACTGAATTAGGGAATTTGGAGTCTCCTGCTGAATTATTTGATAAGGAAGTGTGCATCAACATTTTTTTAGTGGAGCGTAGATTCCTCAAGTTATAATATGGTGTTATGAGGGTAGAGAGAATTGGGGTGTTGTTGGGTTGGTGAAGGACTTTATGGGCGATTATAAGTTGGTTAAATTGTAATAGGTGAGGTAATTCAAGCCAATCTAGTTGTTTTAGATTCTGACAGTGATGAGTCCTGTATGGAGAGTTAGTGGCAAATCTGGCAATATTATTATACGATCTACCTAGTTTGTTAAGATTATTTTTCGACAGATTGGGATATATGGAGGAAGCATATAATAGGGTAGAGATTAAGTGGGTTCTAGCTATTGTGGTTCTGGCTAGTGGTGTCAGGAAATGTTTGATTCTATAGAGGGATCCAAGTTTTTTGTTAGTAGATTTTATTGAAGTGTTTATGTGAATGTCGAACTTTAGTTGATTGTCAATTGTAATACCTAGGAGTTTGGTGGTGGGGTCTGGAGAAATAATGGTACCATTGTTGGATGTAAGTGTAAAATGAAGAGGGGGAGACAAGTAAAAGGGTGTAAAGAGCAATAATTTGTTTTTTTTTTTTGGGTTGAGGAGAAGACAGTGGTTGGAGAACCATTGTTCTATAGTGGTGAAGGATTTTTGTGTGAGAGAATGAAGTTCAGTTTGGGATGAAGCTGAACAAATGATTGTAGAATCATCAGCATATTGAATGCAGGTAGAGAGTGGAATAGAGAGATAAAGGTCATTTATAAAAATGAAAAACAATAGTGGACCTAAAATGGAGCCCTGTGGGACACCTAGGGAGTTGGGAAGGAGTTCTGAAAGATGGTTTTGCCAGAGAACTGCTTGTTTTCAGTTATCCAAGTAGGATGTAAACCAGTTCATAGCAGAATTATCGAGAGATAGTGACTTTAGTAGGTGGAGGAGAAGTTGATGGTTGACCATGTCGAAGGCTTTAGATAGGTCTACAAAGAATGCTGAGGAAAGAATATCATTATTGCGATTTTTGTTGATGCAGTTGGTAAAGGATAGCAAAGCTGTGGTGGTACTGTGGAAAGGACGAAAACCATGTTGACAGTTAGCTAAGAGATTATAGTGGAGTAGGTGGGTAATTAATTGTTTGTGGATACATTTCTCCATTATTTTAGCAAATGGAGACAGTAGAGCTATGGGACGATAGTTAATGTATTCAGTGGAGTCATCACCTTTGTGAAGAGGAATAATGTGTGAGATTTTCCAAATTGATGGAATAGTGCCTTCTTTTATGGTTCTATTGATCAATATGGAGATTGGGTAGGCAATGGCTAAGGCTCCTAGTTGGAGGTATGCTCCTGGTAATTTATCGGCTGAGGGGGTAGTAGGTTTTAATTTTTGAAGTAGGGAAGAGATATAGGAGGTGGGTATCAGTTCAAGGTGGAAGGGGGGAGGAATGGAGTTTGTACTGGGCAAATTGGAGGCATCAGGTTTTTGTTGATTTGCTAGATTTAGTACAGCAGAAGTAAAAAAGTATTAAAAGCATTTGCTATTTGTGTTGGACCAGGCGTGGGCAAACTACGGCCCGGGGGCCACATGCAGCCCGGTAAACGTTTTGATTCGGCCCGCCAAACTTGAAAAAATGTAATAAATTAACCTTGTTAATGTTTTATTTCCCCTGCAATTCTGATGTTTCCTCACTAGATGGCACACTCTAGATATATTGGCTTTGTTGAGGTGAAGCATAGGCCTATTACTCCATGTTTGCACTTTACCCTTTGACCCGATCGCCACAACAAAACTAACTCCAGACTTTGATGCGCTGGCTAAAAAAGGAGACCAACAACACTGCTCCCATTAAAATGTGTGTGTCTCCGTGATAAGCATGTTGTTAAAATAAACAGTGCACGCAGATCAAATATAACGCTTCACAGACTGACTTGCTGCAACTGTTTCATCCTTGCACTGGTCATTGTTGACTTTTGGCACCGGGGAAACAAATTGAATAAAAGGAACAGGACAAGTACATCTGGATCTCCTACTGTTTTTGAAAAAAAAGACAGTCAGGAGGAGAGTGATGGTGATATCCTGAAGGATAACAGAACTTTCAGTGCTTTAAAATAAAATGGTCATTTATTTGATTTTCAGTGTTTAAAGACTCATTTCGTATTCAGAGATTTTATTGTAATGCTTTTATTCATTTTCATTGGAAATTAAAGCACATGTTTTCTCCATATCCCAAGATGTGTATTTTTCCCCCAATGAGGTGATGTTTTCAAAGCATGCCATCTATCTGCTCCTGTTCCGGCCCCTTTGTCAAATGTTAGAACTCAATGTGGCCCACGAATCAAAAAGTTTGCCCACCCCTGTGTTGGACAGTCAGGGTTGGAGCCTAGTGGATTAGGTGTGACTATTTTACCTGGGGATAGAAGCCTGTTTATAGTAGACCAGAAGTTTTGTGGTTGCTGAAGGGATGATTTTTAAAGTTGGATATAAAAGTTCTTTTTGTCTTGTAGGACAGCTTTTTTAGTTATGTTTCTTTGTTGCCTAAAAGTTTGGCGATCAATTTTGTCTTTTGTGGTACGCCATTTAGTCCAAGATTTGTTCCTACTAAGGATTAGCTTCTTAGTCTAATTTGTGAGCCATGGTGCTGGTTTATTTTTCATTCTTATGGAACGCATTGGGGCATGATGGTCTAGGATTGCTAGGAAAGTAGTATTGAAGTAAGTTACTGCTTCATTTATTGGGAGGGACTTGAGTGGTTCCCAGTTGCATTGTTTAAGTTCGGTTAGGAACAGTTCTTGGTCAAAGTGTTTTTTGCTACGGGCAGTTCTGACTGGAGTAGAGATATTTACATTTGTTTTATGTCTAATTATATATATTAGAGAGTGATCACTAAGGTCATCTGGGAGGGTTCCTGTTGTACAGTTTTGCTGTGGACAATTTGTTAGTATCCAGTCCAGGATGCTTTCTTTATTATTAAGTTTATTTTTTTCTAGTTGCAGAGTTTATAGCTTGTGAGAAGCCATACAGGTTGATCAGGGTGGATGGATTGGTATTGTTACATGAATTCCAGTCAATATTAAAGTCTCCTAGTAGTATTGTTTCTTGATGGAGATTTGAGGAAAGCCAGTTTAGTAGGTCTTCTAGTATAGTATGGTTTTTACCTGGTGGAAGATAAGTGCAGATGATGTTAACTGATTTTTGGTGGTTAAGCTGAAATTTAGAAATAATTATTTCTATGTCGTTTTCTGAGGGTAGTTTATGGTTTATTTTGCTGATTTGTAGTCCTGCTTTATAGAGAATTGCTACCCCCCCACCTTTTTTATTTATGCGGTCCTGTCAAATGATATTATAGCCTGGGGGGATAATTTCAATATCTTTTATTGCGGGTTTGAGCCATGTTTCAGTTAAGCAGAGGATTTCAAACTGGTGAACATCCAGAAGAGCATGAATGTGAGGTATTTTGTTGCATATACTACATATGTTTAGATGGGCTATTAAGAGTGATTTAGAGGATTTGGTTAATGGTAAGGGGATAGTATTATATTGGTTACTGTTAGTGGAGGATGGGTGAGTCTTTGGGCCTGGGTTGGGATGAATGTCTCCATCTATTAAGGAGTGGATTAAAGTAAAGCTTTAGTATTGGGGAAGTTTACAATGGTAGTCAAATAACTTTCTATTGTTAAGTATTGAGTATTTAATATGAATTAGTCGATGATATTTAGCTTGAAAGTAGCTGGGCTTGTAGATGGCATTGAGAAAGCTTGTGGATAAAGCAGGAAAAGACGTTGCAGTGTATTTGGAAGGGATGATAAGAGTAGAGAAAAGGGGATGTACATAGGAGGTTAAGAGGTAGGTAGTGGTAAGAGTAGTCAATAGTGAGAGTACTAGTAAACATTGATGTTGGTTAGGCATGGTAGAAGAATGAAAAGTGGGTATTAGAAGAGAAGGAGAAGAGTAGGGGTTAACCTTTGGGAGAATAGGCTGGGGGTAGTGGGAGGAGATTTATATCCAAAATATGTGATGTTCAGATAAGGCAAACAGTCACTGAGGGAAAAACATACCTTGCAAATGTTCCATTGACTAAACAACACTATATCCCTCTATAGTTTAAACTGACATCACTACAAGGGGTAGTGGCACCACTAGTGTTGCACCTAAAAATAAAGCATTGCATTTCAGGTGATTATGGAAAATCTCCGATTTGTTCTTGTCAACTAGGTAAATTGAACATATATCAAATTTGCTGTGTAATAGAAGCTGGAATTTTATTATACAGTATGTAGGACAGTGAAATATTTTTGTTATCATGACACTATTATAGTCTAATAAGAAGCTATTGCTAAAGAAAATGTGATAATTGTGGGGAAGATAGAAATAAAAAACAAATTTTAAGCAATCCTGTTACAAATTAATACAACTTGGACAACTGCATGACTGCAAATCAAATAAGAATGAATGTAGAATGAAGAGAAAGTAGTTGGTACTGAACGTATATTAAGCACGGTAGAATAATATGGTGGTAAAAAATCAGGATTTTAAACAGAAAGTAGTGGCAAACAAAAAAAATTTATTTGGGGAAGAAATACAGATAGATACTGCATTTGAAACAGTGAGAGGCAAAATCTGACCAGAATTCTGAAGCCAAAAGAAATAAATTTTGTAGGACAAAAAGATGTCAAGAAGAAAAGGCTAAAATAAGGGCATATTTAGACTATATATTTTACATTTTAAATTGTACATTTTTCTTTTAGCATGCATACAGTCTAATGTTAAAGGGGTATGACTAGTATTAGCATGCCAACCAGGACCCGACTTCTCTGAAGAAATGGAAGGAAAGTAGACTATGTAAAAAATGAGGAAGGCCATGTGTTAGTCAAGTTTACAGACTTAGGCATCTTAGGCAGCAGGGAAGGAACACATTTTACCTTTTTTTAGGAGGTAGAATCACAATAAAAAACTTGATTCAGTGTGTCATCTGGATAAGTCTGCTTTTTTTGCCTTTCTTTTGGTTGTTTATTGCATCAATAAACTGGTGAACCAGTTCAAATTACTTGATGTTATCACTGATGACCAGATGAAATGTAATCATCATATGTCATCATATGTTACAATAAATAATAATAAAAAAATAAATAAATACCAAAAAAAACTTGGTTCCCTGCATAGGACAAAAGTTGTTCCTAACTGATACAATCAGAAATAGCACAGCCATTATACTCCTACTGACAGTCAAATTTTATGCTACCTGTATTCTTACAAGTCTTCATTTTTGAACAAGTTTGGCAAATTTATGATAACATTGGTGCTATAATAAAATTGCCATATTAGTAGAAAATTACTAACATAATTCACATCACTGCCTAGCCCTTAGGGCAACCAAACTGGGTACAGCTACCACATCATCTTATCCTAACCTAACATAGTGCAGCCCACAAGCTCATCTCTAATTACCCTGCATTAAAGAATATCACTCGACACTGTTCCCAAACAGAGCTTTATGATCTAAAGATAAATCCCTTCTCATTACAGCCAAGTCTTACAATTAGATTCTCTGTATGGAAATAACATTGCCAATCAATGGAATGCAAAGCAATTGTAAACATCAGCTCCTTCAAGTCAGAGCTCAAAATCCACTTATTAAATAAATGGCTTTGCTTTTACATTACTTCAGAAAAATTTCTGCCCCCATGCTCATACAATGTCATCCTCCTTCATATTCTCAGGCTTCAGCCCCAACTTACAAACCATAAGTATTGTATTTGTGCCTTCCTAAGACTTATGCTCTCTCTCTTTTTTTACCTCTAATAGTGTATATTATAAACTAGTCTTCCTTTCTTTGCACCCTATTATTATCAGTGCTGCTTTCCCATTCTAAATCTTCCTTTCTCTTCTTGAGCTTTTTATTAGACTTTCGATAACCAACACTATACTGTGTCTTTTTCATTTCTTCATTTTCTGTCCAACAGCATAATCCTCACTCTCCCTGCTTAGTCCTCTACTACCTACTCTACATTCTACCTACATTACATAAGTGGTTTCCTCTTACTCCTTCAACTATCTTGAATATTACCTCATCTGCCTTGCTTGGACTTCTGCTTGGATAGGAAATCCTTAATACTTTCACCCTATCAATCTTACAATAGATTAAAACATGTATATAGTTCTTAGCAGTTTGTTACACTAGAACTTTTATGTCAGCATTCGTAATCATATCAATTTTGTGTAGTATGATATAAAACATCTTTTTTATATATTTATTAACTGCATAATCTATACAACATCTTAATGAACTGTCTAATGTTTATAAAATTGCTTTTGCATTTATAGGTTCATAGGTTAGTACTAGGCTAACTGCCCTTGTGAGTTATTTTAAGCCTAGCTAATCATTCCACAGGGTACTTAAAATAATATATCATACTGGAGCCTAGATTTACTTAGGCCTTTCAAAGATGTATACTTATATATTACTTTAGTGATAATTACTAGATTAAAGCATAGATATATGGAGGAGACCAATGCATTAGGGTAAAGCATTTATGATCTGCCTCTATCCATTAGTAGTACAGGGAGCAGTCCTTGGATACATTTTCTATTTCCCATTCACTGATCCAAGTTACTCACGAATGTGGTCTGTCCCAGAGCAGTAGTATCATCTACAAGATATACCTGCTCCTTCACACCATTCTGTTAATATTGCAGAGCAGGTTTATGTCCCTGGGTCAAATACAGCTGATACCACTTTGCTTGCAGATGTGAAGTAAATTCATCAGTAATGGGTCAGAAGATGACGTGTATGCTAGATACAAGTTACCTTGAAGCAGTCTGTATGAGACCAAATATAATGATAGGACTTTGAGCTGCTTCATGAAGGACACATTGTTTAGGCCTTGTATTCTTTTAGAAAGGTATCTCTATGGGTGTTTCAGTTGTTGAATATGCCTGGAAAGATACATGTCAAAAAGGACATTATACTTAATGACTTGCCTAAAGATGGCTGAGTAAAGCAGGGCAATTATATCCCTTTGATTATGAGCTGCACATTAAAAAAGGACTTCCTTACTACAGTAGAAACATGCCAGTGAAAAGTCAAGACTGCCTCATAAGTTCCCAAATCCCAAATTACTAGATCAGTTCTTACGAGTTAGTTGTTAATGCGGTAGTTCCCTGGGGAAATTGACTTTCAAAGGAGATGATAATGAATGTTTTGGCATTTAACATTATTCCATGAGTCTGATAACAGTTGGTTATCACAGTCTTTTGAGGATTTGATCACTGCTCCTTGACTGGAGTCATCTGCAAAATTAGTTAATCACAGCCCTTTGGTATTGTTTTTGATTCCTGAGAAACAGATGTTGACCAGAAGAGGTCCCAGCACTGAACCCTGGGGGAATTGGTGAGTGGTCATTTTGTAGAAGTATTTTATCCTATTTTGATCTCCTGCATCTTCCAGTTAGTTGACAATCCTTCAGGTGACAAAGGATTTATTCCTAGATTGTTAAGCTTTTCTACTATGCCTGACTAGGGGCTTGTGTCAATAACTTTGACCAGGCTGATGTAGGCGGTGTGAACTGTTTTTACATTTGTCATTTAAGCTTTTCTTGCTGGGCCTCCATTTAAAAGGAGGTTCCTTCCAAACTATGGAATCCAAATAACCAGAATGAGTTTAACAGCTAATATATAGTTCAAATATCTTAACTAGACATCATTTCAAAAAGGATGATAGAGTAGTTAAATAAAACACAAGTTGT
The DNA here is from genome assembly GCF_019279795.1 of Protopterus annectens. Taxonomy (NCBI): domain Eukaryota; kingdom Metazoa; phylum Chordata; order Ceratodontiformes; family Protopteridae; genus Protopterus; species Protopterus annectens. The sequence continues at coordinate 916,316,258 of NC_056735.1, forward strand.
ATAAATGGTCATAAAATTACCCAAAACTGTGCTTTTACTTTGTGCTTTGCTCTAAATTTTAACTTGCTTTCTTCAACTAAATCTAAAAATTATCTTATAGAAATAATGTTTCAAAGAAAAGAAAAACAACATCTATGCTGACGATATTTGAGGGATTCTATAAAGTGATGTTTTTAGGCTAAGTATAACTTAAAATGGAATACAGCCATTTGAATACTTCATATTCAAAGGCCATCAGTGAACTCAGTTAAGGTTGTCTTTCTTTAATTTTAATCTAGGTATGTAGGTCTGCACTGTATGTTTATTCAAGTAACCTTGATATTTACTTGATTTTTCCTTTCATGTGCCGTCTGTAAATTGCCTCTTTCCCACACTAATCTATTTAATAAGCTGAAGTAAATTGTTTAGCATTATGAAGTTGCAAGCAATCAGTGCTTATCCTTTCTAGACATTTGTGGAGTCTAAATCATTTATATATTTATCTATTTTTAAGTCCTTTTTATCAAAGTGTATCTATTTTAGCTATTTATATCAGTATTAAGTCACTTGTAATCAGTGTTTTGTTTATTTTGACCATAAAACAAATGGGGGAAGTGTTTAGATATCCTTTGTTTTCAAAAATACCAGTAAATAGCTACACTGTATTTTGGTATTTCACTGGTATAGCTGGTTTCTTTCTTGTAAAAGAAGAGACAGTAAGGCTACTTCAGGAATGTGGATTGTTTGGTGCAGTTTATAAGTGTAGTTACTACAGCTTGTGAAATTACAAGAGCTTTTTTTTTTTTTGCAAATCATTGCATTTCTAAATTGCTGTTCCTTCACAGGGCTTTGCTGTACACAGTTGGGCTGCAATAGGCACTACATAGTCATAGCTGCATCAATATGTTTGTTAAGCTAGAAGCATTACTTTCCTCCCCAAAACTTGACTTTGCACACCTACTTTGGTGAGTAGGTTTCCCCATAGCTCTGCTGTGTATATTTATTTGATGTTCTAGTAGGCATCTTTACTGATTGTGACTAGCAGCTCCGGTACTTTTTTGGAAGCATGTCACCTCTCTTTCTGTCAATAAGCAATGGGTATCGGTCTGGAATGTCAGTGGGTAAATTGGTAGCTATAGCTAGGTGTGCTGAAGCTGCTGCTAGTTCTCAATATTTCTAATAGTTTCTTTTTTCTCCATTGATTCAGTAAGAACAAATTAGCTTCTCTTGAGCATTTCTACACAAATCTACTCACATTTATACAAACAGTGTAGGCTATTCACTTATGTGCAAATTAGTTATCTACATAGTTATATTTCCTTAAATGCTGGGCATTATACAAGGTCATGTGTTTTGTTTTCCTTTTATTGAGAGCCTCTTAGCACTTTCTATCCACATAGTCTAGGAAAGCTTTCTAATAAACTCATACTCAGTACAGTAACTCTGGTGAGAAATACAAATATTTAGTTAATCTGGAGGCATCCATCTAAATATAGGCTACTCCTTGATCGTTTTGTTTTCCAGTATGATGAGCACTTTTATCATAAAATAAACTTCTTCATCTAATTCATGATGAAAGCATTCATTATATGAGGAGATAAATGATCAAGGAATCCTTAACATGGACAATCTATTATTTTGTCTTCCATATTTATAGCATAGGCAGTATAAGGCACTTTTTAGCACAGAATATCTGGTCACTATTATTCATGACTTTTCAGATAAAGCTTCATTTATGGTGTACTCCACTATATTTCCTTGTTATTTCTGGAGAGCAACCACTGGTACCACTCCAGGCTTGGATAGCAAGAACCAAAGATTTCTCCACTCAAGATGAAGATCATAGTTCAGTTGAGATTGATGAAAGAGAAAATATGGAGAGTAACATCTTGAAAGAAGACAAGGCTTCTATTACTGCAGATGTGTGCACAGCAACACTGGATTCACTTTCAAACTGTATTACATTTTGATAGTAGCAAGCATACAGTTTATAGTGTAAAGTTTAACATGATTTTCTTAAATATTACATATCAGATATTACATTTTCTTAAATATTACATTTTCCTATTTCATTACAGCTTTTCACTGAAGTTTTATTTTTTTATTTTTTATTTTTTGTAGGTAGTTTGACCAAAAAATGTTAATAGTAGATCAGCAAGCACATAACTATGCAATGGTGTTTAAAATACTAATCATTTTGCTGACAAGGAGAACATGCATTATTCTCAGGACAAGATGTATTATAATATACTACTATGTTCATGCTTAAAGCAAAACATAACAGCAGAGTAGTACAAGCACTGACGGTGTTCTACACGCAGATGTCTACAGGTGAAGTGTTATTTCTATGTGTATATGGTGGATGTTTTCCTGAAAATAGGCAGATAGATGAAACAAATCAATTTTCCAGATGTTGAGTTTACTGTTTTAATGTTATCTTCTAGAATGTAAAAAAACTTACAAACATCTCATCTCCAGAGTACAAGTTCAAGATATATAATATGGAAGCTCTGGGTTACATTCATGCAATACTTTGTATTGATAGGGTAGTGGACACATTTTTGGCTAGTGACCATAACTCTTTCCATATATTACTTGTTTATTTTTCATATAATAACTTTATGTATACTAGTTTACGCACTTTAGTGAATAACTAAAATAAATAATGAAATGTTTGTAATAAGCAAACTATATTATTATAACTCCAAGATCGTTTTCAGTACATATTTTCCTTGTTAAAAAAAATATATCTCAAATCAGTACCTCATAAAATAAGTGCAAAACTGGAACCATTGTAACCCAGGTACAAGCAAGCAAAATCTGAGGGTAATGCTACTCAATGCTAGAAATCTAAACCTCAAAATGCATTCACTCGAGGCATTCCTTAAAATGGAGAACATCGAAATCTGTGCAGTGAAAGAGACCTGGTTCAAGGCTCCAGAGAGCACCCCAACATTACCAGGTTATAATTCATACCACACCTTTCAGCCACCTAACCTAGACCGAAACACTAAAGGTGGAGGTGTGTCCATATTCATTAAGGATATCCACACCTCCAGGCAAGTTGCTCAGCATAATGCATCCGAGATTATCCAAGTGCAACTAACTCTGGGCAAGACCGCAATCCAAATTGTAACTTGCTACAGATCTCCCACCATGAGCCAGGATTCCCACTCCTCATTTCCTGATACACTGGAAAATATTAGGGTACAACCCAACACCCTAATAATGGGCAGTTTCTACTACCCCACCATTAAATGGGAAAACTACTCATGTACCAACTCTTTTGCTCAACGTTTTCTGGAACTCATAAATTCCAATGCCTTGGATCAACTTATCCACACCCCCACCAGGGGCAGCAATATCCTAGACCTGGTCATTCCAACATGAGCAACAGGTGCTCCACACCAGAGGTCAATTCCTCTTTGGTCAGATCCGGCCACAAGCTAATCAGCCTAGACATCCACATCCCTCCCCCACCCCCCATTAGGGAAACTACCATAAAAAATTTCTCCAAAGCCAACTTCATGCTTCTTAGGACAGAAGTGGCAAACTTCACGGCACCCATGCAGACGGACAATAGAGGTACGACTGCTGAATCCTGCACAGATGCACTTTATAACCACTTACACAAGTGCATGGATCATGCTATCCCTAACAGAACTAAGATGCTATCCTCCAAAAAAAGGAAGCCATAAACAAACTCTACAACAGAAAAAAGAAACTGTTGCAAAATTAGTAAAATCCCATGACTGGAAGACCTCCATGATCAGCCTCAGTAAGAAGCTGAGATCCCTCATAAAATCCTCCAAAGCTAGTTATGAAAACAAAATTGCCACTGATTCTAAAGACAACCACAAAGCATTATATAGCTATGTCAAGAATCTCAATAGCAACACTCAGATCTGCTCTGAGTTACAGCACAATGGCACTAAATGTACAGAACCAACTGATATTGCCAGCATCCTGGCAGATAGGTTCGGTGCTAACTTTACCCCCCCCCACGCCCTAAAGGGCCCATCTTTATACTGGAAGAATGCAAAGTTCCTGTAATCATGGCTGCACAGGTAAAAACCACACTCTCCAAAGCCAAGAACACAGCATCGATGGGACCTGACAACATCCCAGGCTGCGTTCTACATGAACTACAGAATGAAGTGGCACCCCTACCTAAGCACCATGTTCAATCATAGTCTCACCTCAGGCTTTGTGCCCACTGAATGGTGCACAGTGACGGTTATCCCACCCCACAAAGGGGGAGCTACCACAGACCTCGGGAACTACCAACCCATTAGCCTAATGAGCCTGGTCTGTAAGGCCATGGAACTTATAAACAAAGTCATTGGTAATCTCCAAACTCTGGACTCCACCCAGTTCGGGTTTGTAAAAGGCAGATCATGTCTCCTAATCCTGATTGACTTCTTTGAAGCAGTCACCAAAGCCGCAGACGAAGATACGGTAGTTCACACAGCCTATCTAGATCTCGCCAAGGGTTTTGACACCATCCCCCACTCTGGAATTATAGATAAACTCACTAAACTAGGTATAAATCCCTATGTCACAAAGTGGGTTGCCAACTGGCTCACTGACAGAACCCACACTGTGAAAGTAGCAGACTCCAAATCCGACTTCAGATGAGTGACAAGTGGAGTACCACAGGGTTCAGTCCTTGGTCCTGTCCTGTTTGGTATCACTTTTCTGAAGTACAGGCCAACACAGAAGGTCTTTAGCTAATGAAATTCACAGATGACTGCAAACTAGGAGCCATAATTGAAACTCGTAACAATGTGGACATCCTACAAAAGGGCCTCAGTGAAACAGATGCCTGGTGTCAAAGCCATGGCCGCAAGCTCAATGCCAAAAAGTGCATTGTCATCCCCTCTGGTAAAAAATCTGTACCTATGAGCTTCCACATAGGTGGTAGTCTACTTAACACTGAAAGTGTGATAAGAGACCTTGGGACACAGGTGGACAGTAGTTTCTCTTTTGATAATCACATCGCCACAGTAGTCAGGAAATCCTTCTACATGGCAGACCTCATCACAAAAGGTTTCTCATCCAGAAGAAAAAAGCAGTCATTGTTCCCTTCTACTTGTCACTCATTAGACCCATTATAGAGTACAACAGCCCTTTTGATATATACCTCACAAGACATCTACAACAACTGTAAAGGCCACAGAAATATCTCACACAGAGGATTACCAGCCTCAAACAGATGCTTACACAGACCATCTCAAAAAACTCCAATTTACTCCATCGCATATTGTCTACTCAGAGGTGATCTCTGCCTAACATACAAAGCTATGTCAAACTCAGAGCTGTTGGACATGCTCTAAATTCCAATCCCTCCGAGCTGCATGCTCTAGGGACCTAAACCTTGTCACCGCAATAAATAGAACATGCTGGAGGGATACATTCCTATCCCAGAGACTTCCCATACTCTGGAACAAACTACCTATCTGTATCAAACAAAGCTCCTCATTAGCACTCTTCAATAAAAATCTTGATGACTGGATGAAAAATAGGAAATTCACCCCGGGGATCACCTCTGTGTGTACTCAACAGGGGCACAGGAAAATAATTTTCTTGGGTGGCAAAAGCCAGGGTACCTTTTTGGCTAGGCTTGTACAGGCCCTAGGGCTGATAGCCTAGTACCTACCTATGAACCTATGAACAACATCAGTGACAACAACTGGCTGCATGTTAAAGAACATTTTATGCACTGGTAAGGATTTCTACAATTTAAAAAAATGGAATATTTCATGAGACAGATTCAACAAACAATAACATCTGCTGAATGCTTCACATAGAAATCTATAACTATTGACATGGCCTGTAAGAAAGATGAATCTTGAAGAGAAATATGTATTAGCATTATTGCTAATAAACACTTGGGCTGAATTAATTAAGGTATGGCAATGTATACACAGAGTGTGCATGGCTCAGGTAGGTTTTCGCCTGCTTTTTCTTACTTTGGGGAGTGCATAGTGGTGTGAGATGCTGGTAGAAGGAGATGAATCAGTTTGTTTCTCATTACAGCAGGATCCTGTTCCCAGAAGTTGAGTCTGCCATTCCCTTCCTTGGAGGGGGGAGCATTGAGATGTGTGTGAATGAGCAGAAGGTGACATGTTGCATTAATGAATTTCACTGAGCATGAGGAACACTGATTATTGATGGTTATTTCCTACAGTACAACATCCAGTTTCATATTGTAATCTATTTATTCCCTTTTTCATTTGTATTCTATATGGTATAATGTCTGTTTCAATTGTATTTTATATGCAATGATTTAAATGAACTTTCTAAATGAATAAGTAACCTCTGTACTATGTTTTCTAGGAAGATTTAAATATTTTTAACTGAAACATGACAAAGAAATTCTTATGTAATATGTTCTATCTCTGCCAGAGTTGCTCAAATGTCTGAAATTTCATATATTTTCCTATCTGTTGTGTTAATCCATATACTTCTGTAATGAATGTTATGCATGAAATCCTCTTACTTATTATATATATTTTTAATACTGTATATTTTAAAAAATTATGTAACCTCAATTGCCCTGAATGTAACTGCTTTTGAAGCTTTTCTCCCCGGGCCTCAACTGAAAATGGGTTGCTCTGACCCATTGGACTCGTCCAGTCAACAAGTTCAAATAAATAAATAAAAAAATAAATGAGTAAGCAGATGGCGTTATAAACCTATTATAAAATGACTGGCTATTAATATTTGAGAATGAGCACACTGATTGTTTAGCTCAAGCAGCATTGTAAATCTGAGCATACAACAATGGAAAAAGGTCCAGTTGCCCGGACATTTTTCCATTTATATATGCAAAAAAATTTACTTTTATTTATTTTTTTTTAACAAGCAGATAAAACTGGAGACTAAAATGAACAACAAAGATGGCACAGAGAAAAATAAAAGGATAATCAGGTACTTAATGTAAAATTATGTCTCATCTCTTCTGTATATTACACGCCTCCTAGTTTGTTTGTTTGGTTCTTTCTTTTGTTTTTAGTTTTCTAAAAAAAGCAATTTAGATATTCCTTTCTCCAGTGCTTCTTCACACAGCACTGGCATACTGTAAAAGCATAAGAATGCATGTTCCATACGCATGTACGGTGCATCAGCAATCCTCCAGGATATCAAAGGAAAATCAGAAGACCATTACAGTGCCATTATACAAAGACATTATTTAAGAGACGTAAGTAATTTTTTTCCTTAAATAATGTCATTGTATAATAGCAGTAACCAACTCCATGGTATAATATACTATAGCAATAACCCACGCCTGGGTGTGGGTAATGCTGGATTTAACCACAGTTGGTGTGGTTTGGTCATGAGGGCGAAGCCCGAGTAGTCAAACAAAGCCAACCGTGGGTAAATCCAGCATTACCCACACCCAGAAGTGGGTTATTGCTATTATGCAATGACATTATTTAAGAAAAAAAATAATTACTTTTCTTAAATAATGGCATTGTATAATGCCTTCTTGCTGCCCTTCTGCAGCTGTCTGGTATTTTGCGGCAGTACTGATGTACTGCGCATGCATATGCCTACGCAATACATCAGAGCTGTGGGCAAAAGCAATGGAGAAAGCAAGATCTCCATTCCTTTTTACAAACTGTCTTGCTATGTTAAAGGAGTTTAACATAGCGAGACAGCTTTAAAAAAAGCAACGGAGAATCTCCGTTTTTTTAAAGCTGTCTCGCTATGTTAAACTCATTTAACATAGCGAGACAGTGTGAAGCAATGGAGATCTTGTGTTCTCCGTTGCCGTTAAAAAAAAGAGTTATAGTAATGGAAAAAGTCCGAGCGACCGGACCTTTTTCCATTACTATAACTCTGATTTACAATGTGCACGCTGAACAATCAGCATGCACGTTTTTGAATATTAATCGGGAGTCATTGTATAATGATTTATCCATGGTTGCCTTTGTTTAATCACTCAGGCTTCACCCTCATGATTAAACCACATCATCCATGAGTAAATCTTCAACATACCATGCAGACGTTGGGGGTTATTGCTATACTAAACTGCATATTTAACTAGTTGTTGAGCAGTGTTACTCACTGGCAAATATTTCTTGTTTATTAGTTGATTTTTATGTTCAATGTGGTGAAAATGAGGCCTCACACAGAGCTGTATACTGTTCTTTATTTGTGATTCACCACTTTTATACATAACTGCTACCAAGTACAGAAATTACAACTTACTTCATAGAACATTGGGGAGAACAAACAGATAACGCTAGTTTCAAATGTGCTGTTTAAACTTCATGCAATCTTCAAACTTACTTTTGTTGTACATGCCCAGCATGTGTGTGCACCCAGAAATGCTGCTTTCCTAGCAGAAAAGAAACAGGTACCAGAAGGGCCTTGAACTCATGAAATTCTGTATTAAATGGACAATCTGTAAACTATACAATAAAATGATCTGTTTATGTGCTCACAAAATCCATTTCTTGAAGAGAGAAATTTCTACTTATTGTGACCAGATCATAACCCTGTATGAAATAGCTTCAGTCTTGATGAATTATTCTAAAAACAATTTAATGCAGCTTTGCAAAACTGGATTTATTCATTGTAAATAGTGTACTTTTACAGACACAATTATGAGTTTATTTAAAAGTTGAAATGTGATAAAAATAGAGGCATATTCTATAATATACTGAACGGCTGCAATAGTAAATTTGTTCCATTAAGAAGAAAGGACATTGGAAGTAAAACAACTGCCAAATCCTGCAAATGAATTCAGAAATAAGTAAATCATGTAACTAAAATAAAGTCATCCAACCTTAAAAGCCTAAGGAGAGACCTCTGCTTTTTGACCAAAAGGCCAAAATTTCTGACAATAACATAGAAAATGTTAATTCTAAATATTAATCTGTGTAATTGTTAGAAATATAAAAGGGCTTTACAGCATTATAAAAGGATAGAAAAAAACATTTATAGAGATAACAGGAATCCTAGACTTGCACACTCACATCACTTGCTCTGGAAAAATTGAAACTATAACATCTACTTTAATTACTAAATAAGAAATTACTATGGATGAGTTTCAGAGATGCAATCCACAGTACCGATTAGCTGTAGTCAGGAATTCTAGTCATTCGTCAAGCTGACAGACATACAACTCAGTAACAGGCTCATGAGTCTGTATTAAGAAAAAGCTGCTTTGTTCTTGTTAATATTGATCTATGATTAGCCATTTTTTTTCTAAAAATAAAAAATTGTTATTGCATGTCAGTGTCATATTAATGCTTTATTATCACATTTAATCATTTGAAGAATTGGCATTCATTAAACTTAAAGATGTGAATTTGTGGTTGATTTATGTGAGATAATAACTCATTTAGGAAAAGGAATAAAAAATGCATGGTTTCTTGAAGCACTGTTTCCCCTCTAAATGTCTCTGGCATATGCACTTTTCTGCCCAGTGCTGAACAGAATATATAGCAATTAGCCCACATATATGATTTTGCTTCCTATCATGTAACCAAAAATCATGCATCCTCACTCAATCTACTGCTGCTTTGAAAATATTTGTAGTTACTGCTTTCTTTCTCCTTACTATGACACATCCGTTGTTATTTGGCTTGCAATCCTTAATTCATGTCTAGCACTGCCACAACTTCAGAACTGGGATCCATTACTGGTTTACAGAATGCTCAGAGGATTTTGGCTGAAGCTCCTTTAGACACAAGAGAAATTCCGTTGCTGTGTTTCTTGATGAAGAAAAATCATAACCTCACTTCAAATGACTCTGTGGACATTTTGCTGGTTCTTCATTTCTGAATTTTTGTCACCTTGACTTTCAAAGTCAGTGTTTATAGACTCATCTGCAGTGTACAGTGTGATATGCAAGTCTCTGTAAAACATTAGCTTAAATCACCTACATATATTCTGTTTTGATTATGACACACATTTTAGCTCACAGTATGGGCTTATATGACTTCAAAAGTATACATTAACGATTACAACACACCAGCCTATGAAAAGGAAAACAAAACAGTGCCGAATATAAGTTGCATAATTAATATTATATTAATATTATTACTAATGAAGACAGGATATACATAATGCAGTATCACTCCATCATTTCTCATTTCCTTGGGAGTATAACTGTAATTTAAGTACAGAATTACTGTTTAGCTCTCTAGTTAGATGGGTTATTATTGACCTCCCTATGCTCTGTCCTTAATATGTTTTTTAACTGTATCTATTATTTCCGTTATGTTTTTTTTTTTTCTATAGTAAGCATTATTGACCAGTCTTTATATACTCTTCTGTCTCTGTGCTATTGCTTTACTCACTTCAGTCTACAGAGTAATTGCTGCATATTTCATACTACATTTTCTGATTTTTGTTGTGTAATACTTTGATTATGTCTGAAAGCAGTCTCACAGTCCCGCTTCTTTTGTGAATTCAGTATTAGTGTGCTGTGCATTTACATAGTTAAGTATAATCATATTTATATTGTTGTATATTTAATTATTTCTGTGCTTTCGTGTCCATTATTATTTTATCTTTTATTTATAAGTGCACATTTCCCTGTATTGTACATTATGGCTTATGTGACTACATATGTCATGCAGAAATTTCATCACTATCTTCTCCTACAGTTTATCTCAACTTTTCTGTTCCTTTACTCCCTACAGTATTACTCCAGTACTTTGTAGGTACCTGAAACCTGCTTGTACTTTATAAAACTTTCATTTCCTCACTTTGATTCAAAGGAAGGGGAAAGACCACATACTTTTTTAAGCTTAACTTCTTACATAAGTTGCAGAGGAATTTGTCTACACCTGCATGATGTACCACTGATGCAGAGAAATTTGTAGTCAGGTATTGCTAACAATCTTATACAGGTAATTAACAGCTCATGCTGCTGTAAACAAGACAGACAGGTGTGAAACTGTCTTCCATTGTCTTTATTGCAGAGAGGAAGAGAATATGCACTGATTTACAGTTGGTTCCAATGTAGCCATGCCTTTCAAAACAGAGCAATTAGATTACGCAATGGTTCAAAGGCAGTTGTCACCTATTTTTACTAATTCACATAAGCAGTGTCACAATATTGAAATGCTAAGCTTTAAATGTTAAATGTTTGTTGTTTTTACTATACATTTTAAGATGACTTCAATGTGGTATCAAGGATGTCTGCGATATTTAGAGAAAAGTCAGAACATATTTTTCCTTGTAATTCTTGTAACAAAAAATGAATCAGTACATTTATCAAACTGTAGGGGTAGGGGCTGTCAATTCATCTTGAACTACAAAAAGATACTTTGAACAAAGGCCTGCAGTTTAGCAACTGCTTTTGGTTGCAGCTGTGTAATTTGTTAGTATACTGTAAACAAGCCCTGAGACACACACAGATGAGGGCCATTCAAGAAATAAAAGATGCAGTCCTGTTACAGACAGTATATAAAATGACAGTGACTGACACTAATACCATTATATGGCAAGGGGATGGGAATACACCTCTACTTCCTTAGGTCTAGCATAACTCATATAAAGCAGATTTGAAATGGATTATGGGAAAGAGAAAGGCTTGAAGAAAAATAAGATCATGTTGATATGTCAAGCCCCACTGACAGCCATTTTGCAGAAAATATATTAGAATTATATAAGAAGAAGTCAGCGTAATATTGAGGTGTTACAATAGCTCAGAAAACAGACAGAGTTAAAAAAATAGATTTTTTTTAGTTTTAATGTGGAGTTTTCCTTTGACAGAAAGATCAACACTTTACTCTTGAATTCTTCTTTCACACACCATGCATTTATATTAGTTTTATTTCTCTTTTTACAAGGGTTTTCATGGGATACAAAAGTACTGCTTTAGCCTGTGCTTGAAAGTATCTGTCAATGCAGCTTTCCTAGATTTTCAGTATGTATTTTTTTTATTTTTTTTTATGTGTCTGTGTGTTAGATAAAGTAATTATTTCTTTAAGTTTGCTAACTGTGAATGTCCAACAATACACACACACACACACATATATATATATATATATATATATATATATATATATATATGTATAGAGGTTTACTATGGAAATTTCGAATCAACTTGGGTCGAATGTGTATAACGTTGACTCTAAATATTGGATTTGAAATCCCGAATAGTAAACTAAAACAAAAATGAATACATTGTTCGATGTATTCGACATAGCAGAAGGTGATGTCAGTCCTGCTATGCACATTAACATACCGTTGAACTCTATACTCAATGGCACATTAATTCTACTATTTTGCAGGGGGGCAGCACCCCCCTCACCCACTGCATATTTAATATACCAGCTCCAAGATCGCACTACAGGGAGGAAATGGGCTAGTTCCCCTTTCCTCACTGCAGCACGACCTTCGTTCACAGTGTGGGTACATCGAATATTAAATGGTCAAGTGCACCAAGCAATTCGAACATACATAGTCAATGTACCAGGGGTCGATTAAGTGCCTCTTGAAAACTGTGATTTTGACCATCCGACGATCAATTGACTGCCATCCAGGTAAGTCATAGCAAACCTATATACACACATAGATATATATATATATATATATATATATATATATATATATATATATATATATATATATATATATACATCCCTATCTATCTCATTGTCTCAGTATGTATTTATATATATATATATATATATATATATATATATATATATATATATATATATGGATATAGTAAGTAAAAGTGCATGCTGTTCTGTATGAATCACATATGGTTAACTTTATTTTTATATAGTATAGGTAAGTAGGAATGTGCAAGTTTGTTATAGCAGTTTTGTGTATGTAAAGCAAACAGCCTCACATAGTGACACAGCCCTAGGATCAGAAGGGAGTTGCTAGTCTTAGCTAACAGGCCCAAATCCAGTTAAAATAAAAACAAGATGCGAAAATAGTCATCAATCTTGGCAAACAAGCAAAAATCCACTTACTAATCTCACTCCAGATACCACACGTATTCATTTGGACAAACACTGATAGAAGAGATAAAAAAGACAAACCAGGTCAAGCATTTTCAACCCTAAAAGTTGGGACTTTGTCAGAAACTTAGTTATGAAGTTTAATTTCCTTTAATAGACCTTTCATTTCCTCAGTTAGCCAGTTACCTCCAAATGTAAAGTCACAGTGTATAAAAATGCAAAACATAAGCTCTACTTAATGAATGATGAATAGTACAAATAGTAATAATCACTGACAAAATATAGTACATCTGGAGAAACAGACAATTAAAAAATATATTACTTGCACTTTTTAAAAAAGGAATACATACTCTTAACAAATTCAAAAACTGTGAAAGCAGTCTACTAGGTAAACTTTGTATAAAGGATAAAATATACTGTTTGCAATTTTAAAAAGAATGCATACACTTAGAAAGTTCAGAAAAGGTGAACATGAATCCAACAGGTAAGCTCTGTACAAATGTAAACTGTTAAATCATAAAAACAGTGCCACAAACTAAGAATACAGAAATCCTAAGTACTTTCTCTAGTGACACCAAACTTTCTCAAGGTGAGTTAAAATCTATCCAGCAACGACATATACCCCCAACCTTTTCCCTCTCAACACTGCCACAGAGTCTGCTGCTCTATTAAATAATCACCTCATAGAAACAATTCAAAGACTAACCCAAAATAGTCCCACTGCTTCTTCAATGCCTTTATGTCCCAGTCCTTCTTCCTCCAATACATTCTCCTTACAACTAGTTCCCACTGCATTCATCAAATCCCAACTGAATAAACTCAAGCCCTGCACTCCCTCTGTTGACAAATTACCTTCCTAGTTGCTTAAAATTACTGCTAATTCTATTGCTTACCCTGTATCTATTCTTATAAATCAATTACTGATGCTCTTGTCCCAGAAATATGGAAATCCTTCTACACTTCCCTCTCCACAAAGGAAGAAACTCCACAGACCTGTCCAACTATCGTCCCTTTGCTATACTATCCCCCTTTACATAATTCTATAAAAGTATGCCCACACTCAGCTACTTAAACACCTGCTTGATAACAACCTTTTTACTCCCACCCAGCATGGCTTTAGACCCAAACACAGCACATTCACAGCATTACTCTCATTCACCAAAACAGTAGCAGAAGCCCGTGACAGCAGCATACTAGTTTTCTGTTTATTCCTTGTTCTCTCCAAAGCATTTGATACTGACTCTCACTCTACACTGATAACTAAATTCTATGACCTTCATCTCTCCACTCCCTCTTTAAACTGGTTCTCTAGCTACTTATCTAATAGAAAACAATCTATACACTGGCAAACTGTCACCTCCATGTTTCTTCCTGTCAACACTGGTGTCCCCCAAGACTCTAGTTCGGTTCCCTTCTTGTTTGATATTTTTACTAACAGGTTATATTCTCTGCTACTAACCTCTCTACACTTTTACAATATGCCAATGAGTTCACCCTTATTACCACTGCCCACAGCATCCCAGAACTCCTTGCCCTTACCCAAGACACATTTGCTTCCATCAAAACCTGGCTCACTGATAAACAACTCATACTAAATCCTAAAAAAACTAAACGTCTACTTTTCCTTCCTAAAACACTGGCACAAAAATAAATCCTCTCTTTCTGTCACCTCCCTTAACAATACCATCATCAGACTGGAACCCCTTACTAATTATTTGGTGTCAGTATCAACAATGAACTAAAATTCGGCATACATATCCATCAATGCAAAAAACAAATGAAAAAAAAGAAACTTACTTTCCTATACCATAACCATAAATTGCTTTCATCCTCCACCAAACCCTTCCTAGCCCAGTCTCTCCTCTTACCCTGTCTTCTGTATGCAGCCCCAGTTATTAGTAACCTTCAGTCATCACTGTTTTTACAAATTAGAGCAAACATATAAAAAAAAAGCTGGATTTGCCTCCAGACTCACTATAAATCACACCACTGCCTCACCCTTAAGTCACTACAATGGGCTTAATTCCCTAAACAACTTCTTCTTTCCCAACTGCAGATTACACACCCAATTCTTTATAACCCCACTTCCTCTCACTCCATCTCTAATATTGTATCTCAATACAACCCTGAACGCTAACTTTGCACATCTCACAAACATCTTCTGGATGTCCATAAACCATCAAAAAATATTGGAAAGTCCATATATAAATACTCCGTAGCTCACACCTGGAACTCCCTTCCACTTAATATAAGTAGTATCCCCCATAAGTTCCAATTCAAACTAGATTGCAAACACTAGCTACAAAAGACCTGGTCCTGTCCTTGTCCGACCTGTTATCTAATTGCATTCTTTCTAATTCTATTTTGATTACTCTAATTATTTTTCTTTTTTTCTCTTTTTCTTTCTTCATTTTCTTATGGTCCTATTACAGTATAGCTATATCTTGGTGCTTGTAAATATTTTTTGCATATGGTTTATTCTGCTGTTATTGTATTTGTATTTGTAAACTAGTATATAACTGTATAATTTAGTTAATTTCATTTTATGTATAAGTTCTTGTCAATATACATCTTGTAATCTTAGTTCTTTCTTGAATGAATGTAATTGTATTGTGGAGCTTTTCTCCTCAGGTCTCCACTGAAAATGGGGCCTTGGCTCAGTTGGACCAACCTAGTTAACAAATGACAATAAATAAATAAATAAATAAATAAATAAATAAATAAACAAAATTAATCACCACCAGTATCAGATTTATAAAAAATGTATTAACAAAAAAAAACATTTCTATCACCCCCATACAGAGGATGAAAGCACTGAATTTATAAAATCAGTTACTTTAGGATTAAATATTCTTCTGGGTCACCGACCTGTATTGTTTTTACTTGCAAACACATTTTTTAAATACATTTTTTTATAAATCTAATATTGGTGGTGATCAGAATATGCAGACCACTCAAAGATTCCAATTACTTTTGGAGTACTCCCCACACATACTATGTACTGAAGCAGAAATATAAAGACCAATTAAAAAAGTGAATTGGTAACCTCTTGAAACATGTACAAGTAACAAACAATTGAAGTTTGTTTAAACTCCTGTATTATGTACAATTAAATAGTATACATATGTTGATACAAAAAGTGGGATGGTTTTGCCTTTATTTTGTTGAGAAGAAAGGCCACCTAAATTCTTTCAGGAATCTAAAAATCTTTTAAATCCGCAATGCCTCAGTACCTAAATTAATTTGTTAAATTTCACAGCATGAGTTTTTGCTTCCTAGAAAGAAAATTTATCAACTAGATCTTACAGGTAGAATACTTTACATTGAAAATGAATATATCTGATGATGTAGTGCTGAAACCCCAATACAAATAAAAAGCTGCTATGCTAATCGAGTAAGTTGTTTTTGCTTACTCTGAGTATTTTGCATGTAAATGCAAAGCATCACCTAATACCTGTTATAATATAATTTAGTGAGTGCAGTTTTAGAGAGAAGATGAGTTAACAGTGAAAAATAAACAATTAAGCAACACTCTGTAATCTTAATTTTCTGCAAAATCACTTGTAACTTTAGCATGTTGACTATAAGTGGGAGTGTATTTAATTGAAAACTAAAGATGTTTTAGAAAGCTACAAAATACACTTTAATCACTTTTAAATAACACACTCCTTGCATTCTGCCTTCAGCTAATAAAGTGGTAATGGATACTCCTTATAAAATATTACCAAAGAAGATTATTTTAAAGGAAGTGCTACCATGCTTTTGTGACTGCCATAATGCTGAGACTGGATAGCCAAAAAGTGGACCTATGTATACTAAGTATGGATTATCATTTCTCAGAATATTCCCTTTTCTCTAAGGTATGGCAATTCCATAGATAGTATATATAAGTCTGTGGATGTGTGTAGTCTTTGAATTCAACATTGGGGGTGCGTGGGCTGAGTTTGACCCTTGCAAAAAAAAATAAATAAATAAAAAAAAGAAGAAGGTTAAAAGGAGAAAAGTTATGTTTCACTCTTTTCAGCATGTTGGCATTTGCCATTATGTGTGCTAATATTTCAGTAGAGGGCCATTGCCATGTGGTGATTTAATATTAGTATTAATAAGCTTTGACTGTTTTATCTTTTCAGAATTTTGACAGATTTTTTAAAGTGAAGGGATAGTGTGATAAATGAATGCATGTGAAGAATTTTGCAAGTTATTGATAGCATTTCATTATGTGTAAGTTGGAAAAACTCATTTTTTTTATTTTACCTTTCAATCCAAGACAATTTCCAATAACTATGCATTGAGTACTACTCAGAAAAGAGGACATCAGAAGCTGATCAGAGCGTGCAGAATATTGAAAGATATTAATGGCTATTTGAATGAGCAATGTACATCTTCATCAAGTGTTAATATCTCACTTTTGTATAAATTGTACACCAAAGTAAAAAAAAAAAAACAGAATGAATTTGCAAGGCACAATTAAAAATCATTTTGTTTCTGCTTTTAAATTATTCCGGCACTGTGTAATGTTCACATATAATTATTAATATTATTATTGGTATTAGTATTATTATTGTTGTTATTAAGTAAAATCGCATTATATTCTATTTTTTTTTATTTTGGATGAATTTCCACTTTTATTATTACAGGAGCTGTTACTCATTGACTATAGAAGTTTGAGTAACTATTTTGTTTCCTTGCTATCATAATCTCATGTTAAATATACCTTAAATATGAGAGCTTTCCCTTGACAAAATAATAGCTAGTCAGTTTGTAAAGTATAAACCACTAGAAATAGAAATATCTCCACAGATTTTTACAAAGAGTTTAATGCTTCCTTGGTAAAAGACTTACTTTTCAGAGCAAATTATAGTCAGACATAGATATTTTTATATCCACTTTTTAATCAAATGGTCCATTATATCATTTAATTCACAAGTAATTGAAAACATCAGAAACATGAACATACATAGATAAAGTGTAAAAGCAAGAAAACGAGTCATAATAAAATATATATTCACCTTAAGAGACATAGCTTCAGTGAATACTTTATGCTAATATAATAATGTAAACCTGGGAATTGCTTGTGCTTAAAATAAGTTGTTGCTGTAATTCTTTATATTCAAACCCAGTTTTAAGGTTACCTCTATCCTATCAAACTAGACACTATGTATCATGGAAAGCTAAACTTTATTTTATCCAGAGCACAATATAGAATCTTTGTACAAGTCATTATTCAAATCTTTTTTATAGCATACTACTGATTGTAAATTTTTTTTTGCAATTTATGATTGAGTTTAGCAATGTGGAATGAATGATAAAAGGAGCAGAAAGCATGTTTGCTACCAGAATACTGCTGCATGAAGAGCGTCCTCTGTTTCATCAATATGTGACAAATCTCTATAATGGCATCCATATAATGGGAGTGTGCACTTGAAAAACAGTTAAACATTCCATTGGCTCTTGGAGTAATTGTTAATAACAACTCACATTATTTTTTGAAATGTAATACTGAATCATCATAGACCCTGTACAGACACATCCAGCTTAGCTCTGCATTGTTCTATCCCCGTACACAGTAATCTAATGTTTACAATGTCATCTGAGTCAGGCTATATGAAACAAGGCATCTGGTCGAACATTCAGCTACCTCAACAACAAAAATGTCAATGTTATGATATTGAAACCCCAAATACCAAAACTTCCTGTGAATTTTCTAGGGTTTACCCAGAAGTGAAGTAAAATAAAAGCAAGCGTTTTTGCAACCAGGTGTTGCTGTCAATGGCTGTTTGGTCTACTGATCTCCTCTCTCTCTCTCTCTCTCTCTATATATATATATATATATATATATATATATAGACAGCTAGATAGATAGGTATGGATAGATACACACACACACACGCGCGCGCACACACACACACACACACACACACACACACACACACACACACACACACACACAGCAAAGAAGAGTCCTAATCCTTTCCAGCTTGTTGTCAAAAAGCAAGCAAAGAGCTAATTATTTGGAGAATGAGCTGTATAAGAAACACGGGGTATATAACCCAGCTAATGTCCATAACAATTAAGGTGTCTGAGAAATATTCCAATTAACATCCAAGCCAAAGAGTAAAAATGTTACACAATCACCTCAATATCACTCTGACTGCTTCTTATAGAGTATTAATATGGTTTCTGCAAAATGGCTGTCAATGGTTGGCTACTACTGTGTTTAGAAAACATTTTCTCTGTATTACTACTTTGTATACCTTCATTTAAAAACACTTTTTTATGTTAAAAAGTCTTTTCACTTTACATAAAATTTAGCATAGCGATACACAATTACAGCTGCACTGACAGCTACGAAAAGCAAATCTTTGGGTACACTGGTTGCTCCTTCAAAACAATGTATTTATTTTAAACTATACTTGAATTACTTATAAAATGTATATGGTCCTTTGCTTATTTTTAGTTGTCCTTACTTACTTGCATTTTTCCAACAAAGCACAAAATACTAAAAAGACTACAGAAAGTATACCAAGTTTACAATCATCAAAACCAAAAAATACATTTAAGGAACAGAAAGAAGTGGAGAAACAAATATTTGTACAATCCAATCCAGTCAGTTAAATGGGAAGACTCAGTCATGAAAAAATATTTTCAAAAAAAATGAAAAGCACTTTATTAATGCATGAACAGTTATTACCACATTTTTTGTCCATATGAACACAACTTCTTCAGCTACATTACAGTATTTTGCAAGTTACTGATAGTGTTTAATTTTCTGTGTAAGTTAGAAAAACTCATTTTTTTATTTTACCTTTCAATTCAAGACAACTTCCAATAATTAAGCATTGCATACTACTCAGACAAAAGTACACCAGAAGCTGATCAGAGAGTGTAGAATATTAAAATATATTAATGATCATTTGAATGAGCAATGTACATGTTCAAGTGTTAATATTTCACTTTTGTATGAATTGTATACTGAAGTAAAAAAAAAAAAACAAACAAAAAAAACCAGAACGAATATACAAGCCACAATTAAATGTCATTTTGTTTCTGCTTTGTTTTAGATTATTCTGGCACTGTGTAATGTTTCCATATTTTTATTATTATATTATTATATTATTATTATTACTATTATTGTTGTTATTGTTGTTGTTAATAAGATTAAGGAACATAGCATTATACTGTATGGGCCACATTCAATAAAGCCTACAGCATGTGTGACTATAGACGTTTGAGTAAATATTTTGTTTCCTTGATATCATAATCCCATTTTAACTATACCTTAAATATGATAGCTTTCCCCTGACAAAATAGTAGCCAGTCAGCATGTAAAGTATAAGCCACTAGAAATAGAAATATCTTAGCAGATTTTTATAAAGAGTGTAATGCTTCCTTAGTAACAAGATTTATTTTTCAGAACAAATTATAGTCAGTCACAGATATTTATATACCTTCCTTTTAATCAAATGGTTCATTATATCATTTAATTTACAAATAATTGCTAAACATCACAAATATGAACATGTATAAAGTGTAAAAAAGCAAGAACATTAATCATAATAAAATATATATTCACCTTAAGGGACATAGTTTCAGTGCATACGTTATACTAATACAATAATTTAAACATGGTGAATTGCTTGTGCTTAAACTAAGTTGCTGCAGTAATTCTTTATATGCAAACACCGTTTTAAGATTACTTCCATCCTATCAAAATAGACACTCTCAAGGATTCAATAAAATCTATGTAGGCTCCATGTAGAGTCTACATGGAATGTATCCATGTACATGGCCACGGATCCCCCTCAACAGCATGCCA
Organism: Protopterus annectens; assembly: GCF_019279795.1. Lineage (NCBI taxonomy): Eukaryota > Metazoa > Chordata > Ceratodontiformes > Protopteridae > Protopterus > Protopterus annectens. The sequence continues at coordinate 916,336,994 of NC_056735.1, forward strand.
TGCATATTAATCATGGTGTGCTGTCAAGGTAGAGCATAGTAACAGGGATATAGAATCCATATAGGCAGAAGTGTAGATGCTATCCTGTGGTTGTGTGTTGTCCAGGGAATACCTGGACAGATGTTATGTACAGTCTGAGACTTCCTGTAATGTACCCTGCTACTGTTGAAATTTGATGTGAATTAATATGATGTGTTTAAATTTTCTAATTTTTTTTTTTTTAATGTCCATTTGCATGGCTCGTCGTGGAGTGCAACAATGCCAAGCTGCACTTAGATATATACAGCTGGAGTACAGGGTGTTTGTTGGGCACCTGGTACACAATTATGAAACTAGGCTGTTGCAGGGCTTTTACCAGGGCTCAGAATGTAAGGCTGAGGCCTGGGATCACTTGGCCAGGGAACTAATCCACACTGGTGAGCAATGTCATCACCACTATGATTACCTAAAGCATAGAAGGAGGGGAACTTTCGACACCTGGGTCCAAGAGGCCAGGGCTGGGTATGCCCCAGACCTATGTAAGTATTTCTGTCACTACTTTACTAAAATACAAGGTGAATCTGTGCAAAACTGGTAGGCATAATGGTGTACTTCTCTTCCAAAAGTTGCAGCTGAGAGGGCTCACAAAATGCAGTCCCATGTCAGACATCTGGCCAGGATGTGCAGTGAGTGCGGTAAGTATGGATATATTAAATATAGTGCAATAAACAATAAAAACTATAGGGCAATAAAGAATAAACAATAAAAATTGTAGTGCGATACTATAAAACTGTAGTGCAATAAATAAACAATAAGACTGTAGTGCAATAACCAATAAACAATACCAGTAACAGTAAGCAATAAGGTGTAAAGCAGGATTGTGGTTTCATAACAAAATGTGTCTTAATACCTGCAGTAGGGCTGTATTCATTGCGTGTCTGTTATAATGTCACTGCAGTCAACTGTAAAACTGTAATAACTGTAGAATACAAAAGTAATTTTTTGAAAATGTATTGCATAACCCACTGTATGGTTCAAAGCTGTCTCCAGGCCACTTTCAGTCACATAATGCTCTCTTTTCCTCCTACTCCAGGAACAAAAAGTATATGGGTGAGGTAGCCCACTTTATGGGCAGATATCATGTGTATACTTCAAAGATACTTAGCGGCAATGTCAATAAAGTGTGAAGTAAGATTGTGGTTTCATAACAAAATGTGTCTTAATATTTGCAGTAGGGCTGTCTATTCTAAGTTGCTGCAGTCAATTGTTACATTATTTGCAGATGTCCTCTGCAGTCACAGCTTTTGGGTTCTACTCCCATGCCTGCAAACTAAGACAAGATGGCTGTCTAGTGTACTTAATGTACACAAACATACCTCTCAAATGTCATGATTTTTCATATTTAATTACAACCGCCCAATCTGTCTGGTGTGTGATTAGCAGCAAGCTGATTACCTGAAATGCAGTGTATTACCAAATCCATTTACAGAACACCTTGCCAGCCATGTACATGCACATTATGTGAAACTGTTCTGTATAGTTGTGTACCTGCATGTGTTAGTGCTTGGCCTATACTGTCCCATGCTAACAGTTTGAGAGATATGTATGTGCTACATCATCTATAGAGGAATTGTGGTCACTACACTCACAACTGACACTGCACACCTGTAAAATTATGCATTAGCAGTCTTTTTAGCCATATCTTCTGCAGCATCACTAATGGTATGTTTTTCTCTCTCTCTCCACCTTTTATTTTCTTTAATTTATTATTATTTATTATTATGATTTAATATTAATATATATTTTTTAACTAACTGTTTTGTTGGCCTTATGGGTTATTTCATACTAGCTTGCTGTTGACATACTTACTGTTATGTTATTTGATGTTGTATTCCACATAATATACCTTAATATGTATTTGGATTAATCAGTATTATGTTCCATTATGATAATACTAATATTGGTTTGGTTATTACTAACCTTAACTTATTGTTATAACTAATTTACTACAGCGCATCAGGGTAGGCCAGTTCCAGTTGATCCATCTATCCTGCTTCCTCTGGTGGTGGCACCAGGCCCCAGCACATTTGGGACCCAAACTGCTGATGCCTCCTCTACTGCCCCTGCACTACCTGCAGCATCAGTTAGTTCTGCCCAAAGCGATGGGACCGGTGGTTGAGGGGGAGTTGTCACCTGTGATGAACTGCTGGTTCTGGTGCACAGTATCATGTATCATGGGTTTGCACAATGCCAGTGCTGGATGGAGAGCATGCTGGTCACACTGGTGGGGTAGGCTCCCCTCAGAGCCCAGCCTCCACCGCTGCCACCCCTGGGCAGTGATGGAGCAGTGCCAACAGTCCCATGGGTGGGGAGTTGAGTCACACTGCTACCTTGTAGAGGCACATGGGACTGCGATTCCACAACACTCTCCATATCCAAGGTGTTCTTCCCCTCTTGTGTCACACACCACCCCTGTCTGCTGTCTTGTCTGTATTGTCTACCTTGTCTGTCTGCAAAAGCTTCCTCACCTACCCAACTTACCTCTCCCACATGTACCTATGTCCCATCCCCAACATTCCACTCTCATCTTAAAAAAAATTGGGCCCTGTCCCAAAAAAAAAATATTGTCCCATACATAGCTCTCCATTTCACACATATGTTCACTGGACACATGTAATTTGGTCTAACTGACAATGCAGTTATATTGTCCTCACCCCTCTCTCTGCAGCATTGTCCCACTATTTCGAACCCCAGATCATCATACCTGCAGACCACTGCATTAACATGCCACACCACACAGCTGTTAATTAAAGCAGGTAGTTTAAGCAAAATATAATAACTGCAAGTTACAGTCATTAAGCAAGTTTAAGTTGAGATGCACATTGTGCCATGCTGTGCAAACTTGCTGATAGAGTAATGTAAAGAAATGGGAATGTAACTTGGAGTCTGGTGCAAGAGTATACCAGTATAAAGCCAGACACGGAATAATGGATTTAAGTGAGGTCTCTAATAGAAGGTAAATGTGCATGATTATCAGCACCATTTAGAAATACACCCGCCAAAACATTAATGGCAACATACATATTCAACTGTGACTCAGGTGGAGAAATACATCCATATAAAGCCATTCACATAATGACGGATGTAAAAAATGTATGTCACAGCCTGTATGTGTGCACTTATATCTTGACAAATACACCTGCTGTAACAGTGACTTAGTAGCTCAGTCTGCTAAATGCTGTACAGTTATTAATGTTTGCCACACACTGTCCTGGGTTCAAATCCAGTCTGGTGTAGCATTTAAATTACATTATTGTGAAGCCGGCAATTAATGACTGGGTCATGCATTCTTTATCCACGCAATGCATTCCAAATCAAATGTCTGCTATTAATTGATGGAAGTCATAGGCCTGCAGATAGGAACATACTTCACATATACCTATAGCAGCACTTTAAGTGCATAAAGTGTCAGTTAATGCATTAATATGCATTCACAGAGGATTTTAACTCAGGTAATGCAAATGAGGCCCACTAATATGCTTTAATTTGAGTGGAAGGGGTACCCTCACTCTGGCTCTGCCTCTACAACAAGGCTGACACAGCTCCCACAGTTACTCCTACATCTTCTTGTCCTCCAAATTGTTCACACTCTCTGTATATGCCTATTGCCTGCAGCAGCAGCTGCAGCCTGTAGCACACACATCTGTATGTAAAAGTATCTGCTACAGACCTATCTTCTGTGATGACATAGTTTCTTTTCCCCAGTAATGTCCAGCACAACATATCAGAAAGGGCTTCTAATCTACATGAAGATCTTATATCTTGTTCAGTGGTTGCATGGGCTGATGATACTGCAAATCGTCTGTGTTGGCTGCAATTAGCATTTCAGAACCACAGATTGGTTAAGAGACAATCACCTGGTAATGAGAAGCATGTTAAAAAAGCAAACAGCAGGCTATGGAGAACCAGTCTGTATGAGACTTTATTCACACAGTAAACACGTTGTCAAAAATGTTACATATATCAACAGAGGAGTATTGTACTCCATCAGGTATGTAACCTTTTTGCTTATGTTTATTTATTTGTTTTACTGAATATTAATTAAATATTGAGGTCTCTATCTCTCTACAGTTAGTCTGCCAGGGATAATCTGGCACTAGAAGTGTAAGCCATCTGGTTTCAGTGGGGCGTGTTTTATTCTTTGAAGTTCTGTGTTTAACTGATAGTCTGGGTGGTTTATCCCTTGTCTTTTAGTACTGGTTTAGTCACATTTCTGTCTATTTATTTGTGCTCAATGTTAAAGCTGTTTGGCGGGCTGTAACCAATCTGCAATCATCTGGACATACAACCTGAATTAAGTATACTTTTTTTGCACTTGCATTATTTTAGTGATAGTTAACAAAACTGAACTGTGTTTTATTGATTTGTTTCATTGAATATTAATTGAATATGGTCTCTGTCTCTCGCTCTCTGCAGTTTGCTTCCCACCCTCCTTTCCTAGAGTTAGTTTTAAACTTATTGGCTTTGGAATTGCCCACCTCTGCTGTAAATTTGTGTTTGGACACTCCTTCTGGACCCACCTCATTTGCTCACTCAACTGAGTACAGTGAGATCATTTGGGAAAGACTACACCCTTGCTTCTTTGATTTCAGACACTCTTACCAGTCCCATCTCATCAGCTTTATCTACTGTGTACAGAAAGAGCATTTGGGAAGGATACCCCCTGTAGTCTCTTAATCTTGCTCTATTTCTTCCCCCTCCATTAAAAAAAATAATACTTCAGTGGCTCTTACTGTAACTGTGTTCTACCTACTTTATTACTTTATTTTGCTGTTCTGTGTGCTCTTAAGTGTTCAAGTGTTCTTATTCTGCATTTATTACCATTGTTAGTAAGCTGATTACATTTGTCTGCTGTTCTAAGCATTTCAGTTTTGATTTTAGTATGTGTACTTCAGGCCAGTTATTTTACATTTAGGGTTTTTGTGGTGTACCCTCTTGTGGACAAACCCTTATCAAATTCTGCTCTCCATAAGTCTGCTAAGTATTCAGAACACTATGTCTGGACAATTCCCATCAGTTTCTCCTGCCAGCCTGGTCGACATGGGCATACTGAGACAGTGTAACAACTGCCTCATGTTCACAGGCAGTCCTCTTCTCCTATTACGTAATTCTTCTACCTGCGAGAAATGCATCTACATCAGTAAGCTGGAATCCCTTCTCTATTGTGCCACAGTCAGTACTCCTGACGAAGAGGAGATTGCCAGCAAAAACACAGCACCACACACATCACACAGCCAAGCACAACACACACACACACACACACACACACACACACACACACACACACACACACACACACACACACACACACACACACACCTATGCAGTAGTCCTCAATAAAAAGTTAGCTAAACAACAGAAACCCCCAAAGCACACTCACAAACATTCCACTCACAACACCAATAACATCACAGACAGTAGACAGCACACCAGTGTCTCACAAACACAGCCAATTTGGCATAACAATAAACCAACACAGCCCATACGACATAATAATAAACCAAATGTATTAGTCATTGCCAACTCAATAGTTTGACACACTGATGTCCCCATCACCAGGCTCAACAAGGAGAAGGTCACAGTCAGTTGTCTGTCAAGTGCCAGAATCCACCACATCATGCATGCACTTAAGTCTCTCCACAACAGGTACAAGTATAACTCTGTCCTTGTTCATGTTAGTGTGAATGACTTGAGATGTACCTTTCTGGACTTTATGAAGAGAGGCATGATTGATCTGTCAGTTTATGTGTCCCAGGCAGATATGACCCTAGTTCTAAGCAGCATCCTACCTTTACCAAGAAGGATATCACAATGCTAACAAAAAATAATTGACTTCAACAATTGGCTTAGTTTCTGGTGTCTTTCCAAGAGGATCTGGTATCTGTCTGCCTGGGATGACATGGTTGACAGGCCTCGATGCTTTGCCAGAGATGGCCTCCACCTGTCATACCTGGGGTTCCAGATCTTGGCCAAGGCTCTTGCCGTCCCCATTTTTGCTTTTTTAGGCTATGTCCCAAATACAAATCTTCCAACATAAAAGATCTGTCAAAAAGCAAATTGAAGGTCATGCTGCTCAATGCTAGGAACCTTAACCTGAAAATGCACTCACTGGATGCTCTCCTCACACTGGAAGATGCTGATGTCTGTGCAATCATAGAAAATTGGCTCAGGGCTGCAGAGAGCACCCCTGCCGTTCCAGGCTATACCTCATTCCACACTTTTTGACCCAAAAATGAGGTCAGAAAGACTAAGAGTGGTGGAGTCTCTAGCTTCATTAAGGACAGGCATACCTCCAGACTGGTTTGTCAGCATGACACACTAGAATTACTCCAGGTGCAGCTAACAGTTGGTAAGACACCCATCCACATTATAGCCAGCTATAGACCCCCTCCATAAGTCAGGATACCAAGTCCTCCTACTTGGACCTACCTGACTTCATCAAGGTACCCCCTAACACCCTGATCCTTGGTGCCTTCAACTACCCTACCATAGACTAGATGAACTATTTCTGCACTAATGCACTCACACAATGATTCCTTGGCTTCATCAGTTCTAATGCAGTAGGCCAGCTCGTCTCATCCCCCACAAGGGGAGATAGCATTCTGGACTTGGTTCTCACCAACATGGGCAACCACTGCATCACTCTCATAGTATGTTCCTCCCTTGTGAGACCAAATCATTGGTTTGTCTCATTCAAAGTTTCTATCCCACCCAACCCCTCCCCAAACTTCTCAAAACTGACTACAACCTCCTAAGGGTAGGTATCAGTAGCTTCAAACCACCACCCCCTTCATAGTATGCAGACCACTATGCTGAGCAGTATGCCAATGCAGTATGCAAGCTCCTGTACAACTGCATGGACTCAGAATTAAAACTTGCTCCTCAAGGAAACACAAACCTATCTGGTGGACATCTTCTATCAACAGGCTTTACAACTAAATGAAGAAATTGTTGTCCAAATATAAAAAGGAACAAATTCCAAATTGGAAAAACTTTCTCCTCAGCCTCAATAAGCAAATTAGATCACTAGTGAAAACCTCCAAAGCCAATTATGAGTTGAAACTAGCCTCCAAAACAAAGGGAAACCACAAATCCTTCTTTAGTTATGTCAGGAACCTCCATGGCAAAGACCAGGTTTGTTCCAAATTAGTACTTAATGTTACCACTTACACTGATCCTGTTGACTTAGCCAACCTGCTAGCTGACAGGTTTCAGTACGAACTTCACCCCTATCACCCCAAGGCACATTTGACATCTGCGATAGCTGTTCTGCACCTCACATCTCTGTAGATCAAATGTTAAAGGCCCTATCCAAGGCAAAGAACACAGCTTCCATGAGAACTGAGAGTATTCCAGGATGCATTCTGCACCATCTCCAGCAAGAACAAGCTTCACCATTGAGCACCCTACTCAACCACAGCCTAATTACAGGCTTCATTCTAGCAGAGTGGAGAACTGCCATTGTCATCCCCTTGAACAAAGGTGGTGCCACTACTGACAAAGGGAAACTATCACCACATTAGCTTGACAAGTCGGATCTGTAAAGCCATGGAGTGTATTATTACGGATCTCATAAACAAGGACATAGTACAATCTCCAAGCACTTGACCCCACCCAATTTGGATTTGTCACGGGAAGATCTTGCCTATTGAACCTGGTTGACTTCTTTGAGACTGTCACCAAGGTCTTGAATAAGGGAAAGTCAGTACATACAGCTTACCTTGACTTGACCAAGGCCTTTGACACAATCCCCCACTCAGGCAATATTGAAAAGCTAACACAACTTGACGTAAACCCCTATCTCATCAGGTGGGTGGCCAACTGGCTCATCTATAGGATCTACAAGGTCAAAATAGGTGCTGCCACCTCTAACAGCAGACCTGTCACTAGCAGTGTTCCCCAGGGATCTGGCCTGGGATCCCTACTGTTTTGCAGCCACTTCTCAGAGGTCCAGGCAGAGACAAAGGGCCTGTAGCTGACCAAATGTACAGATGACTGTAGGTTAAGAGCTGATATTGACTCTCCAAATGATGTTAACACACTGCTAGGTCTCACAGCTACACATAACTAGTGCCAAAGTCATGGCCTTAAGTTAAATCCAAAAAAAATTTATTATCACACCATTCGGCAGAAACATGGGCCCTATTGATTACCACATCAGTGGCAACCCCCTAAGCACACAACCTGTGGTGAGAGACCTGGGTACTCAGCTTGACAACAACCTCAGATTCGACCATCATGTGGCAGCAGTGTTCAAAAAATCCTCTTACTTGGTTCATCTCATAAGTAATGGTATTGCATCCAGAAAAAAGAGGTTATTACCTCTCTGTACTCCTCCCTCATTAGGCCTATAACTGAGTATAATGCCCTGTTTGGTATGTACCTCTTCAAACACCTGCACCAACTGGAGAGGCCACAGAAATATCTCACAAAGAGAATCCATGGCCTCCAACATCTGTCCTATACAGACAGGCTCAAATCTCTATCACTGTACTCGGTATCATACAGATTGCTCAGAGGTGATCTGTGGCTCACCTACAAGGCAATATCAGACCCTGCCCTACTAGAAATGTTTCATATCCATAAGTCTAACTCCTCACACATAACCCACTCTATAGGCCTAAATCTAATATGCGACATTAGCAAAACCTGCTGGAGAGACAGGTTTGTCTCCTTGAGGCTGCCCCTCATCTGGAATAGACTTCCCATACATGTCATGTGGAATACCTCACTGACCCTCTTCAAGCACAACCTTAATGAGTGGATGGGAAAATACAAATTTGTCCCTGGGGTTCCACCTTTGTTCCTCATTGACAGGGATGATAGGTGCTGACTGAGGGGTTTTTTTTGGGGGGGATAAACTCTTGACTAGACTTGTAAGGGTCCCAGGGCTATTAGCCTAGTAACTTCCTATGATCTTATAACATGATGCATATGTGTGAATATACTTAGGGGGAATGGGGATAACGATATTAATCCTTTCTTAGAACTGTGATAATGACCTGTCATTGATCTCCAGATTTGTTACACCTACAGAGGACGTACAATACATAAAGGGTGGAATTGTTTTTGTCAATGTAGCACACTGGCCTAGTGGGACTATCCCTTTATAGTGGTTGTAGCAGCATACTGCTATTTGTTTGCCACTGTTGTTTATACATATTATTGGGGGGGTGCCCCTAGGGGACACTCTACAATGGAATCCCATGTTGGGTGTATGATCATACAGCAGTAGCTGTCATGGCACACATGGGAATAGCTGACTATCACTAGTATACACATGCTTAGTATGTTTGCATACTGTGGAATATGACATGTGTGATCAAGTAGTGGGTACTGCCAGCCATTATTTTCTTGTTGTATCTCTACATTGTGTACTTCCATGTATGTGATCCTGACATGTGTTCGCATTTTGTTGTCTTTCAGGAAACATGTATCCCAGGTGCCATGCCCCTTTCACGGATGCACAGAATGATATAATACTGGAAGGCCTCTGTCAACACCATGAATTCCTACTATCCAGGGGGAGGCAAAACAGGGAACAGTGGGCAGCATTGTGTCCTGAACTTGTCTGTGACATGAATGCCATAAGTCATTACATCAGGACATAGGAGCAGTTTCAACACCAGGCAACATACATGATTAATGCTTCATGCAGAAGAACAGCTGATGTAGCCAAGGATCGCTGTTTCACAGATGGAGTGTCTGCAGCAGAACAAGCAATCTCAGCCACTGAAGAATTCCTGGTGAACCTAGGAACAGACAACAGCTCACAGGCATCCATCACACCGTACATTGTGGATGTGGGTGCCGCAGTTGTCATGGCAGAGGAGCATTCAGATAAGCTTAGTTTGATCCGCATTCGAATGCCATAGCATTCAGTGTGTGCATACTTTTACTTGGGTGTCAGGTCTTTGTTCTTTGGGGGGAGGGGTTTAACCCCAGCTTGAATCTCATGCTCAGATTTTGACAACATAACAATTAACACAGTAGCTACTCTAAATGTGAGCTATATGGACTTATTACATTGCTATAGTGCAACATGTGGTGGTACATTCATTACCTCTCCCTCAACTTTTCACATGTATGTCAGGCATACCTCTCAACCTGGAAACATCAAAAATCAGGACAAGGCCCTTGAAAAAATAGGTAAAATCTGTATGCTGATTAACATCTAATTTGCATACATAATTATGTAACCCCACCCACTCCAATGGAACTGTGGGATACCACATTTCAAATGCAAACTGAAGAACAGGCAACCAAAATATGGCACCGGAGTCCCCCTGCAGCCATTCCAATGTCCCATTACCTGGCTACCTTGCCCCATACCATAAACACTAATGTGTGCATACTGCTTTACTTCTACGATTATTTAGATTTTATTTTTACAACACAACAATGCACAAACTCTAATAGACATCTGGTAAAAGCAACGCTTTTTCAAACTGAAAATAGACTTGGCATTAAAACTCGTCTGCCCTTGAAACTCACATTCATTGAAACAGCATTGAAACCCACACCACATCCAAAGAAAATGCATCTGACCAGTGGTGGATAAAGATTACCTTTGGGCTGTTTTCAAATCATTGGCCCCTTGCAAACAAAACAAGAAACATACATGTGTTCTTTTCTTTGATACACCTTCCTGACTTTATTAAATTATATTCCTTGTATAACACAGCACACTTCTTAGAGAGAGCGCATTTTAAATTTATTGCTTGAAGTGAACATTTTCCAGCAGACTGTACTGTAGGCAATGAAACAAAATGCATGAACCAATAATGACAAAACTGTCCAATTCAGAACATTTCCATCATAAAGTCTACTTCAACACCCACACTATAAATAGAATGACAGCAGTGTAAGTCAGGCATCTAGCACAGCTTCTCACACTTCAATTTAATTTTTTTTTTGGGGGGGGGGCAAAAGGTCAAAAACCAGGGACACATTTTAAACAGTGCTTGTATAATTTTGTAAAGTTGCTAGAATAAAAGGCTGTGTTACCACCATACATTTCATTAGGCAGTCTTGAACCAGGACTCTAATACACTACAGTCAAGGCAATATACCACTATGCTAAATCAGCAGGCTCCTGAAAAATAGGAAGACTGAAACGTACTGGCTATCAGTTAGTGAATTTCATTTCTCAGTACAGCTCTCAACCTCTTAGCACAAAAAAACTGGACAAACAAAGCCAATAATGGGGGAATACCAGTTCAGTTCTCACTTCCTCTCACCATAGCTCTCAACCTCTTAGCACAAAAACCAGGGCAAACAAAGCCAATAATGGGGGAATACAAATTCAGTTCTCACTATAGCTCTCAAGTCTTAGCACAAAAAACCTGGGAGAATACAATACAAATTTAGTTTTCACCTGTTAGCAGAAACAACCTGAGTAAAGCTCACAAGTGGTGGCTAGGGACTTTAGGCTCTTTTGTACTCTATACTCAGGGTACAGGGTTTGAGCCTGAGTACCTCTTGCCACCAGGTGTATTGAATGTGGGGCATTTTCTCATATACACACACACACACACACACACACACACACCTTTCCCGCTCATACTCTGCAGTAAATAAATGAAATACAGTCCCGCTGATACTCTGCAGTAAATGAAACACTGTCCCACTCGTACTCTGTAGTAAATAAATGACAGTCCCGCAGTAAATGAAACACAGCCCCGCTCGTACTCTGCAGTACAAACACACCACTTTCCTGCTTAGATAAATTAAATACAGTTTCCACGCTTGCATCAGGCCCAACACACACTACATGAAAGCTCAAAGCTCTGAATTTCTCATCATCCTTGCCCCGCTCATTACATCATTAAACAGATGTGGTGCAGTAATGTAGTCCTATCCCAGTCGCAAAATAAATGCATCGGCAATGTAAATATAACAGACCTGCTTTCCTTTGCACAAGACTCCAGCATTAATAAATGTAGACACAGTAGTCCCGTTCCTGCTCGCAAAATAAATAAATGCAGTCCAGTTTCCACGCTTGCATCAGCAATGTAATAGCTCGCTCACAGATGGAATGGAAGCCATAAATACATGTAATCCAACAGCCAAAAGCCCAGCAAGCAGATGCAAATACACCACTTCCTAGTTCTTGCTTGCAGATTTAATTCAACAGCCGGAAGTTCTTCCTGGGAGCTTTGAGCTCAATTCCTACAGGCTGATGGAGCTGATGTCATTGCGCACGTGATGACATCAGCACAAATAGTGGGAGAAAAAAAAATTTAAGTAAAAGCTGCGAAAAAGTCAGAAACCAAGGGGTGCCACTCAGGAATCATGGCACTCCATTATTTGTACCCCAAAACTCGGTAAAAACCGAGTAATTTGGTACAGTTGAGAGGCATGCTGTCAGGTATTGGACAAGGCCTTGGTCCTGCTCCTGGTAAGCATGTCACTGTTTTATTACAGATGTAGATTTACAGCAATGTATTCCCTAAAGTGTCATCCCAGGCCTGCTGCCTAGATTGCTGTACTGTCGTCATGATTGCCAACTGCACAGGTGTTTTCTGACAGTACACATGTTAGAGTCATACCTATGCCTTGTAGTTGCGACCACACATAGATGTGACAGTATTGTCAGGACATTACAGATTGTCATATTTTTCAACTGTGCAGAGTCTTCACAAATGTCAACAGTGTACCATATTGTTGCTGATGAGACTGCTGTGTAAAGAGCTTTAGTTTACAAGTAACTACAGCTGTTTGTGGGAAAAGTAATGTCCTCAGTTCCTACTGTATGAGGTTGGGTTTTAAACAGGTCTGTGTTAGTAACAACAGTGTATAGAGCTTTACATATATTGCAACATAGTACTGCAGAGCATAATAGAGCAGATATTAATGTACTACTTTTCCTATTCTTATCACAGGTGACCGTGGGGTTGGTGTCTGCCCCCTACACAACCTGATGTAACCATCTTTTGACTCTGATGATGATGGTGGCCAGAGTGAGGCACAGGTGGGGGTTTCAGGGACTGAATATGTCCCAGAAGTTGACATCTCACTTCTGCCCTTATTGTAACCACACACAGTCAGTATGCCTACAAATACTCAGTTGCCAGAGGTCACAGATATTGGACAGTCAGAAGATGGAGACATCGAACATGAAAGTGTGGCAACTAAGGCTCCAGTGAGTGTAGACACTGGCCATAGCCAGAGAGGTGGCAAGGTTCCACACAGGCGGATTAATAGGGGAACTCATAGGAGGCCTGCTGTCCTTCCACCATCTGTTGCAGGTGTCACATAATGAGTCACTTGGTGTATGTTTCAGGCCATCAGGGAGGCATAGGCACATTCTGAAAGGAACTCCAGACGTATGCTCAGGGTTATGGATGCAGCACAGTCTCTGACATCCGTGACTGCCTTCACAGCTTTGGTGACATCCTGGATCAGTTCACTGATGCAACAGAAAGAAGGTGGTCTGAGATTGCAGAATACCTGTCTTGGAAAACACATTGTCTGTTGCAGAACATCCGGCTGGGTTGAGCATCAGACTCATGGATATAGGTCAGCAACCCCATCTGCTGAGATTCCTCGTGGCTGTGCACAATCATCATGTCGTAGTGGTAGTACATGAAGTTCTCTACAGGGGAATGTGCTGTCCACACCAAGACATGGCGGACCATGGGCTTGTGGTCCTGGGAGGTTCCATGGAGGACATGGTCCCAACAGACAGCAGTCACCATCAGGTACTAGCACTGCTTCTGACCTTGGGCATGGAGGTGCTAGTGTAACTCCTGCCAGAGGCAGTTCCCATGTTCAGGGGTGGAGATGGTGAACTGTCAACTGTACCATGCATGTTTCAAAGCTGTCAAACATGTAGGCCTAGCACTGAGCTTGACTGTGTTCACGCACACATTCAGACACCACTGTCAAATTCAGTCACCTACAGACACACACGGCACATTTCCATATTCCATCTTGCATGCTTCCCTTCCTGACTCACACACATGCTTTCAACCTATTGGGTCAGCCTAGCCCTCCTGCACCCCCACACAACACCCTGTGCAAGTGATGATACCTGCGTCTCATCCATGTTATCCTCATCACTGATTTAGGGAAATGAAGCTATATTTATGATGCACAGTGTTACTATATAAATTAATATGTACTTTTGTAATGCAGTGTTGCTTTGCCATGTGACTTGTACTGTTTACTGAAAGATTCTGTATGCTGACATTTGTAATGAGTAAATAAACTACATAATTTTGTGTACCTTATACTGTATGATGTTGTAATGGCTATATACTTACACAATGAAAGGTGTATCATGGACTTGTTTATGTTTCAGTTTCTGGAGTCTGTAGGGGACACATAGAGATACACGGCAGCAATAAAGCCATAGACGTCACAGCACAGGATGGAATGTCAACATAGAAGATATGTTTTCAGCAAGGTACAGCACTATAGGTGCATGGCTCTATAGGTTCATATGTGTATAACAGGCTAGCAAGGACAATGGCATCATCCAGCCTACTCATGCTTCCCTAATCTATGAAAAGTTCTGATACCCTTGATAAGTGGATAAGTGTCACCAGGGCTTCAGGAGCTAAGACATCTACAAGCTGTGGTGATGGAGATGACCCATCTACAAATTTCCTGTTTCCATTACAGACATTTGTCCTACACCAGTTATTATTTTCTTCTTCAGCACAGGGGCGGCTCGTGGCATAGGGCTGCCGGACTGCAGCCCCCTCAAAAATAAAAAAAGAAAGAAAGAAAAATGAAAAATAAAAAAAAATATTTTTTCAAAATTCACGGACTTCACGCATAGACCGAGTCCCAACTACTGTCAGTCTATGCGCATGCTCAACGCAGTCCGGCCATCCCCATAGGGGGACACAAGGAGACGTCTGTGCACTTTTACAGTGCACAGACCCACCAGGATTATGGGTCGCGTCCGGACTGCAAGGACTCGGGACAGAGCATTAGGGATCTCGTCGGCGTCGGGATGGAGCATTGGGATCTCGCGGGTCTTCAGTATTGCACGGGAAGGATGTACGTTAGCTGGATGTATTCAGGTAAGGTGCTTTTAATTTACAATGTTTATTTGTATGGAGTTTGTGCTTTTTAATTTACAATGTTTATTTGTGTGTATGGTGCTTGTGCTTTACTGGAGTGTTTGTGTATTGTGCTTTTTAATTTACAATGTTTATTTGTGTGTGTATGGTGCTTGTGCTTTACTGGAGTTTGTGTATGGTGCTTGTGCTTTACTGGTGTGTGTGTGTGTGTGTGTGTGTGTAAATGCCCCAGGTACTTATGGTGGTGTGGTAGGGAATGCCTCAGGCTTGAACCCTGTACCCTGTGTGCAGGTGTTAAAGACTTGAGTTCCCTACCCACCACCATTTGTAAAAAAAATTCAGATTTTTGCCTCATATTCGATCTGATCTGTTCCTCATAATATCTGTGGTTTGTAAATGTTGCAATGCTTGAAATTTGATGGTGTAGTAGTAGCATTGTTGCCTCACAGCTGCAGGTTCTTGGGTTTGATTCTTGGCTGGGGTTCCTTCTTTGTGGGGTCTGTATCTTCTCCTGTGTTTGTGTGGGTTTGCTTTTGTGTCCTCCCATGTTACAAAGACATGTCTGCATTATTTCTTCCTGGGCCTCTGCTGAAAATTGTTTATTTGTTCCAAGTCAGACTGTCCTGATTAAAAATGTTAAATAAAATTGACAGGCATTTGAATTTCAGACTTAAGGGTTTCTGAATGTTTAATTCCTTGCGTATTTGATGGTGCAGTGGTAGTATTGTTGCCTCACAGCTATAGGTTTTCTGGTTTGATTCTTGGTTGGGGTGGCTTCTGTGTGGAGTCTGCATCTCCTCCATGTGTTTGTGTGGATTTGCTCTGGTGCCCTGCCATTTTACAAAGACGTGTCTGCAGTTTTAATCCCTGCTGAAAATTGGTTTTGTTCTGTCCGCACTAAAATTAACAGGCATTTGAATTTCAGACTTCAGGTTTCTGAATGTTTAATTCCTTGCATAATTGATGGTGCGGTGGTAGTATTGTTGCCTCACAGCTATAGGTTTTCTGGTTTGATTCTTGGTTGGGGTGGCTTCTGTTTGGAGTCTGCATCTCCTGCCTGTGTTTGTGTGGATTTGCTCTGGTGCCCTGCCATTTTACAAAGATGTGTCTGCAGTTTTAATCCCTGCGTCTCTGCTGAAAATTGTTTTGTTCTGTCCGCAGTAAAATTGACAGGCATTTGAATTTCAGACTTCAGGTTTCTGAATGTTTAACTCCTTGTGTAATTGATGGTGCAGTGATAGTATTGTTACCTCACAACTATAGGTTTTCTGGTTTGATTCTTGGTTGGGGTGGCTTCTGTCTGCATCTCCTCCCTGTATTTGTGTGGATTTGCTCTGGTGCCCTGCCATTTTACAAAGACGTGTCTGCAGTATTAATCCCTGCGTCTCTGCTGAAAATTGTTTTTGTTCTGTCCGCAGTAAAATTGACAGGCATTTGAATTTCAGACTTCAGGTTTCTGAATGTTTAATTCCTTGCAGATTTGATGGTGCAGTGGTAGTATTGTTGCCTCACAGCTGTAGGTTTTCTGGTTTGATTCTTGGTTGGGGTGGCTTCTGTGTGGAGTCTGCATCTCCTCTCTGTGTTTGTGTGGATTTGCTCTGATGCCCTGCCATTTTACAAAGACGTGTCTGCAGTATTAATCCCTGCGTCTCTGCTGAAAATTGTTTTTGTTCTGTCCGCAGTAAAATTGACCGGCATTTGAATTTCAAACTTCATGTTCTTCAGAATACATAGTAGCACAACCTTTTTTTCTAGCAATTTTCTAAGTTTATAAGATGAATATTTTAAATTTGTCCCTATTTTTGGGACTGTATTCCCCCATTATTGGCTTCGTCCAGGTTTTTGTGCTAAGGTTGACAGCTATGGCAAGAACTGAATTCACTGAATATGGACTGTAGAATTGTGCATATTTACTGATAAAGGTGCACTGTAGAATTGTGCATATTTACTGATAGAGGTGCACTGTAGAATTGTGCATATTTACTGATAATGGTGGACTGTAGAATTGTGCATATTTACTGATAATGGTGGACTGTGGAATTGTGCATATTTACTAATAATGGTGGACTGTAGAATTGTGTATATTTACTAATAATGGTGGACTGTGGAAGTCTGAGTAGACTTTTTTATGATAAATGTTCTCAACTGGGCAGTTTTGCCATTATGGGTGCATATGTTTTGTTTCATTGCTTACTGGAAAAATGTTCAAAACAAATTTAAAACACCCTCTAACAAGTGTACTGTATTGTACAAGGAATATAATTTTTAGTACAATGAGGAAGGTGTATCAAAGAGCACATGTATGTTTCATATGCAAGGGGCCTATGATTCAAAACAGCCCAAAATTAATCTTTATCTGCCACTGGCAAAATGTATTTTCTTTGAATGTGGGTTTCAATGCTGTTTCAATGAATGTGAGTTTTAAGGGCAGAGAAGTTTTAATGCTAAGTTTTCATTGTGAGACTGCATTGCTTTGTTTAACAGATGACTTAATGTTTGTGCTGTAAAATACAAAATAAAACTTTCAAATGAAGTCCAATCATTGAAGTAAAGCAGTATGCACATTAGTGTTTATGGTAAATGGAGTGAAATAGCCAAGTAATGGTTAATTGGAATGGCTGCAGAGGCTCCAGTTCAACCATTATTTTGTCAGGGGAAGGGCAGCAAACTCAGACAGGCCCAGCTGAACTATACCTCCCAACTGTCCAGATTTTCAAAGAAAGAATAGATTTTTGCTTCTTATTTTTGGTTTGTTGTTCATAAAATTTGTAGTTTTAATTCCTAAATGATTTGCCAGAAGTCACTAAATAATAAGTTTCAGACTTCATAACCTTCATATAAATGCATGTTAAAGTAAGAGCCGTTCTATCAACTGTCTCAATTTATACAAGAGCAATTTTAGTACTGTTTATATGTGCCCCCCAATATATTTGGCCTTGTTCAGATTTACTGCATTAACAGGTTGAGAGGTACATGCAAATAAATTGCTTTATAGAATTAGGCATAGCCAACCTCTCAACTGTCCCCAATTTTTGGCTCAAAATGTTGCTCTTCCCCTAATAATCCCTCCATAAAATAGCAATTTTGGAAGAAAACATGGAGGGTTTACAATTAAGAAATAACTGTAATAATCAAAGTTATAGATTACTTGAAATGCATGTAGATTCTTTTATTTTGTCAGCTGCTCAAGGTAGCAGTACTAATATTAAAGTGTCCCTTCTTTGACAGGTAGAAGCTGTATTGTGTGTCTATTTTATATTTTTGCATCACATTTTTGGTCCATTTTTCATAAAATTGTGTTTTTGGCAAATTAGTGACAAATCACTAAAGACTGAAGTTAGAAAATGACAGACATTTGAGTTTCAGATTTTATACCCTTCAGAAAATTCATACTAATGCAAGACCTATTCTATTATCTTTCTAAGTTTATTAGAGCAATATTTAAAAATTGTCCTTATTGTTGTGCCTTTGTCCCACTTCTGTGTATGGCTTTGTCCAGATTTCTTGCTCTTGAAGTTGAGAGGTATGACAAATGTGTCAGGGCCATCACAGTCAGCCAGAGAGATTTCAAATTGTGACATGCTTGTTGCACCCCACTCCCCATGTAGTGACTCTGGATGTGTCCAAGCAAGGCAAGGAGTAGTTGTATCTACCTTGGATGGGGAGGACACACTGCATAAGTACTACAGTGGCTTTTCATCTGTCCTTGATTTTGCAGAATGGTCTGGTTTCTGTCATATTTTTGTACTGTTGATTTATGCTTATTACTCAAAGTGCCTGTTGCTCTGTGTTTAAGTAGCAATGCTTTAATGACCATAAGGTAAGCTTGTCTGACATCGTAAGATGCAAGTAAGCTTTAATAAGCATACTGTTAAAGAATTGCCAACATTGAAAGCCTTTCTGTTGTTGCCATGCAGAGAATACTTGACTAGATAATGTATAAGCCTTGGGTATTAAAGGACAGGATTCCATTATTTTAAAAGCTCATTACACTTGTTGGAGACTTCCAGTCATCTCTACAGGCTTTACCCGTAAACTAAACAGAATGCCAATCATGTGTGGTCCATAACCTGTACAGTAATCCTTTAAGCAATGTATCTCGAGCTTGTTTCTTGTTTGCTTTTCATTTTTTTACTTTTATCATGTTTTCCCCATGAAACAAGTTGTCAGGCAGCAGGTCTTTTTGGATAAGAAACATTTTTACAAGTGGGGGCATCACATAGATTTCTACTTTCAGCATGTTGCTTGGTACTTTAATAAAGCTGAATATATTATAATTAGAACTGCAGTGCAAGGAGAAGTGGTTTGAGTTGAGTGCTTCTGGTTTTTCTTATACTTGATTTTGACTGGCATTCCAGTAATGTATTTAAAAAGTAATTTATTTTTTCATGCCTCACAACCTTTTGTTTCCATCTAAATATTAAGTAAGCTGTCATGCAGCCAATGCATTGAAATATTTTTATTCTTCTACACTTATTTTTGTCTTGATTGGACTTTCATAATGATGGTTTGCCACCCAGGGCAGCGTATTTAATTAAAGTTAGTTTTTTTGTGGTTTTGTGCATAGCCCCTCCCCTTTATGGTTGGCCACACCCCTTCCATTTGACCCCGCCCATTCAGCATCTCCTGCAGCCCCCCTGTGATTTGAAGTCACCAGCCGCCACTGCTTCTGCATCCCATTGTTTAACTTCTGCATGATGTGTGTTGCACCAGATGTGTGCTTTACATGCATGGTGGCCTGTTACATATAGGGTATTGTGTCTGTGTTACGTACCTCTCCATCATGTACTATTTATACCACAGTGACAGCATATTAAGTAGAGCAAGTGAGATATGTGTTAGTCTTGTCTTGGACACATGGGAGGTACACAGTGGGATCTGACAAGTCCTTGTATGGCAGCCATACACTTCCTTGCCAAAGGATGTAGGACATAGACTACACATGTATCTTGACATGGACTGCATAGGACATGTTATCTACAATGTGCATTGGTTTACCATGAAACCTGTGTGGCTGCTATACTTGTAAGATATGCCTGTGTAGTGACATAGCAAAGATGCCATCACACTCAATGATAGGTGTGATGAGTGACAAATTCAGTATAACAATGACAGTCTGGGATTTACATGTCATACCTTTCTGTATAGATTGTACAAAACTGAACGGATCCCCACATCTTACCGACTAGTGAAAGTCAAAGGCTACATTACTCCCTGTGTCCATAACTCCAAGACTAATGGCCCAGCCATGTGCAGTGTGCAGACACTACCATATTTTCCAGGGTTGGATGACTTCCCAAAATATAGTATTGTGCAGTCAGTGGCATTTGCTATTTGTCAGTAGCTTTGACAACAACTGAATGTGTGTCTCCGGCCATCCTGGATAACTGTTGGCTCTGTGTGGGATACAGTCACAGCTCCTAATATGCAATCACTTGCTAAGTTAGTCAGTCAGAGGTCACTAACAGTGGCTGTGACTTCAGAGAAGGGAATGGCTAGAAGCGGCACTCCATTAATGATATCTGGGGAAATCCACTGGTGACTGACATCATTGTAGCATAGGTCTCCCAATCTTTCCAGAATATGACTATCAGACACTTGCCTATCCACCAGCTGATATACCACTCTGTAAATAACCTACACAGTTTTCAGCAAGGCTTACTGGCCTAATATTGTCAAAGACCTTGTCAGGCCATGGTAGTTGGAGTGAGTCATATTCCTCATATCCATTACATAGCTTAACACTCAATAAGGTCCACTGGTAAGACTAGGTAGGCATGATTAGATCTTGAGCAAAACAAACCGTGCGTGGTCCAGTGTAAGTAAGTGTATGAAGTTGTTACTGCTCATATCCACGCTAACTCCTTTCATGGCATTTCATATCACACGACTCAAAGATATGGAGACATGGCTTGGCACTGCACACTAGCTGTCCTTTGTGCAAGTAAGTATTGCAGTTACTTCCATAATGTTCCAAGAAGAGAGTCATCCAAGGTGTCTGTACAGAGCATAGACAAACATGTTTGGGAAGTGTAATACATATATCCTGTGAAGATAAGGTGGGAGTTTTACACAGGTATTCTGCAGTTGGACACTACCCAAGTTGTATGTACTGGAAGGACACAATTACCTTGTGAAGACTGTGGAAAGCAGGGGAGTCCATGTAATTGCTCATGCCTGGCAGCTATTAATGCTGGTCTCACCAAAACCACTCTCACATAGGCTAACATGCTCTGATACATTGTCTGCCATCACACACAAAACATTACTATGAAGCTCATGATGAGAAGCAGGATGCAGCATGTTTGTTCATCCACATAGTTGTCCCAAATTATGAAAGGCTCTGTAGGCTTCACATGCTCTTCTCTAGGTAGATGCCTTGATTAGCAACCTGGGCACTCAGTTGGCTTTTGCATGTGTTATGCCTTCTGTTTCAGGGTTGGTGGTATTTCACTAGGGAACTGGCAAGATGGTGATTAGGAGCACTGCTGCAGTGTCACAATATAAATTGCAATGTCCAGTGACATAGATGTCAAGGCTTGCTGAAACAGGCAGCACAGTGTCGGTGATCCATCATAGTCAACAATTTCACAGCAAGTCATGCATTCTGCTCTTCAACAGATTATTGGTGGATATCTGATGACATGGCTGTGAGGCCTACTGCAGCAGAATGGCCACTTTTGGCCAATGTGTGTCCACCTGTCACATGTCCTAGGCATGTCACACTGTACAGTTATGTACCTGAAACATGTCTGTGTTCCAACATGTCACACAATAACTAGTTTGCTGTCTGGTTACTTGACAGGCATCATACGCTTGTGAGGCCAATGTACTGTCAGCAAAATTAATAAAGTCCTCTATGCATGCACAGGCATCCAAATCTTCACTGCAAGGAGTGCCTACAGACACTGTATGTCAGACTGTCAACCCCAAGGGTACGGCAGCATGATCCTAACTTTGCAGGACCTGCTGATGAGATGTGGAAAGTGTCCCCACCCCTCTTATCCTATGACACACAAACACAATGTGTGACAGATGTCACTGCATTTCAAACCTTGCTTCCATGGTGCCTTCAACAGCAGTCATTACATATTGCAATGAGCATTTTGCCAGCATGCACAGCTTACATCCGGCTCCACCTACACCCACATCTCACACATCTGCATGTGTGCAGCACCTTACTAGACACATTCCCAAACAAGAGACACCTCAGAAAATACTGCCTCTGGAGAGCACAGTACACATAATACTGCATGCCTCATTCTCTCACTGGTCAAACACCAGAAGCAAAACACAAAATCACACCTTTTATTCATAGGTAATTACATTGTGAAACACATTATCTGTGTCAATTGGCTACATATGGGAAAGATCACAGTTAGCTGCCTGCGGGTTGACACAATACGCCATACCACACATTACCACAAATTAAGGAATATCAGTTAACATAATGTTGACATAATAGTTCCTGTAGGTGTGTATGACAAAGGACATATGTCAACAGACTGTATGCAGACACATGATTGACATTAGACAGTCAGTGTATCTCACGGGTATGCGCCTAGCTTTCACCTAGGATGATGGCTCCATACACATGGAAATTGATGGAAATCACTAATTGCCTTAACATGTGGTGTCACTGTAAAAGGATCTACTACATGCCTGCCTGGGATGTTTTGCACAATAGACATCAATGCTTCACCAGTGATGATCTTCATCACTCCCCACTGAGATTTAGAGTACTAGCCAAGGCTGCTTACACCCCCACAATGCATCTTATATGCACTGTCTGGAGGGAAATCTTTGCAATAAGAACACCATATTCAAACAATATCATGGTTATGCTGTTACAGGCTGGGAATGGCAACACTGAACCCCACTTTGTGGAAGGTGTCCCCACCTTGGAATATGCAGATGTGTGCAGTCAAGGACATCTGGTTCAAGGCTGTGGACAGCACCACAGCAATAAAACACTACATGTCCATCCACATATTCAGACCTCAAAATTAGAGATTGGAACTTTTCTCCCTCAGCCTCTGCTGAAAAAGGGCTATTTGCAGCTCAGTCAGACTAATCCCAGTCAACAAATGTAAAATAAATAACTAAATAAATAAAATAACAGTGTGCAAGGTAATGTAGGTGGTGTATACATACCCATTAAGGATAGATACACATCTGGATTTTGTGAAATGCTGTGATTTCCCAGAGACACTGAAGGTGCCATTCACTACTGGAAGGGCACATAATCAAGCAATGTCCAGCTACAGGAATAGCTCCATGAATCCAGACACCTATTGTGCTTATTTGGATGTACTTGAGCCTATCAAGATATATAATTTCACCATGGTTTGAGGTGGCATGAGGTGACTACTAACTGTGTTGCTTAGTCGTGCAGGAGCTCACTTGCCCGAAGGTCAGTTAAGTCCTTAACTACAATACCCTGGAGCAGTGCAGTGACATCCCCACATGCGGAGCCAACATATTGCATCATATGTTTACCAATATGGGTGACCACAGCAGCCCTGTACTGTGAGGTCCTCCCTGGTGGGATATGACAACAGATCAGTCTCATTAAAACTACCAGAACTAACCTCCCCTTGCAGACAATACAGACATATATTTCAACAAAGCAATTTATTGCTTTCTGTGGGATGGTATACATAACTTGACTACACTCACCCCTCAGATGGGACAGGCAAGTATGCTGAGCTCTACACCCATGCATTATGCAAGCAGCAGTACAACTGCATGGGCTCGGCTGTACCTAACATGAGGAACACGGGATCCTCGTGGCACAGCAAACCTGCCTGGTGAACAACTGTCATTAGCAAGCTGTACAATAAGAGGTGCATATTGCTGTGTGACAGCTGGGGTGAGGGTGCCCCCTAAAATGGAGGCACGACCTCCTTAGCTACAACAAGCACATAGTGTTGTTGTGACATTATATAGATACAGTAAGTGACAAAATTAGCCACCTACACAAAGCAGAACCACAATGCACAGTGTAGTTGTATGTGCAACCTCAAAGGACAGGCCCAGATTGTCAGTGAACTCGTATGTAATGATACCACATATAATGACTCTGTACTCATAGCTAACCTGTAGTACCACAGGTTCTGCATCAACTTCACTTCCCTATCCCCACCACATATGCCACATGATGTTCCTGCAACCTGTCACATACCTTCCATATCTACAGAGCAGGTTGTAACTGGCCTCTCTATTTGGGATACACAGCATCTATTGGACATGCTAACATCCCAGGCTGCATCCTACATGGGATCTGACAAGGATTACTAAAACCACTGGAAAGGCTTTTCAATCATACTGAAATCACAGGCTGCACCCCAGCTGACTGGACAACGGCAACTGTTATACACTTGCACAGGGGTGGTGCATCCACTGACCACCAGAACTATAGACCTGTTTGTCTGAGTATCCATATCTGTATGCACATAAGGCAAATCATCATGGAGCTGATCAGCACACACATATATGACATCTACACAAAGTTGACTGCACACAGTTTGGACATCTGACAGGGGGTTCATGACTGCTAAATGTGGTGGACATGTCCGAGGCAGTCACCAAGGACCTGGGTGCGGGGACATCAGAGCATACAACCACCTGGACTTAGCCAAGCTGTCTGACTATATCCGCCACTCGAGCATCATTTACAAAAGCACCCACTTAGGCATCCACTGTAATATCATTGTAGGGGTCACTAAGTGGCCCATTGATGGCACACATACTCAACATAGGGATATCCACCTCCAAAAGCTGATCTGTGAATAGTATTGCTCAACAGAGCTCAGTCCTGGGTCCTCTACTACTTGGAATCCATTTACCCATGATGCAAGCGAATACTGAATGTCCGTGGCTAACAAGATGGGCTGATGCATAAAAACTGTGAACACTCATAGAGTCTGTGAGTTATGTCAATATCATACAAGATACAAGAGGGTATTGACGAGCAAATGCCTGTTGACATATTAATGGCCATAAACTACATGCAAATATACATGTAGTATAATTTCCATCACTAACACCTATGTACCTGGCAAGCAGCACATCAGACGCAACATGTAATGTACATAATCAGGGGTGATACAACTGGGCACACAGTCCTGGCCACACATGTTTACACCTAATGTGCCTGAGATCACAGTGTCTCCTCATTGGTATGATGGAAATCATGTCATAACTGAGGGTATCGTCACCCATAATTGACATACTCATAACCTCAATGTACACTTCCCACAGCATGCCAATATCTGAGTGCAATGGCCATTTGGTAATGTACCTTTCCAAGCACTACTAGCAATTGCACATAATAGAATGGTCCCTCACAAGGGAACTTCACATCTTCAGTATCTGTTCAATGGGGATCTTTGAAATCAGTGTCATAGGTTCATAGGATCATAGATGTTTATTAGGCTAACAATCACAAGGCCTTTTTAAGCCTAGCCATGCATCCCAAACCTCTGACAGGTTCTGATACTATTGATAAGTGTAAGCATGGGCCTAGGAAATGAACCATTTACAGTTACCTGTTTGCAATAGAGACATAAGTGTTTAATCAGGAATGCATTTCCGGTTTCCCATCCAATTGTCCAACTTGCACTTGAATTGGCTTAGGGAGGAACTCTGCTTCACATGGATGGGGAGCCTGTTCCATAGACGGGTAGTCTCTGGGACACATGCTTATCTCTCCAGCAGATCCTATTTATATTACAGGCAAGGATTAAGTCTTTAGAATGGGTAATTCTGGTACTGTTTGTTTTGTGAATATGCAGAAGGTCCATCAGAGTCGGTTCTGACAATGCCCTGTCTGCCAGGCATAGATGTCCCCTCTAAAGCCTGTAGGAGACAGAATACAGGCATAGGGCATTGTGGTGGTCTGCATAGGCCATATTGGTCTGCATAGGCCATATTACTTATGCCCTGTATTCTTTTAGTGAGGAACCTCTGTGGATATTCCAGTTGTTGGATATGCCTGGTTAGGTACATACCAAAGGGGCATTGTACTCAATGATAAGTGTGATGAATGCCAAATACAGTGGAACAATGACTTTCTTGGACTTAGATGCCATACCTTTGTTTATAAGTTGCTCAACATAGAATGATTTTCTCACCACTGTAGACACATGATGATCAAAGGCTAGATTACTATCTATGTGTGTCCCTAAGTTCCTGACTACTGGGTCAACTCTAAGGTTTTTTTTGTCAATATGATAGTTACCAGGGATGGATGACTTCCCAAAGGATACTATTATGCATTTCTTGGCATTTAGTTTTAGTCTATGGCCCTGATAGCAGTTGTTTGTCTATGTCAGCCCCTCCTGGAGAACATTTGTGTCAGTATGAGATTTAATGACAGCTCCTAATTTGCAGTCATCTGCAAATTTAGTCAGCCGGAGACCACTGAGATTGACCTTGACTTCTGAAAAGTAAATGCTAAAAAGAAGCAGTCCACGGACTGATCCCAGAGGGACTCCACTTGTGACTGGCCTCTTTGTAGAGGTTAACTCCCCAGTTCTAACTTCATGGGTCCTGTCTGTGAGACAGTTGGCTATCCACCGGGAGACATATGGGTTTGTACCTAACCTCTTGAGTTTGCCAACAATGCCTGAGTGGGCTATTGTGTCAAATGCCTTGGCCAGGTCAAGGTAGGCAGTGTGAATGATTTTGCCCTCATCCATTGCTTTGGTGACCTTCTCAAAGAAGTCCACTAGGTTGAGTAGGCATGATCTGCCCTTGATGAAACCAAACGGAGTTGGTTCCAGTGTCTGGAGGTTTACTATATCCCTATTGATCATCTCCATGATAATTCTTTCCATGTCTTTACATATAAGACTAGCGAGACTTATGGGTCTGTAGTTTCCAGGGTCTGTAGATGGCCCACCTTTGTGCAGAGGGATGACTGTTGCCTTTCTCCATTCATGAGGAATGAAGCCTTTTTGAAGGGTACAGTTAAATAGTAATTCCAGAGGCCTTGATAGCTCATGTTTCATGCTACTTAGAAGGGATCCTGGGACATTATCTTTCCCACTAATGCAGTGTTCTTGTTCTTAGAGACAGCATTAAGGACCTGTTCCCTAGTGATAGTAGGGGGGCTGTCATTGTAGCCTGTGGCATATAGACTACTCAGAGGCGATCTCTGCCTTGCATACGGAACAATGTGTGACCCTGCTTGTTTATAAATGCTGCATATCTGTATGTGGGATGGTACATCGATTAATCAGTCTAAAGACATTAACCTAGTATGTGACATTAGTAATACATGCTGGTGGAAGAGATCTGTCTAGCAGACTTTAGCACACTTTTGAAACAGAACCCTGCCTAATGGCAAACAGATCAAGTCAGTTTACCTCACCATATGCCATCTGTATGATTGGCTGAGTGACCATCATTTCATCACAGGGCTTTTGCCTGTGTCCCTCTTGGACTGGGGCAATATGTGCTGATCATGTAAATAAGACTATAAAGTTGTCTAGAATTGTGAGGGTATGTAACCATTATGGTAGGGAAGTTTAAACATCCTATGGTTCCATAAACTGATGTAAAATGGTCTAACAGCCACACACACAAGCCTGGCTACACTGAGAATAGCAGCACTTCCAATTACTGCTTACAGGACATGGCATAGTGCACACATAGTCTGTGTAGATTATAATGCTTACTTATCTAATGGTGCACACTACAGATCACAGTATGTGATGCATGCAACACACCTCATGTCTACTATTACTATCTCTTTAGAACATATTATTCTAGATGACATCAGCAGGTCTAGTTGTGGTCAGGCATATGGAAGCCCACATCACCTGCTACAAGTAAAATACTGCAAAACCCTACCTCTTTCTAAGTTAGTGAGGTGATAATATTTATGCTGAACAGACATGCGCACACGCACACACACACACACACACACACACACACACACACACACACAAACACACCAATTGGACTGGAGTGAGATTAGAACCCCTACCTAGGTAGTCTTACACACTATAGATAACACAGTACTTATTGCACAGGCCACAGCTTAAGTTTGATGTTACAATGGCATCTGGTAGACTTAAAGTAGATGACATCATCAGGCCTTGTAGAAGAGGGCAGTTCGGAAACCAGCAGTAACTTACTGGGCCAAAAAATGCATAACCATTACAGTTTGATAGCCAATAACAGATTCTCAATTGTTTTGCAGGGGGGGGGTGCACACATACATACACACCCACACACACACACACACACACACACACACACACACACACACACACACACACACACACACACACACACACACACACACTCTCTAAGTAGCTTGGAGTGAGATTAGAAGCCCTACCGATCTAGTCTTACACACTATAGATCACAACAGTTATTGCACATGCCATGGCTGACATCTGTTTTATATATGATTGCCAGCAGACTACTTGTGGATTACACAAACTAAGCTTGTGTTGAACAGCATCTGTGGCCTGCAGAGTGATATTGCTGCATACTGTCATCTGCTTCTAGTATCCTACCAGTCAGACAACAGTTATTTATCCTAGCTATGTATCTACAGTCACCAGTTTGGCCATACATGTCTGTTTGCACTTGGATGGTCAAGCCTGTGGGCAGGAACAATGTGCCCTGTCCATGCGTGAGGATGTAACATTATACATTATAACACCTGTTCTGACATCCAGCAGGCACAGGGTTCTGTAGGTAAGTGCATTATGTACTGTTAAGCCCTTACTTTGGATCCTTTGAGCAACATTATAGATGTGTGATAGTGCAGCTTTCCTCACCATTATTAGAGTATGTAGAACAATACAGACATCCACACACATATTTATGTATGTAACAGGGATGTATATATAAATGTAGCTGTGTGTGTGTGTGTGTGTGTGTGTGTGTGTGTGTGTGTGTGTGTGTGTGTGTGTGTGTGATATGTATATGTCTTATGTAGATATATGAGGAGAGACTGAGATGCATGTTTTGATATATATATTATATGTATATATATATATATATATATATATATATATATATATATATATATATATGTATTTGTAAATAGAGATAGATATACTACCTATATGGGAGACAGAGAGACAGATAGTGACAGACAGAAATGTGTACATATGTGTATGTATGTATATACATATCTATACATAAGAGGTCATATTGATCAAGGGCAACAGAATTGTGCTCAGTTTATCCAAGTATATGAGTATGCCCAGTATGATTTTCAGTACTTATAAGGTGACTCCAGACCACACCTACTTGTACACCAGTCCGGGATTTTGTGTGACAGACAATGACATCTGTCGCTGTTTCTGCATTACTGCACTTCGCTCAAAATGTCCATGGCATTCTCCAGCTGTCTGATGTAATTAATATTTGACAGAGGGTAATAATGTTGCACCACACACAGACTAACAGTTTGTAAAGAAAAAAACATTTAATAATAACTCACATCCAAAAGATATGGATACATCCAGATTAGAACCATCAACAGCATCACCCTTACTAATTCCCTTAATCCACTGAGATACACAAGCTGCTGGACAGAGATAGCTCATTCATAACACAATCAACAGCATACATATATATGTAGTTATTCCTGTATTAAGTGAGACATACAAATGTATGATCAATTTCTGTGTTACTGCCCTGAGATTGCCTGGCCTGCTGATATACTATTGATGAGTTACTCTTAAAGCCATTATATGAAAACACTGCTGTATTGGGGGGGGGCTGGGAGGAAAACACCACATGTTCTGCTGGGATACACAGAAGTCCAGATATCATGTGACCCCACTGTTTAACGTTACCCTTGACTGATATAGTGAATATTCCAACCATGAGGCCTAGTGAGTATGGAACACATACTAGTGGACTGGGTATTTAAAGTTGCATGTGGATGTTACTTCTGTCCAAATAATCCACTATATTTACTTGCATTAATGCAGAAAATCCATATATACAATACCATTTCATAGTAATCCTTTCAAGTACTGTGTAAGTTACAGGCTTACCTTGCAAATGCATCAGTTGATAGAACTGTATGTCAGTGCTGTCTCTGTCTGATGCAAGCAGTAAACAGCTGATACATGGATAGGTAAAGGTTGTATGGGTTGCCTGGCATTAATTTTAATATATGTATATGAGTGGGAGCAAGATGTCAGCCCCTAGGTCCTTAAGTTTTCAGTGAACATGCTATGCATTGTCTCTTAGCCAAAGCCAGGGCATATTGAGCATGCCTACGTCTGCCTACAGGGACATCAGCAGGAGGTTCCTCCTCCAAGTCCTCCTGTGACTGTGGCTGTGGTAATGTAGGCACTGGTGGTGGGCTGTGTATCCCTTCCCTTTGCTGATCCTGCTCCAGCTGTTTCCACAGGCTCATGTTGTGTAGCATAGCACATACTGTGAACATATGTGCACATGTGGCTGGAAAGTACTGCAGGGCTCCACCAGATATATCTAGGCACCGGAACCGTGACTTCAGAATCCCAAACACACTCTATGATGTTTCTAGTTTGTGCATGTGCCTCATTATGGTGTACTTCCATGGGTGTGTGTTCATTTCTGATGGGTGTCATCATCTAAGGTTCCAGGATGTATCCAGAATCCCTCAGCAAATGTCAGTGTGGGATGTTCCCTCTAGCAAGCATCTGGTGCAGCTGTGATGTGTGTCAGATAAGGGAGTCAAGAGAACTGCCAGGGCTGCCAGCACACACATTCATGATAATTCCCTGGCCATTGCACATGAACTGGCAGTTGATGGAGTGGTATCCCTTGCAGTTGACATAAATTCTACCCTCTTCACCGGATGGTGCCTTGATGTGCATGAGTGCATTCTATGGCACCCAGTACTACAGGGTAGTGGTATATATGGTAAATGTATTGCATATTGCTGACCCTCACCTCAAGGGTGAGTGGAAAAGAAATGTGAATATCTGTGAGACCCTTAACAAGTCTCCAGCTAGTCTTCAGAAAGTAGTTGTAGCTAGTATCTTAAGGGCTACACATACCTTTGTTTCCACTGGGATGGGATTCCTTCTTCTGGCTCTGGGTTTGAGCTGCTGGCACCAGAGTTCACTAAGTTCTTGTAGCATCTCCCTGACCACCCTGTAGCATTGTACAATCTCCAACTCATGTAGCTCCTGGAAGATTACTCCGGGCCTGAACACACTTCTCCTACTCTGTCTAGGCCTATTTTCAGCAGCAGCACTGATTTCAGCATCTAGCACATACAGATGTAGCAGACCTTAGCATTATCCCAAGCAAATTCCCAAATCTGTAATCCAGTGGTCCAGAGTACTGCAAAAAAATCAGAATGTAGGGTGTATGCATACTTTATACAGCTCTGCTGTAGGTGCAGAATGTGTGATTGGCTAGCTATGATGCATTCCACCTTCCTACAATATAATTAACTTCATTTAATGGCCCTATTTCAGTGCACAACTCCACTTACAGCACCAAGATGCACAGCATAGCTTAAACAAGGGTCAAAACTAATTAAATACATCCGATTTTGAGACATGCTCAGCAAGGCAGTACACCACACAAACAGGTGCACTGAAGCTTAAAAGATCTTAGAAGTCAGTGGACACACCCCCTTGATGTCAGCTGCATCTTGAGTAAACATCAACATGGGTCTAAGCCTACACAGCAGGGATATGCAGACACAATTAAGACACAAGGGCATCTGGTTGAACATTCAGCTACCTCAGCAGCAAAAATATAAATGTTACGATATTGAAACATCAAACTTCAACACCTCCTATGAATATTCCAGGGATTACCCTGGAGTGAAGTAAAATAACTGCAAGTGTATATATATATATATATATATATATATATATATATATATATATATATATATATATATATATATATATATATATATATATATATATATATATATATATACATATCTATATCTATATATATAAATATATATATATATATATATATATATATAAAAGTACACACACACAGCAAAGAAGAATCCTTACTAGCTTGTTGTCAAAAGCAAAGAGCTAATTCTTTGGAGAAAGAGCTGTATAAGAAATTTCTTCTTGATCAAAATGCCGAGTGCTGACAAACCAAAAAAAAACAAAAAAAAATGTAAAAGCAGGAGAAGATCGAATCTTGGAAATCACTGTTCTCCTTAAATTTTTTTTTTTTGCAGGGGAGCATGTTGGGGACAAGACTCCTACACTGCCCTAATTTATATATACCAACTCTGAGATTGCCACGCCATGTGTAAAAGGGAATATTACAAACAAAAAATGTCATTTCAGACTCCATATATGTAAGTCCATTCTTTTGGCCATTCATTCTCGATATTTCAAGACTCGTTGTAGTGGGTCCTGATATTTCCCTCTTCTATAACATGATTTGTCATTAGGGAGATTATAAATCCCTTCATATGAAGAAATGACCCACAAGTTGAGTAATGCAGCATCTTGCCTTAATAAATGCACCAAGGCTTAGCTGCTTTTGCCACTTGAAAGTTGATAGCACTATAAATCCCAACACCTGATTTCCAAGCATGGTGTTGTGTTCTACTGCATGAAAAGCTGAAGACACTTTCTGGAAAAAAAAATCAATGAAGTTCATATAACATTCATGATCATAGAGTCATAGACATATAACAAGTTTAAAGTTAGGTGAGATTTAAGAAGCTCGACTGCATTTGTTTCATGGTGATATTCCTGTGTGCTTTCCTATTAACATAGGTCTTGTATAAATGCATAAATAAACTGGCATTGTTTCAAGGTGTAGGGGAGTTTATTGCAATGCATGTTTGCATGTTTGCATGCAGTGGCCATGTAACTGAACAAAAGCCTTCAGAGAGATCACTAGAAGCTATTGTGAAAGCGCTTGTCCTTTTTTTTCAATAAATATTGTATGCGTATGAAGATTCTGCTGTGGTTGTCCAGTGGTGTTGTTTTGCTGCAGTTGTGGTTTAACCTACTGGACATTCAGTATGCTCTGGTGTTTTTTTCTTTTATTGTTGGATTTGTTCTTTGGAGTGTACACATGGCTGATGGCATGCACAATGGTGTAACAGGAGATGTTAAGGGAACATATGCGAACCAAATGGGATAACATTATAAGATTTCAGGATAATCCACTACTGGTTTTGACTTTTGAACATAACATGCCCTCTATGCAGCAAACAAATGATGGTGAGTTTGAGTTGTTTTCTACTATCATCAGAGACTTGGAGAATGATTTATTTAAACTTAAGCAATATACATGGCAGCATCTGCATTTAGAAGCATGCATACATTTTTGTATAGTACCAAGAGGCATGCGGGTACTCTGCATGCCAACCTGTGGAGATGCTCATCCAGATCTTCTCAAAAAGTGGCAACAGCTTAATCTTGAATGTAGTTTTAAGTACATCAAGCTTATGATTGAGTATTTTAAACCTCTGGAGGAGCAAT
Source organism: Protopterus annectens (assembly GCF_019279795.1). NCBI lineage: Eukaryota > Metazoa > Chordata > Ceratodontiformes > Protopteridae > Protopterus > Protopterus annectens. The sequence continues at coordinate 916,370,523 of NC_056735.1, forward strand.
TGTTGCTAGATATAGAACGCAAACATAATAACCTCCTGCTGAAGTATTCAGGGAATGTTTATCATAGTCATGTTGATAACATCTACACTAATGTCTCCCTACATGAAATGTGGCTTAGACAAATGAAGCAGAAGAAACTGCAAAGAGAGTTTGCTGACTTTCAACAGGGCAATGTATTTGTATGGCCAAGGAAACCCAATGAACATGCATTTGAGCCCAATATGGTTAATCAGCAAGGAACTGACATAGTTTTAACAGAATCGATACATGCGGAAAGTGTTGATGTGTCTCATTCTTGTAATATTAACTCTATAGCCGACAGCATCAGTTAAAACGTGGAGCCTGGGCACAATATGGGGATTCTCCCCCTTAATCCATCATCGGCCAATATGAACACAGAGGGTACACCTCCATCAAATCAGCTAGAGCTGAGATCATTTAATGGCCATATTGTCATGGCAGGATTGAGACTGAAACAACTAGCTCCTATTACCATGGATAATTTTTTTACCTCTACCAGTGAAACAGAGGCAATCGCAGTTTCCTCGTTTGACCAGCCGAGGGAGGCAGAAAAGGAAGAATTCTTCAGAACGAGACCCGATGCAACGGAAGATGAGACGTTGAATAGTTTGGTAGTCAATCTTTCGTCGCATCATTTGAATAAACATGAATGCTCTGTCTTAGACAGAGGATTGACTTTTGTACCAGCTACATCTGCCAAAGTAAGTGATGTTATGGTTGACTTAAGGCTATTTGCCAGGAAAATAGCGCTGAAACTTTTATTTGGTGATTCTGATGGACAACAGACTGGTATATAGAAAGCCTAGTACTTTTCAACCTGTAATACCTGCACATGTAGATCTTTTTGTGCAGGCATGTGAACGTGAGTTACTGAATACTTTGGGTGACCATCATAGAAGTAGTTTTTATAACCTCAGTGTAGATGAACGTAGAGCCCTTGATGACCTAATGGCAAATGATTGAGTGACCGCTAGGCCCTCTGATAAAGGAGGTGCTATTGTCTTGCTAAACACTGGTGATTATGTAGAAGCTATGAACAACATGCTAAATGATCAAGTGGTCTATCTTAAAATAGACTGGCCTAGATTGAGGGTAATTATAAATTATGTTAATAATTGTATATATGAATTGCTTCTGAATAGAGTTATAGATGAGATGTTATATAAATTCTTTTGAGTACACTCCTGTTAACACCTATTATTAAGGGACTACCTAAAATTCATAAATCTAGGACAGCCCTGCCCATGAGTCCTATTGTCGCTGGGGGGGGGGGGGCTGGGTGACTGAGCCCTTATCTATATATGTGGAGGGGAAGTTGAACCCGATTGTCTCCTCTATTGAAACAATACTGAAAGATATGGTTGTTTTTTTAAATGACTTGGAAGAGTTTACTCATTAGTATAACATAGTCGACTGCATATTGGTTACAATGGATGTTAAGAATCTATTTACCTGTATACCCAATGAATATGGGATGGAAGCAGTCAGACAAATTTTAACAAATGTTGATTGTACAAATTGTGATGTGAGCCTGATCTGTACACTACTAGATTTGATTCTCAATAACAATGTGTTTTTGTTTGAGGAACAGTTATATTTACAAAAATGGGGGGTTGCCATGGGCACCCCCTGTGCAAACTCCTACGCTAACCTTGTTATGCATTTTTGGGAGAATCAAAATCTGTATGGCAACTCTTTACATAGATGTATCAAATTGCACAGACGTTTTGTGGATGATGTGTTTATTATTTGGGAGGGAAGCAAACCTCCTTGTATATATTGAATATTTAGAATCAACTACTGACTTTTTGCGATTTACAGTTACACATTCATACACACAAGTAGATTTTCTGGATGTGTCCTTGAAAAGAGATCCTGCAGGGGGAACCATTACTACACTCTATAGAAAGCCTTGTTGGCGTAATAGTTTGTTAAGTAGAGACAGCATCCATCCAGGTCACATATTTCCTAGTATAGTGAAGAGTCAATTTAAAAGGGTGACCAGAATTTGTAACAGAGTGCAGGGCACACAAATGGAATCTGAAGCATTGTAATCAATGTTTGTAGATAGGGGCTATAATAGGAGAGCTATTAAGAAGACTAGAGATGAGGCAACTATTAGTCATTTGACCAATGAGGAGCAGAACACTGAAATGATAGATGATGTGCAGTTGAATCCCAATCAGTCAGGTATGATAGGTACTGGGGAAAAGGGATAATTTCAATAGAGTTAGGAAAGATAATAGGAAGCAACACACTTCAGTTGTGACAAACTCTTCCAGTAATAGTAAATTAATAAGAAATATACAGAAGCATTGGTCTATTTTGATCCTGGATAGTAAGACAAACTGTATTGTTGGTGATTCTCCCTCCATTGTATACAGGAATAACAGTAATCTTAAACAGCTGCTATGCAGACAAAGAAAGAGTAAGCGACCCCTTAGTAACAGGCTAGGGACCTATTCATGCAGACATTGTGGGGTATGTAAAGTCTTAACTAAAGAACACATTTTTAGACATCCTACCCTAGACTTTACATTTACACCTAGGTTCTATGCCGATTGGACAATGGCACATTTGATATATTTAGCAACATGTGTCATATGCCTATGTTTTTAGGTGGGTAAAACTACACAGCAACTAAGGGACAGGGTATACAAGCACCTCTCAGACATGAGGAAGGGTGATATTAAAAATGCATTGACTAAGCATCAGCTAGATTTTTCCAATCATCATTTTTCTTTCAGGGTTCTGCAGAAAGTATATCAAAATGTGAGGGGTGGTGACCACAATAATCACCTGGAACAGCTAGAATTGAAGTGGATATTGAGAATGCAGGCACACATATATCCAGGGCTTAATAGGCAGGTAAGCATTAAGCCTGTTTTAAGTGGGTGGGACTTACGATACACAATAGGTAGTGAATTTAGGATTTTGAATGAATGTGATGTCATTCTGGTGCCCTTTTTATGTGTTTTTATTGGTTACAATAAGTTTTAAAAATGTGATTGTTTTATTCATTTTGTATAGGACCAGAAATGCTTTTTACATTGTAATCAATTATTTTGTCAGGACGACTGCAGATAGGTTTATCATACTCTATTATTGTCTAGCAAGTGATATGCTCAGAAGGGCATGGATGAGTTTGAAGTGAGTTACTAAGCCCCTTAGTATTTTTGAGATGCTACTACTGAAGCAATCTGCTGGTGAAATAAGTGTCTCACAGATATTACTGCACAAGGTTATGTTATCTTGAGGGGAACAGTTATTAATATTTCATGCCAAGACATCATCTTTACATAATTTTTAGACTGCATCTGGCCACACATCCCAAACTGATGCATCTGTTGGGCAGAAGATAGTGATTCCTGTTTTGCAGCTGTTTGCAGACTGAGTAAGCCAAGGATCACTATGACTAAAAAAAGTTTCAGAAAAACATTCTCTCTAGTATTAAATCCTGTAGCACTCCTCTGTTTGCTTTACCTGTTCTTGAAGAGTTTGACATTCACTCCTAATAACTGTGCTTTTATTAAAAATATTTCTTAACCAAGTTGATAGACATGTCTGAAAACCTTTTCCAGCAAAGACCTGCTTTGAAAAGCAAATCACAGTTTACACTGCATACAATTTTATCAGAAATGTATAATATGTTATTTAAAACCGATACTAATGCTATCAAGAAAAATACATCAAATGTAGCTTGACTACACAAATGCAGTATCTCTGTACAGAAACATTACAGGGACAGCATGTGACATAAATAAGGCAGAAAGGTAAGTTCAAAAAGATGCACACTCTAATGTTGTAGGTTCATACTAAGGTAATTGCCTTTGTGAGCTATTTTAGGCCTAGCCAGTTATCACTTGTGAGACTCAAACACTGCACCTTGTGTATGTAAGGCAAACACCTTAATCATTAGGCCAACCTCCCAACACTACTGTTCTTCTTTCTTTATGCTGCAAACATTTGTTCAAAATGTTTACTCCTCTTCAGCTGTATGCACACAGACACAACCAGAGTAATTCAAAAATGTTTAATTTCTACAAAGAACCAAACAAAAAACACATTGCCCAAAAAGGTGCTTACCCTACCTCTTTAAAAATGTGGTAGTCTTTTTGTCTTTGCCCTGATGGCATAGCAGATATTGTTGTCATCTCAAAGCAAGAAGTTCTCTGGTTTGATTTTCAGCTCTGATATTTTCTATGTGGAGTCTGCATATCCTCATAGTGTTTGCATGGGTTTGTTCTGGTTTTCTCCCACACTCTAAAGATATGCAATAGATGGATCAGACACTAATTTGGCCATAGCTGTGAGACTGTGTGCATGTGAGTGGTATGCAAGAACAACCATGGCAGAGCTGGCTACTTTGTGGTGTGAACCTTGCTTCTAGATGATTGTCATTTTTAAAGTGACACCTTGACCCGCATGTGGAAAAATGTGAAGAAGGGGTCGTGGACAGATAGGTTAATGTCCTAGTTCTGTATAACTTACTTTCAGTTCACTGGAGAAAACATAAACTCTAAACTGTAGCTATTTAGGCTTCTCTGTTGTCCTTGTACAAGAGACAATATCATATTACTTGCTTGTTAATAAAAAAAAAGTATGACGGGCTGCTGTTATCCAGTTGATACTGATATGTTTGCTGGCATAACCTGCCTTTTATTGGCATATGCCAATCCATACATAGAAGTAGCAGATAATTTGTTCTGAAGTATATCGATAATATAGTTCTGAGGTTATTCATTTTGTCTGTCACAAAGGCTCTACATTCATGGTTGCTGCCTGTAACTTCACATAAATAATTATAAAATATGTTGTTTCCTTTGGTCTTATTTGCAAGTATAAATTATATGAGGCTTTTGTTTAATGGATAATTTCTTGTCACTTATTTTTGAATTTGATTAAGAATGGATTTAATTTTCTATCATTCAGTTCAGAATCTTTCACAGATCTTTTTATTGTGCTTATGTTTTTTTTTTTTTTTTTGTTTGTTTTGTTTTTTACAATTTCATTCCTGGAGCATGTTTTCATTGACTTCTGATTCCCTGACGCACATCATCCAAATGCAGACTTATCAAAACAGTTTGTAATGTTAAGTTTATGATTACTAGATTTTTGAGGAGTAAAAAAGTGTCCTCTTTAGCCCAAAGTTTATTGATCTCAAAGTTGTAATATATAGTGATGTGGATATTTGGGAGTTATCATGGGGGGGGGGGGTGAAGGCTTTCTCACCTGCAATTTTTTTCTTTTTTTTTTTTTTACAGTGTTAACTAGTACTGTACCTAAAAGGTCTTTTTCTCCCTGTTGGGAGTTAACAGAATGTGAGATGACTTAAACCAGTGAATGCCTAATAAGTAGCTGTAGCTGGGATATTCTGATAATTTAAGATTAGATCTCAGAATTGTTAAAACCACTATTCATTTTCATATAATCACTAGCTATAAGCCAAATCATATGCACATATGGATATATCATATAAAAGTTTCCCTTTTCTTTTTCTATTCCCTTACCGCAAACCATGTAGCTCATCACCTATGACTATGATGTTCATAACTCTCAGGGATGGAGATGGTCACCTCATGGCTGCCAGGCAGACTGCCATTAGTACACTTTTTTTCTCTGCAGCCTTAATGTTATCTTTGGTGCCAGGTGAGCACTCATGAGAGGGACATGCAAAGGGCGTATCATGTGGCTATCAACCACTTCTGCAAGAGTTGCTCCATTTTGCAACTAACACCCCCCATCATTTTGAACAGATGGCTTACTGTAGGTACCCATTTTCCACTAGGGACTTTTAGCAGGAAATGTGCACTGTGACTTGTCATGCAGTCTCCACTCTAAACAGGCAAAGTCTATTCAGACTCTACCTCTTTATATTTCTCCTCTGCACCAAAGGGCTGCTGGCTCATAGGCAGAGCTCCATCACCCTACACCATGAAGTCAGAAGGTGGACCTTTCCTTTGATGGATAAGATTGTTTTATCATCAGACTTGGTAAGGGAAAGTGTGATGATAGGGACAATGGACAGGCTAGGGTGCCTTCTGTGCGGAGTCTGCATGTCCTCCCTGTGGTCGCGTGGGTTTCCTCCAGGTGCTCCCATTTCCTCCCACATCCCAAAGACATGCTGTAGGTGGATTGGACACTCTAAATTGGCCCTAGGCTTGAGTGTGTGCATGTGCGTGTGCCTTCTGTGGAAGGTTGGGCGTCGGGCTGGCAACTCGACACCGTTAAACTCCACTGCCAATCATGAGCGGACAGGTGATCTGCCGTGGCAACCCCTAACTGGGAAAAGCCGAAAAAAGAAGAAGAAGAAAGAAGATCTAAGATAGCAAAGATATATAATCCTCTCATCTGCACTGATAGACTGATGGTCTTGATGGTTATTATTATTATTACTATTATTATTTTTATCTATTTATTTATTTATTTACTGTGAACAGTTGAGTAATTGAGTGCTGAAATTGTCAGAGGTGACCATACCAACACATTTGCTTGATGGCAGAAGGAGAAAAAAAGCTGACCTAGACTGCTTTTTGTGTAGATGCAGCATTTGCACTTCCATTCAACCATACTTTTTCTCTTATATTTTTCCACCTGTCCCATGTCTCCTTAAATTAAACTGTGGATTGCGTTTCAAAATATCCATGCCTGTGGCCAATGGGTCTACAGTACTTTCAGTGAAAAAGTACTTTTTACTTTTCTCCCATTCTTCTTAAGACCCTGCCTGATGGCTCCACTATCATACCCCAGCCTAATGAAGATCCATGTGACCCATTTATTTCTGCCTTGAAAATGAGTTACCCAATTTCTTCCTCCAACAGTGAGAGCCAGGTGGTGGAGAGTTAGCCAGGTAGTGGGTCAAGAGGAGCAGTGTACAAATCCCTCCCCTAAATGCTTTCTTTAGGTCTAGAATGCTGCCAAACCATGGGAAGTATATCTACACACACACACACACAAACAAACACACACACACACACACACACACACACACACACACACACACACACACACACACACACAGACACACACACACACACACACGCACACACTAAAGCACACTCACGAACACGCACGCACACGCACGCACACACAAGTGCACTCACGCACACGCACAGACACACGCGCGCACGCAGACACACGCATACACACACACACACTCGCACATATACACAGACACGCACACACACACGCACTCACATACGCACACTCACACACACACAAACACACACGCACACACACACACACACACACACACACACACACACACACACACACACACACACACACACACACACACACACACACACTACATCCTGGGTTGCTAAGTGAGGCAACAACATAGCAGCATGGGCTCTTCATACCCATACTTCAAGAGTGTCACCATCTTCCATCTTCCATATTCCAGCTTGGTGTCACCCATGAGATGAATGAGAACCAACTCCCTCTCCCTATGACTATTCAACTGTCAGTGACACGCACGCTCAACCACTCCATTACCCATATCGCAATCAAGGTTTCAGGCCTCTACACCAGAGGAGTGTGTGATGTGAAAATGTACTATTAAAGATCTGAGATGTAGTTATTTCTGACAATCTCCTGCCTGTACCACCTCTTTTTTCCTTCAGTTTCAAAATGACCTATTTACACCTTCCTGACAGCATCTTGTATATCATTATGAAGACAAGTTCTCCACTGCCACTTTCAGCATTCCTATGGGAGTGAAAGCTGAGGGTCAAGGTCTGTGTGTGTGTGTGTGTGTGTGTGTGTGTGTGTGTGTGTGTGTGTGTGTGTGTGTGTGTGTGTGTGCGCAGCGTGCGTAATGCGTGTGCGCGTGTGTGTGTGTGTGTGTGTGTATGTCTGTGCATATACTTGTGTTGCTTTCCTTTCAATGTGGTTACCTTTTAAAAGAATGTCTGCATTGAATGCATTATAGCATTTATGTTTTTTCCCACTATATTGTTGGCTATATCTTGGAATACCAAAGATTCTCAAAGGATCTGTAAGCCATGTTTATTTCATTGCATAACCCTGCACATGCTCTAAAGTTTAAAAAGTCTCATTATTGCACATCTTTTTATGATAAGAGAAAGGGGGGTGCCACATAATGGGGAAAAGTGGTTGACTCATTTACATACTCCAATTTTTTTACTGATAATTTTAATATTATAATGAGAAGGGAGCCCAGAAATTGTTTGGCTTCCCACCATTTCATATAAAAACTACACAATGCATCTGCCAAAAGATGATGGGCATTATCGATAAAATATGTACGACTTTATCTGATAATTTATATTCACACACTGACTATACCTCTGCAATGTATATTTTTTAATTTGCTAATTTGTAATCAGTTGCTGTGGACTTTGACTTACAAATCTGCTGAACAACATAGTAAACAATGCATGTTATTTTTTTTTTCCTGCATTATGTGCTTTGACAATCTCTGATCCCTTGCCACATTCCTATTGGAATTTCTACTTAAAACCACTTAAAGTACTTAGAAATGTAAGTCGTCTTTTCCCATTCATTCATCAGTGAACAAATACAAGGAGTAATAAGCAATTACAGGTTCAAGTAATTGTTGCCAATAGAAAATTAATGGCATTATTTAGAGCAGGCTAGACTGCAAGAAAAGAGTAAACTTAAACCACGAAATCAATTAAAGTAAGTCAAGCTTGAATTCACTATGTGTGATTAAGTCTTCATGACTTTGATTACTTCTAGGCAAGTAACTGTAAATGGAGAAAAGAAATGTGTATTCACAGAACATGTGTGTATTCTAACTTAATTTGTAGAACTATTTTTAACATCCTGATATTCACAGAAGAAATTAAGAATGAAAAACAACTGTAATGTGAAATATTATTTGATTTTTTTTCTTATCCTCAGGCAGATACATAACAGATTGCACTCACATGCATCAGTTTCACAATTGGTGGCATGAATTTTTCAGTTATGCCATTTTATTTGTTCCATCTCATAGCTTAGGTCAATAGAACCTTTGATAACTGATGATTATAAATCCCTTTCTACTTTTCTATAAATCATCACATGTCCCTGATATGTCGATATCTTGCTTTTTATCTTTTTCCTCTTCAGATTTATTCACAATCACAGTGCTGGGTTTTAGTTTTTTTGTTTTTTGTGTGACTTTTCTCCCTTATGTTTCCTACCTCCCTGTATTATAAATGTATACATAGTATATATTACTTTAAAATGGTCTCCATGCCACGAAAGACAGTTTTGAGAAATTAATGCTTTTATAATTTGCCTCTTCAGTGGTTGTGGACAGTGTTACATTTATGTGTTATACTAGCAATATTCAAAATGAAAGAGTATAGGCCTTGAAATACCTACGAGTTTAAGTTTGCTACTTCTACTACTATTGTCTGATCTGATTAATATACAGTGATTAACTAGAAATATATGGACTGAAAATCTTACACACAGAGAAGTTTCTTACACTGTTCTGAACTACCTACATCTCCAGCAAAGGATGTTTTACTTCCATCTGAAAGGTCACATCTTTCTAATGCCACCATTTAATCGAAACTCTGCTTAAAATGTTTCGATATTCCTATTTAAACTAATAACATAAATACTGTCATGTGCTGCATACTTAGAAAATTACCCAAGCATAACTGGAAACAAATATTTTATTCTGCACCACCCTCAAATAACCAAATTGCATTACTACATGTGGTTGCCTTACTCCTTTTCCTGTAAGTCATTGTTAATATACATATAAATAAAGCACTACATATTTCAAAACACGGGATATGAAAAATTCTCCTTGCAGACTGGCTGATACATTGAAATGTGTATATTTTTATATTTTCCTGTGGGTGGCATGTTCACCATTGATGCTGGAAGACTAGGTTATTGTTTCTAGTCCCACATCCGATGCTTGGATTAATTTCCAAGTAATGACACTGCAGTGCAGCCAGTAAGGCTGTGTGTGTGTGTGTGTGTGTGTGTGTGTGTGTGTGTGTGTGTGTGTGTGTGTGTGTGTGTGGGGTGAGGGGGGGGGTTGTATTCCTGAACATGCCATTTGTCAGAATCAATGTTAAACCAAGGGCCCGCCTACTTGATATGGAGGTAGCTCAGTTTGATCTAAAAGATCCCACAGCAGTTATAAAAAAAGTATGAAAGTTCTTTGGTCTAAAAATAAAAAAGTGTACCGTCATTATATGTCTGAATCCAACATAGGCCAGTTGTGTGAGTAATGAAGGATGTTGCACATAAGCAGGTAACAGAATAACTTCAGCTGAACTTGTCCACAAAGCTACATGAAGCTGTCTGAGGTCTGTAGTCATGAGTACAGCAATGGCAACAACTCCACATATGGAAATCAAATCAGTTGCAATGTGTTTTTTTTTCCTTAGTAATAAACTGAATAAAAATGCTGTAAGCTATTTCCCACCTGTTCTGCATGCACACTCACTGCCGTTCCTGTAGCGGATATTCTAACGGGTATATACTGAAACTCAAAAGTTCTTTAGTAATTGCCAACATACATTTTGCAGACCAGAACCACTTTACACTGTATGCTTTCTAGAAAGCACGGAAAGGAAATCTGCGCAGCATTATTGAAGAGTATTTTGGTTCCTAAAGGTGTATATTGACTTTAGTATTTTACTGCCTATCTAGAAAACATAAAATCCTTTATTATGTCTCACTGAAATTGCAATCTTCTGCTTGTCACAGTCTTTTTTAACTATTTCTATAAAACAAATCCATTCTCTCATTTAGTCTACAGAACAAGTCATCGATTAGCTATAATTTTCTATGTCCTCTTTGAATTGACAATCCACTGTGTGTGATCAATGACACACAGAGTTTAAATCCAGTGAAGCTGCAAACTGATAGATCAATAATTTAATGCAATACAGCACACTTTGCTAAGCATTTTATCTTGGAACACCTGGCAGGTCATTAGCAACAAGAAAAACAAATCACATCTCTCAAGCTAAATTATAAGCATGCCAGAGTTTCTGCATTGCACAGCCATGTAGTTGCAAGGCAGAAAAATGTCCACCTGATGTTGTCTCATACTTCTTAGATATGATGTACTATCAAGCTATACATCATGCAAACCTGACTTGTTGTCATGCTAATAAAGTACACAGCAACACCGCAGGCATGCAAAAACAAGATGTTGTCTTTGGGGATCAAGATTTAAATGAATTTAAGTAAGTTTTTGTCAGAGAGAATCATGTCTTGTGAAATGCATGAAAACTTATAGAAGAAATACAAATGTGATTATTAAAGTAGTATTTGTAACAGTTATAGCTTCACTGATTTTAACTACAGCACACACTATTTTTTTCTACACATGTAGTGCTATGTGATGAAAAGTTACAAATGCAAATTATGTTTTCAGTCCCAGCTTAAAAAAATTAAGCACTGATTCAGAAAAGTATAAGATATATATTCATTTAAAAAAATGTTTTTTTTTATTTTTTTCAGGGGAGACCTGGGAGGAGGGGTGGGTCAAAAAGAAGGAGAAATAGTCTGAAAAGCTGTCGAATGGGTTATGTCTAGAATGGTTAAAAAATACTCCTAAGCATTTTCTGACTGAGCTTCTTCTAATTCAGGCAGATAAGATAAAAGCTTATCTCATACCTTTCAAATGAAAAGATTTTTGCAGAATGTCCAAATTTTTGTCTCATATTTTTAGTCTATTGCTCATAAAATTGTGGTTTTCTGGCAAAACATTGTGGGTTGAAGTCAGAATATAATGAAAGATACTTCAGTTTCAATCTTCATAATGTTTAGAAAATTCATGCTAATGCAAAACCTGCTATTGTCTCAACTTTCAAAGTTTGTAAAACAATCCCGGGATTCACTAATCCTCTGTGTAAGACTAAATAAGTCTTACACGGAAACTGCAGCCTAAGAGGATGACATCACATCAGCGCACCATGCATATTCATGAGGACACACTGACTCAACTCTAAGGCTAACATGGAGCGTGCAAGAGTGCAGGGGGTGTGTCAGACTGCCAAGCAGTCCAAAAATCCATGCCCCTGCAAGTCCCACAAACATTAAATGTAAAGACATGAGCGAGTCCGCTCAAATGTGTATATACACAACACTACACTCCCCCACATTCTAAACCCCTGTAAAATTATAAAATGTAAAACTCTTATAATTTTTTTATTATTCCCAAAATAGCTGCCCGTATTTGCGTGTGTTTGCGCGGGTTTGCCCATTGCTTAGCTACAGTTAGCAGTTTAGACATCAAAGAGGATAATAAGACACTTCTATGCAAACTAAGCCAAATAGCAATAGTATAGTGGTAGAGCCTTCGCACAAAGAGGAGGCATTCCCGGTTCGAGTCCCCCCACTCCCCTTTCTATTTTCTGTATGAAATCTGTATAGAAAAATAATTCCTGACATTTATCTTTTAAATTTAGTAAAAAGCATTGAAATGGCCTATGTAGTACTAGTAGTGAACGATATTTTATACATATATAAGAAGGTGAATTGGTTATACATACTGATGAATGCATAAGTAATGTATCTTAAGCAATGTGAAGACTGCTAAGCAAAGTTTACCAGTCTTAAGCACATTTAAGTATAATTGCTCATAGCTTAGCACTGCTTTAACTAGCGCAATGGCTTTCCGTGGAGCTGAGCATCGCGCCAACTAGCGCAAACAAAACATGTTTGCACGAAGCTGTGCACCACGCTAACTAGCATGTCGGGCAACGTAGAGCAACGTTGGGCAAAGTTAAGCAAAGCCGGCTAAACACAGCCACACCTCCTAGCCGGTCAGGCCAGTAGTAAATTAAAAAGCAATGACAGGCCTCGAACCCGGGATACTGTGCATCATAATCACAGTACTGAAACACTAAGCCATGACAGCTTTTGATGTTCATGCACTGTCAACACACATATACATATTAATCAAAGTTTACCCAGTGCTAAGCAGGTGTGCACTCAGCTGAGAATTTTCAAATCTGGCCAGTCACAAATAAGTGCGGGAAATGAGGCATATTTAAGCTCCATAGGCAGGAATACTTGCCATAACTGGTTGCAGCACCCATCTGCAGACAGCATGGCTGGTGTTGGAGAGGGCTCTCACTTTCAAGTGCAATGGTGGGGCACTGAGGAGTCAAAAGTGATGGTTTGGCTCCTTGTCCATAATCATGATGCCAGACTCCTGCAGGGCCAGTTCCAGGGCACTGAATACAAACCAGAAGCCTGGAACCATCTCACACATGATATCACCAGTGCCACAGGTGTCCCTCGGACTGGTGAGCAGGTCAGACACCACCACGCAGACCTGAAGAGACGCAAGTGGATAAAGGAGGCACATGGGTTGCATAATGCCCCACTACTGAGTAGGTAGCCATGGAATGAAGTATGTAAGAATTGTTATTGTAGTCAATATTATGGATAGGTATATGTCTCAATATCACTTCATTCACTTCACAGCTGCAGGTGTCCGTGCTGTGAATCAGCAAGCCTATGCAGACAGGCTGCTAAGGCTGTGCCACCAGGCAGGTTAGTAATTATTCTGCATGTATTGTTATATAAAATAAGTGAGACAGCCTGAAAAAAGTGTTGTAGCCCAATAATAAAGGTATAATAAGTCTTGAATAACCTCTCTGCATGTACTGTTATGTAAAATAAGTGAGAGAGCCTGGTAAAGAGTGTTGTAACCCATTAATAAAGGTATAATAAGTCCTGAATAATTCCTCTGCATGTATTGTTATATAAAATAAGTGAGGGAGCCTGAAAAAGAGTGTTGTAACCCATTAATAAAGGAATAATATGTCTTGAATAAGTCATCTACATGCACCGTACTATAAAATAAATGAGAGAGCCTGTAGAAAAGTGTGTAATGTAATTAATAAAGGTATAATTCCTGAAGTGTGTCCATGTCACTTTCTTCGAATTGTTGTACTCTTGCAGTATAGAAATAGTAGTGCTGTATTAAGCGCTGTCAACCCACACTTGGGTAGGCCCATTGAAAGTGGATGAAGGGAGTGCCAGTAGCTGTTAAGCATATATACAGTCCTCAACTGTTGTTTCATGGCTGGCATGTATAGGTAAATCTGGCACATGAATAGCTTGTTATTGTGTTCCTCAGAAATGTCAGTGTGCTGCTAGAAATGTAGGGGGCTGTTAAAATATAACTGATAATGTCAACGAACACATCCAGATATGTAGATATATAAATATAAATAATACATAAATACATAGCAGTAACAACTGCATCCTGGACAGTTTGTATGTCAGATACAGGTCAGGTATATAACGAACTAGCAAAACCCATTTCACAACTTAATGGACATTGCCTAGAGTAATAATACATGTAGGGGATATATTCCTGCAGTCATTAGGAATGTAGTTTAATCTAGAAGTACATATAAGTTGTTAATGGAGATATCGTTTTACACCCAACTGTATGTGCATGTTTGTTTGTGTCTTTCGGCTTTTCCCGGTTAGGGGTCGCCACAGCGGAACTCCGGCCTGCTAATGATTGGCAGTTGATTTTTACGTACCAGCTTGCTAGGCCTGATGCACAACCTTCAACGAAGGTATGCCCATTCATGCATGTCTCCACGCAGAAGACACTCTAGCTGAGAATCGAACGGGACAGCGTCTTACTGTGAGGCGACAACGCTACCGCAGCACCACCACCACGGTTACCCTACTGTATGTGCATAAACAATGCAATTCCACACCTCAATGGGTATGTCTAATGTCAAAACATTTGTTGGGACATATGTCCTATTGGTTTATAAATATTTGCATTTACTTTGATGCATGTGCCCTGTTGAAATACCACAATCGTGGTGGCCTGTTGCCACCAATCAATCCTGCATGCTGTTGGACTGTCCACTGTTGTTCTATATATGCATGTGTTATGCTTGCTGTTCAACTGTTGGAACTCCGGTGTGTTAGGTTAATGGGAATATTAAATCATGCTGTTACAAATAATTTGGAATGCTGTTGGCTGTTACCAACCCATATTGTCATTAAATCCTCCTAAACATAGAACGTATGGGAAGGCCGGTCCCAGCGGACCCACCTATCCCACCTCAGCTGGCGATGGCACCTGTTACCAGCAGGTCTGGTGCCCAGCCCAGGACCTCCTCCTCCATTGGCCCTGTACCATATTTGGGTGGAAGCGCTGCAGGGGATGGGGCTCGTCCCCCTCCTGCAAGCGTGGCTGGAGGAGGGCCACCTATCACTCTCTGAACAGTCCGGGCTGTGGTGCGTAGGGAGATCGAGCATTCAGTCGCTGATCCTCTATGCCAGCTTGAGGCACATGTGGCGTGACTCATGGGTGAGCCTGCTCCTCCTACACAGCCCCCAGCACAGCCACCCTCTGGGCTGTGAAGGTGCAGTGGTGACTGTCCATGGGCGGGGATCTTGGTTCCACTGTTGCCATCTGTGGGCTCATGGGCTTGCGATTTTCAAACATCCTTCTTCGTCAATGGTGTCATATTCTGCCCCTGTATGCATCTTGTTTGTCTTGTCTGTTTACCTCCCCAAACTACCTCCCCAAATATACCTACTTCCCCTTCCCCACATTCCACTCTCACTGGAAAAAAAAAAAAGGGCAATCTGCTCCCACAAAAAACTTACGCCCCATACATAGCTGCCCATTTTGCACACATGTCTACTGGACACATAAACTGATATTTAATTGGCAGTACAACATACTTTGTTGTCCATACCCCTCTCTCAGGGGTGGAAGGTTTAGAATTTCCCTCCAAATTTCTAGCATATGCACAGCTGTTGCTGTTAAAAAAAATGGGCAGCTATGGACCTTCTCTATACCCATCCTGCACATCCTGCGCTGTTTTCCCTACTTTCTTTCCCTCTTTGTGCCCCTTTTTCCACCACTTTCCTATCTCCCCATTTTCTTTTCTTTCAAAGAAATGAGCGCGGGGGTTAGCGGGAGTAAGCACTTTTAAGCAGTAGTTAGCGGGTTTGCGTGAATGTGCACGAGTGTGTGCTTAGCTAAGAATTGCTAAGCTTCGCACAACCCCACGCAAACCTGCTTACAACTGCTTAAAAGTGCCTTAGTCACCCTGCATGTGAGGGCCCTTGTTCTGCTCAGCAGCAAAATAAAACACCTCTGTCAGTCTCGAACCCCGGACCTTGGACACACTAGACTGCATGAAGTACCACCAAGCCCCAGTAGGTATACAGCAGGTTGTTGCTGAAATAGATATATCATGCGTCAGAATGAGTGAATGTAAAGGAAAGATAGGAATGCCATAACACAAAACCTGTTCTGTGGAACTTTACCAGCAGTTGTTGTGGAATTGCATTACATGACTGTGATAACAGAACCAGACATTCTAGCTGTAAATAATGTTACAGCAGCACTTTACAACCCCTACACAGTATCATAGCAGGACAATTCCCACCCAAACGTGCAAAATACCTGTGTGTTCAGGGTCCAGCAAGGATGTAGGTAGGCTTTCTCAGTACTGGAATTGTCCAGTTTTCATGAGCATCCTGTGCTAATGTCAACAATAAAAAAGCACCAACTGTGCAGAAGTGAGTACATTAATATTCAAAGTATAGCAGTTCACAAACAGTTCATGTGCCAAATTAATACATCTCAATAACTATGTATGTATGGCAGCTAAATGTATAAGTAGAAAATAAACTACATACTCCCATGTATCTTGTGTTAGCATTTGTAGGGGTGAGTACAATTCTACACTGACAACTGTGTACTGGAAGTGGCAACATTCAGGTCTGAGTACAACATTTAAATCACTGGCTGCACCCCTAGCTTCAGATATAAGAAGTATACCAACCTTCTGACTTACACAACGGTGTCCACAGCAAACAAGCATGGGCCCCACTTTGGAAAGCTGAAAGGGCTATGCCTACCTGACCTAGCAATTTATAGCATTGGGTTGCTATGACAGTGAGTACTACAATTACCGCACAGCAGGCTGCATGCAATTACCAAATGGTGGCCACCAATTGGTGCAGAGGCCATCACATGCACATGTGCAGATACCTATAAAAGCAGGCTGTACTTGCTGTCCACACATGCAATCATTTCATTGCAGCCACGGAGAGAGAGAGAGAGAGAGAGAGAGAGAGAGAGAGACACAGAGACACAGACAGACAGACAGACACCGACAACAGCAACAGCAACAGCAAAAAAAAAAAGATATATATATATATATATATATATATATATATATATATATATATATATATTTATTAAAAAAAATCAGATATAAAAAAAATAAAATAAAAGAAACAAACACACAAAACTGACAAATACAAATGCATGCAAAGGAAAGGTATGTAACAGATATGTATTTACTGGCATGTAGTTGCTGTTTTTGAAGAGTACTCTACATACTTAGAATCATCCATATGTGGCTGCAGTATGTATCTATGCACAGATGCCCTGCATAACTACTGCCATGGGGAAATCAGTGTGTAGCTGTGTGTAGTGGTATATGACAGTGACATATGTAGTTCAGCATTAAATGTCAAACATCTGATCCATGTTATCTGTGTTCTGTACAGTAGTGTGTACAATGGCTGTTTGGGGAGTAACGCATACAGTTATATAAACATGGATGTGACAAAGTAACAAATGCATGATAGTCATATTAACGTGTACCAGGCTAGTATGCTAATCTAGCATTTGCAGCTATATATACACCCTCTAATATTACTGTGTGCTCACATGTGACACCTGTTCATGTTGCAGCAAGGCCCAACAGGTCAGCTGTGAGGTCCATGGACTTACAACAGTGTGGACGTTGTGTGTGTATGGCACACACATACGGAGAGATCTGTCTGTGTCAGATATATTAGCATCTATACATGTGCATAGAGCAAGGGACATACTGCAACTGTTTGTGAAGGGTGGACATATATATGTTGGTGAAGATTGTTATGTGCATATTTCTGTTGTAGTGTGTGGCAAGCAAGACAACATACAGTGCTAGTATATGACATGTGGTGGTTAAATGCTGTGGGTATGATTTGTCAGGTTTGCAGTGTTGCAGCCAGTGAGGCCTGCTAAAGCTACATGGGCTGAGAACACCTTCAATGCATTCCGCACAACACTGTGCAATATTATTACATAACAGTATACCTCACAACCTTCGCATAATTGATATTCCCACCATGAAAGGTGGACTGTATATGTGCCTATATGTATATCTATATGTACACCAATGGATGTTTATATGTATGTGTATGTATGTATGTATATGTATATATATATATATATATATATATATATATATATATATATAGAGAGAGAGAGAGACAGGGTCATATTTACTGGGACAGATGTCTGGTGACAAAGCCATGGACTCAAGCTCAATGTTGAAACTGCATTGGCATCTCTTCTGGCAAAAACTCTGTACTCATGAACTATCACATAGGTGGTAGTCTACTTAACACCAAAAGTGTGATAAGAGACCATGGGACACAGTTGGACAGCAGTCTCCCCTTTGATAATCACAGTGCCACACTAGTCATGTAATCTGTCTACGTGGCACACCTCATCACAAAAGGTGTGTCATCCAGGGAATTATAGGTCAGTGTTCCCCTCTACCCATCACACATAAAACCCATTATAGAGTACAACGCCCCATGTGGTATGTACCTCACAAGACATCTACAGCAACTGGAAAGCCCACAGACATACCTCACAAAGAGTAATACCAGCCTCAAACAGATGCCCTATGCAGACCATCTCACAAAACCACAGCTAGACTGTGTTGCATAACACCTACCCAGAGGTGACCTCTGCCTAACATACCAAGCTATGTCAAACGCAGAGCTGTTGGACATGCTCCACGTAAACAGATCACAATCCCTATGAGTTACAGACTCTAGGGACCTAAACCTTGTCATCTCAATAGACAGAACATGCTGGAGTGATAGATTCCTATCTCAGAGGCATTCCATACTCTGGAACAAACCACCTATCAATAGCAAACCAAGCTCCTCATTAGCAGTTGTCATGCATTATCCTGATGATTGGATGGGAGATAGGAAATACACACTGGGAATCACCTCTGTGGCTCTGCTGGACAGGGGCATGTGAAATTAGATTACATGTGTGTCAAAGGCCAGGGTAGTGTATGGCTAGGCTTCTATAGGCCCTAGGGCCAATAGCCTATTACCTACCTATGAACCAATACACACCCACATCTACTTGTTTCAATAATTGCTATGTGAGGTTGACTGAGTGTGATGGTGAATGTGTTGGTGAATGTGTTGAGGTTCTGTAAATGTGTGGTAGCTTAGTGGGAAACTGTTTCCGTCATGCTATTTTGTGTCCTAGCTCTGATCCCAGCAAAAGATGTGTATGCTATTGCTAGGCAGAAAAAGCAGTATGGCATACGTTCTGACATAGTCCCTTGGTGTGGACTGGGGTGTGCCATTGTATGCTAAAGCAGTACATGTATGCTTATTGATTGGTATTGCTGGTGAATCCAAATCCCATATGAACTGTAGTACTACCTGAAGCTGTATGCCTAAACAGCACTGTATGGTGTATGTCCGCATTGCTTGGAAACACTGTTATCTGTGTTCCCTGTAGTCCTCACAGATTACATACCTCAGGCATAATGTTTTGTAAGTACTGACACACAGTACTGTATGGTACACAGGTAAAGCTCATCTGGGTTGCCATACCTTTGTGTCTTGGTTGTATGTGTGATGTGTCTGTAACATGCCCATGGTCATATGTGTGTTACAGGATATAAGTGTGTATCTAACAACATGTATAATCTAGTACAGCAGTATGCCACCTATACTAACGAATGTGCACATATGTTAGGCAGGGGTTTGCCACCAACAACTAGTGTGGTATACTGGTAATACTGTAACTGAACTTTACAATCATTGCAATGGATGACATATTTCTTTATGCATTAGCTTGATATATGCCTCCTGTGGCTAGGTGGTGCATCGTGTCACATACAATGTGACATGTACTGTTGTATAGTCTTACATGCTGGTTTCCCTTTGTTACTGTGCAGAACATGGTTTGATATATAGAGCGTGCCAGGCACTGTCAGGCAGTTGTGGTATGAGTACTGATATGTGGTATTGAAAGTGTGTATCCTCTGACAGCCAATAGGTTGCTATATATGACAGTTCAGTGATATCTGTACTTTAGAATGTTAAGTGTGCCACAAGACTTGCTCACACATGTTGTTTCATTGTCTTCCAGGGTCATGGCTCACCTTCGCAATCCGACATATAGCCCAGCAGAGGATGAGCAGATCATGACCAGCCTGGATCAGCACTACACCCTGCTGTTCTCAAGAACCATCCAGGACCAGCATGAGAGGACTGCACTGTTGTCCGTCGGGTAAATTATATAGGCATGCATAACTGGACATATGAGCAGGTACGCCATCACTGCAGTGATTTACTTAGACATGTCCGGCAGCATGTGTCTGATGTCCATAGACAACAGCTTGCCACAGGAGGTGGGGTAGCCATCCACCCCCCCTCACCAGAATGGTGGAGCTGCTCCTCAGTCTGGTGGCTCCTGGCCAACAACAACAACAGCAAACGTGTATCATCTTGGAGGCCGGAGCCACCCAGCGAGTTGACATGGAGCGTGCAGGTAACATGGCATATCTGTAGACTACTGTTACCTCTATTGGTAGATCATGCATATGTGAGATGTGTACTGTGTAGTTAGAAGATGTGAAGCCTGGTGTTGTGCAATACTGATCATTTGGAACATAATCTGTAGGCCTGTGACTGTCAACCGTTGTACTACTGTAAGATTGCAGACCCACAGTAGCAATGCCACAGTTGTTGCCACTGACAAACTGTTTC
Organism: Protopterus annectens; assembly: GCF_019279795.1. Classification (NCBI taxonomy): domain Eukaryota; kingdom Metazoa; phylum Chordata; order Ceratodontiformes; family Protopteridae; genus Protopterus; species Protopterus annectens. Next base: position 916,391,367 of record NC_056735.1, read on the forward strand.
CTATCCTTGTAGGTCCCTCTGGTGTGACAGCAAGGCAGCGGACGCATGCTGGTGAGTGTGTTCAACATTTAATATTGCATGATATATATGCATGTCATAGGTGAGGTGTAGGACATGTACACGTAACACACCTATGCATAATGCATGCTGGGCATGTTTACTGTGAGACTATGCACATCCCAGTAACGTGTGTAGCTGCCTCAAACACATGCAATACACAGAGCATCCCACACAATTGTGGTAAAACTGTAGTGGACATTGGATAGGCAGAGTCAATACACATGCACACAACATACACAACATTGTCATACGCAGTACACGTTAATATGCTACACATGGCGTATTCAGACACACGCTGTAAGGTCACACTCCAGTATCCCAAATGTCATCCACACAGCACACATAATATACCTGAGGGGTAGGGGCCTATCATGGGTCTGAGCAACACTCTGCAAAACATAACACATTCATGTTAGGCACTGTTCCCTGTTGGGCACCTTACAAACCCATGTAATAACTGGTTGTGAAATGGTGAATGTAGCCACAGTACTGCAGTTCAGGTACAGCATTCTAGGTGCCGGTCTGGCACACATTAGTAGCCTTGAGTGACCACATGATGCTGCATGATGATGGCTCATGGTACTACACCCCATCCAGTTACAGTAACCACAGTACTACACATAGTATTCATTGCTATGCACGTCACTGTTGTGTGTGTGCAAACATATGCACCTATACACAATATGCATAGCAATCACCATTTGTACAAAGTGACACATATATGTCTTGTAATGCTATGGAGTGTATAGGTCACATGACACACATTGGGTATGTGTGATGTTTAATGTTGCAGTTGTGTTGTAGTATGCCATGTCATGGCTGGCACTGACATGTAGTCAATATGTACTACACTCACCATAACCACTGTACAATGGCTATGTTGAGCAACTGTATTCCAGCAGGTATACATGCACCACTCATCCTGTGTGTATACATAGCATGCATGTGCTAAACCTGTGTCCACAATTATCTGCTAAAGACACAGACACTTTAATCAGAAATGGATATCTATTTGACACACAGATACAGATGCAGCCATGGCATGTATACCTGTGAGTGATGGTGCACAGGACATTACAGAGCTTTCAATACTTGCACAGCAATGTTGTGTCCATGTACACATTGTGTTCCAGGGTGAGGCCAATCACTGAACAACAACAAACATGCATCAGAGCCATGTATACTGTTATTAGCAAGGGCTGTCTACACCTGCACTGCATGCTGTTGAGTAACACACGTCCTGCATGCTGACACGTGTGATATGACTGTTTGGCTTTTGATACTTTACCCCACCATCAACTGCTATTGAGTATGTTCTGGATTGCTGGTGGTGTGTGTGTGTGTGTGTGTGTGTGTGTGTGTGTGTGTGTGTGTGTGTGTGTGTGTCTGTTTAGGTGAGGAGTGTATTTGTGTGCATGTGTGCATGTGTGCATGTGTGCATGTGTTCATGTGTTCATGTGTCCATGTGTCCATGTGTTCATGTGTGCATGTGTGCATGTGCTCATGTGTGCATGTGTGTATGTGTGCATGTGTGCATGTGTGCATATGTTCATGTGTGCATGTGTTCATGTGTTCATGTGTGCATGTGTGCATGTGTTCCGACATCATGTACAGGTCGTAAAGTGTGTCTCCTGTCTTCCTCTCACAGGTGCTGAGGTTGGGCTGGTTCACTGCAGCAGGGAACCTGATGTCACTGAGCAAAATAGTGATGATGAGGATAGGTGTGTTGAGGCACAGGCATGTTTGCCAGGGTCTGTCATTGGGCCACCAATCAACAGAACACAAGTTTCCACCCCATCCATGTACACAGTCATACTGCCAATACACCCATCACCAATGCCCTTAGCTAAGGGACAGTGTACAGTCAGCATTGGCCAGGACAGTGTGGTATCTATGGACATGCATCCCAACACAGCAGCCATACCCAGATGTCTGGAAGGGTACCGCATAGGCAGATGTCCAGGGGTTCTCATCGGAGCACTGCTGCTCATCATGCCTCCGGCAGACGTGCCACAGGTCTTACAACCTCACGCATGTTCCAGGCTGTCATGGAGGCACAGTCACAGACACGTATGGAACAGTACACTGGACAGAGACTAAGGGCACAGAGGGCACATAACACCGCTGTAATTGACAGTATCCATGACCTAGCAGGTGCCATCCGTAATTACACTGAGGTCACTGATAGACGTTGGGGTGAGACATTAGATGTCCTCCGCAATGTCATGTCCATGTGTCAGGACAGTGCGGGAAAGTTGAGACGTTGATGTGGACGTATGCCAGCAACATCAGCAGCTGGCAGTCGCTGCAGATGTCCCTCAAGTCACAGCCACTCCTGTAGTGCCAGTACCAGCCCCAGCAATGATGGGGGTGGGCTGTCCATAGACCGTCCTAAAAAAACATGTGCAATTGGCTCTGGACAATCCCAGCAGGGACCTGAGTCCAGTGAACATCAGTCCACCTCTGAGGATAGTACCCAGTCTGACTTAGTACCTGATACTGTCAGTAACACACCTGCCAGGCACAGGTACTGTGTCTGTGGCCAGAGATGGTGATCTGTAAAGCCTGGCAGGTACAGTCTGTGGCTGTCCCACAAATCCCCGTATATGGCAGCCACATGGTGGAACTGTGTGCATACAGACACACACACACATAAAACAGACACCTAGGGCTAACACATACCCGCACACATTACATCAACATTGGCCCATAGCAGTACACACACACACACACACACACACACACACACACACACACACACACACACACACACACACATACATGTCGATTGTATGGCTCAATGTAGGCCTCTGGCAAACCAACAACACACCCTGTGCATATGATGAAACCTGTGCCACCTCCTGTCATCTGTAACATTGATGCAGGAACAGGCTACCATGGTGCTGATGCACATGGTGACTTTCCAGCAGTATAGCAATGTTAGCATGTTGTCAGCAGTAGAGTGTAATGATATCCTTGAAGGTGTAGCTGAGCAGGCATGATGCATTAAAGCTATGATTGTCAATGTAGTATTGTTTACACCAGTGTTAGTTCCAATAGTATATTGTGGACCCACATGCCACTTGGCTGATGTGTGTAGTATTGGCAGCATGTGTTAGAGTGTGGACAGTATGTGTGGGATGTGTGTAGCACAGATTTCAGGTGCACATTTGTGAACACGGTGGAGGTGCACTGTCTGCATGTACGTGCATAGTGGACACATGGGCAGGGTGACATGCCCTGTGTTACACAGTAACACTGCATAGTTTCTATTGGTGGCCAGTATGCATTGTACTACACACATTTTGGAACTTGAGTACACATATGTGTATGACATGGTTTGACACTGTGCTGTGGGTGATACTGTTATTATCTGTCATTGTTTTGCATTCTGGTAGTATACATAAATTCAACAGCCCGACCATAAACAGTTGTAAGATGATGTCTTGACAACTGACACACAGATGTAGGACACACAGTAACAATTGGATCCTTCAGGTACTATACCATGCCAGTAACCAGTGGTATTCACCTGCACCCATTCCTGAGACCACTCCTATTTGCCATATAGCTCTCTTAGGTACAAGCAATCACAGTAGGGATATTTCTGTCCACGTCTGGATATGCATACTGTGGCCTATAGTGCATTCTCCAGATGGCACACACATCCTCCACAAGGGTATCATACAGACAGATACCTGTTGTCAAACCCATGCTGTAAAGCTATAAGCCAACCAGAGTATAGTCATCCACCTTTACGAAACATAGTATTCTCACAGTACCACATAGGTAGTAGCCACCAACATGTTGAACAGGTACCGATGTGTACATGCATCCAAGTGTTACGTCATCTCTACTATGGTAATCACATTTGCAAAGGTATTTAGAAATCGCACGCTGGAGCACATAAGCAATAAGGGGTCTGCATGCATATCCACAAAGGTTGTTGTATACCTATAATGAATAGCCATCATTGACAGACTTTGCTGCGTTTGAACAGGTCTGTAATATACCTCAGCCATAAACCCTCACTCACACAATTCAATAGAAACTGTAATGAGTGTGTGTGACACGGATGACCTAGGCCACAGATCACTGCAGTGGCTGGCCTTGTCACAAACATACAGATGTGACCTAAGGTCTGGAAAGCGGCAGCACACTCTGGCAAAGATGGCAGATGTGTTCATGGAGAAAGCAGGGCTCCCACCTATGAAATAAGTGATGTCACATGTACGTATATGTATTTGCCTCACAGGTACCTGACATGTGCAATGCACATAATGTTGTCATACAGTAGTAAAAGCAAAACCCACAACACATTGATCAACAGTGTCACACACACCAAGTGCAGGATTCAAACCCCTACTTAACTACTTCATGATACTAGAGAAGTACGCATTAACATGACGAGCTATACACATTACTGGGAATTTTGTTTTCCACAGGTATATTTGTAGGATGGTGACATCATCAGACTTGAGAAAGATTAGTATACCAATTTTAAGGTGTTGTACTACTCTCCAAAAAGGTTGCTATTCTGCAAGGAGATCACACACGAACATTTGTCAAGTGCAGGATTCAAACCCCTTCCTCACAATATTACAGGCGTATGCATTAACATGACACGCTACACACATTACTGGGAGTTCTCTTTTCCACAGGTATATTTGTAGGATGGTGACATTATCAGACTTGAGAAAGATTAGTATACCACTTTTAAGGTGTTGTACTACTCTCCCGAAAGGTTGCTCCTCTCCAAGGAAATCACACATGCACACACACACTTGGCAAGTGCAGGATTCAAACCCCTACCTAACTACTTCATGATACTACAGGAGTATGCATTTACATGATGCGCTATAAACTTTACTGTGAGCTCTCTTTTCCACAGGTATATTTGTAGGATGGTGACATCATCACACTAGACAAAGTGGGTTACATTAGGTGACATTAGGTGGGCTACATAGAAGGAATGTCTAAACACTTTGGCCATGTGATCATCAAAGGAGAGTTTACTATCTACCTGTGTCCCCAGGGCCATAACAACTTTCTCCGTACATACCGGATTACCACCTATGTGGTAATTTGTGTGCTCTTTGTTTTATCCAAAGGGGATGACTATGCATTCTTTGGCATTCTGCTTGAGGGCATTGTTTTGACACCAGGTATTTGTCTCTGTAAGACCCTTCTGGAGGATGTCTGTGTCAGCAGTAGAGTTGATTATGAACCACAGTTAGCAGTCATCTGCAAACCTGTTCAGCCGTACTCCTCCCGTGCTTGCCTGTACCTCTGAGCAGTATCTACTGAACAGGTGGGGTCCCAGGACCAAGACCTGTGTGATGCCATTTGTGACTGGTTTAGAGTCGGATATGGCATCTGCAACCCTGAACATGTGTGTTTGATCTGTGAGCCACTTGGCCACCCATCCTGTGACATAGCTGTTAATGTTCAAGCTGGTAAGCTTGTCCATGATGACAGAGTGGAGAATGGTGTAGAAAGTCCTTAGAGAGGTCCAGGTGGGCTGTGTGGACTACTTTCACCTCCATCTATGTCCTTGGTAACTGTTTCAAATAAGTCAACTAGGTTTAGGAGGCAGGATCTGCCTTTAACAAGGCCAAGTTGGGTAGAGTGCAGTGTCCGGAGGTCCCCATTGTCTCTGTTTATGTGTTCCATGGTAATTTGCTCCATAGCTTTGCAGACCAGGCTGGGTAGACCTATAGGGCAATGGTTTTCAGGTTCTGTTGTGGCACCACCTTTGTGGAGCTGGATGACTGTTGGTGTATGCCATTCTTTGGGTACATAGCCTGTGGTATGATAGAGTCTGGACAGTGAATGTAGGTGAGGGTGTAGTTCCTTTTGAGGCTGGTGTAAGACGTAGCCTGGGACACCATCCAGGCCCATTTGATGCTGTGTTCTTAGCTTTGGAGAGGGCTGTCTTTACCTGCATGTCCATGAAGTGTGGGGCTCTGCATTCTTCTGGGATGGACACAGGCCCTTTTGGGGATGATGGGGGGAGTTTGCACTGAACCTGTCCCCCAGGATGTGGGCAATGTAAGTTCAGCAGCTGATAGCATATTTGGAAGTTGCCACCTACATGTTTGGTATAGCTAATGAAGGCTTTGTGGTTGTTATTCTTACATTCCTTGGCAATTTGTCTTTAGAAACTGGCTTTGGATTATTTTATGAGCGATCATTGTTTCTTCATAATAATAATCAGCGATGCCTTTCCTTTTGTGAAGTTTACTCTATCATGTGTTTGTTTCCTCCTGCTGTTGTCTAGCTTATTTATAGGCGATGACCACCAGATTGGTTTATTATTTTTGGAGGAGTGCATCTTGGTTTTATTTGGGATGTCTCGATCAATGCATCCCTGTAGATGCTCATAGGATGCACTTGTAAATTATTTGGCAGATTGTATGGCATTATCCTATAGCAAGGGGGCTTTGGAACTTTCCACTTTCGTCTTGGGAAGTGTGCAGTTTGCTTTTGAAAATGTCTCCACAGTGGTTTCATTGACTGGGGGGGGGGGTGGGATGTGGATGTCCAGTGTGATTACTTTATAATCTGATATTACCAGCGAGGGGTTTATCTCTGTTGTGGTACACTGGTACGCCATATTGGTGATGATCAGGTCCAGTATGTTGTTACCTCTAGTAGGCATGGTGACCAGCTGTTCCAGGGTGTTAGGGTTTTTAAACTCTAGGAAACATTGGTCAAAGGATGTTGTACACAAGTAATTCTCCCACTCAATGTTTAGGTAATTGTAATCTCCTCATATAATGGTGTTTGATAGGACCTTTGTATTTTCCACTGTTCTCAGGACTACTGAGTGAGGTTCCTGAGACAAGGTAGGTGATCTGTAGCAGGCTACAATCTGATAAGCAGCTTTACCCAATTTTAGTTGCACCTGCATGGTCTCCAAGGCCTCATGCTGTGCCACTAACCTGTAGGTGTGGGTATCCATACGGTAAATGGATACACCCCTTCCTTTGGTATTTTACTTGTGGTTTTGGGTCCAAAGATCAGAGGGAATGTGAGTGTTTTACGTGGAGCATGTCCAACAGCTCTGTGTTTGACATAGTTTTGTATGTTAGGCAGAGAACACCTCTGAGTAGACGATATGTAAGGAAGTATGGCTGGGGCATTTTGAGATGGTCTGTGTATGGCATGTATTTCAGGCCGCTAATGCTCTTTGTGAGGTATTGCTGCAGACTTTCCAGTTGTTGTAGTTGTTTTGTGAGGTACATAGCAAAAGGGGTGTTGTACTCTATTATGGTTTTAGTGAGTGATGAGTAGAGGGGAACAATGTCCTCTTCTATTCTGTATGAAACACCTTTTGTGATGAGGTGTGCCACATAGGAGAATTTCCTGACTACTGTGGGGATGTGATTATCACAGTTGTGTCCACTGTCCACCTCTGACCCAAGGTCTCTTGTCACACTTTCAGTGTTAAGTATAATATCACCTATGTTGTAGTTTATGGCTACGGAGTTTTTAACAAAGGGGATGACAATGCACATTTTGGCATTGAGCTTGAGCCCATGGCTTTGACAACAGTCATCTGTCTCAGTGAGGCCCTTTTGTAGGATGTCCACATCTTTAGTGTTTACAATTATGGCTCCTAGTTTGCAGTCATCTGTAAACTTCAGTAGCCTCAGACCTTCCATGTTAAAGTTTACTTCAGGGATGTAGATACTAAACAGGACAAGACCCAGGCCTGGACCTTGTGGTACTGCACTCATCACTGGAACAAAGTCATACTTGGAGTCTGTTACTTACACAGTGTGTGTTGTGTCAGTAAACCTGTTGGCAACCCATCTTGTGACATAGCAATTTATACCTTGTTTAGTGGGTTTATCTATATTTACAGAGTGTGGGGTGGTGTTGTAAGCCGTGGCAGGATCTACATAGGCTGTGCGAACAACCTTACCCTTGTCTACAGTTCTAGTGACTGCTTCAATGTCATCTATCAGGTTTAGGAGACATGATCTGCATTTTACAAACCCAACATGGTTGTGGTCCAGGGTTTGGGGATTACAAATGTATTTTTTTTAAGTTGTATGATGATACATTCCATGGCCTTGAAGGGCAGGTTCATCAGGCTAATGGGGGGCTAGTTCCTGGGGTCAGTGGTGTCTCCACCCTTGTGTAGTGGGATAACCGTCACTGTGCACCATTCAGCTGGCACAATGCCTGAGGTGTGGCTATGACTGAACATGGTACATCGGTGTGGTGCCTGTTCATTCTGTGGTTTGTGTAGAACACAGCCTGGGAGGTTATCTGGTCCCATGGCTGCTGTGATACTGCCTTTGGAGAGTGTTTTTTACCTGTGCAGCTGTGATGGCAGCAACTTTGCAGTCTTCCATTATAGTGATGTGCTCTTTCAAGGGTGAGAGGGGGGTAAAGTTAACACTGATCCTATCTGACAGGATGTTGGCAATATCATTTGGGTCTGTATATTTAGTGCCATTGAGCTGTAACTCAGAACAGATCTCAGTGTTGCCATGACATGGACCTGTCTGTTGTGCAAAGATCTCCTGAATAGACAGTATGCAACAGAGTACAGATTGGGTTAAATTCAGTCTTGTTGCATGGGGCAACTGTTTGAGGCCAGTAATCCTCTTGTTGAGGTACTTCAGTGGTCTTTCCAGCTGCTGAAGGTGCCTAGTCTGATTCATCTCAAATGTGTTGTGGTACTCTCTGACGGGTCTGATGACTGATGAGTAGAGGGAACCTCCTTTGACCTACATGCACAGATCTTGGCAGTTTGTGGGAACACATTGCATGATATTCTGACCACTTTGTGAATGTGTTTCTGGAAGTAGAGATGACTATCCACATTTGTCCATAGATCCCTTGTTATCACCTCCATATTTAGCCTGTGTGTGTGAGCATGCCCAGTATGACCTTTCAGTATGTTGTTGCCTGACATTTGCTTCATTTATTGAAGTGTGTGAGCATGCCCAGTATGACCTTTCAGTGTGATGCTGAATGAAATCCACTACATTTGTTGATGCATGTGAGTACGCCTGGTATAGACATTTATACTATATGTGTGTGGAAAATCAAGTTGTATTACAGCAGGGCTCACCGTTGTGTCATAAATCAACAGGGATCATGCTGTGCCTGCAGGGCTTCCATGAGACACTTTGCATAGACTTAGCAACATTTCTACATACAGGGGGGACAGCTATTCTTTGTACACTTCTACCCGGGGGCACACCTGATTGTTACTGTGGGTGTACATAGGATGAGGGTTTCACCTGACACTTATACACATTTGCTAGGCCTGCACTGCTATGTAAGGTACACCATTTTAGTCTGTACTGTTGCCTATCGTACCGGCTTGAGGCATACTACTGTACTACAGATCTTAGCGTCCAATGTCACGTATATTAGATTGCGACTTCATAGCCTACCCAACCCACATCACACCACCTGGCCTGCTGTTCTCTGTCTAAATAAGCCTGTGGGGGAGGTTACCCATATGCCTCTTTAGGGGCATGCTACAGCATTTCTTTGTGTTTGCATTAGTGTACAATTGTCCTGCTGTGTCCGTGCCAGTGAAATGCTGTCATAGCTTAGTCGCTCAGTACTGTGACTATAGTGCACAGGATCCTGGGTTCGAGCCCTGTCACTGCTTTTTATTTTCATGCTGGACAGACCAGACTGCTTAAGGAACAGTACAGCAAATATGAGCATGTTTACCTGACTTTGCTCAACTTTGCCCGAATTTGCCTGAACTTGGCCAACATTGCTCAACGTTGCACTAGTTGGTGAGGGCAATTTTGTTTACATATACAAAATAGTGGTAAAAGCTGCTTAGCACTGCTTTATATTGCTTAAAACATGGCAATCATGTCTCAGGTGGTGCTGCAGGGCTGCCTATGTTGGATGCACATAGTACACTCCCTATACATGTTTGAAAACAGGTAGTGTCAAGTTAGGTATCCCTTTCATTTTATGTGTGAGTCAGAGAGAGGTATAATTTCCAGGGTTCCTACTGAGCCAGTGTATGTGCTATGCGTTGCCTCTTTGTCAAGGCTAAGGCATACTGGGCACACCTCCTTCTGCCTACTGGGGCAGGCTCAGGTTGCTCCTCCTCTGAGTCACACTGTGCCTGTGCAGGCCTTGGCAATGGTGGGGGGCTGTCTGGCCCTGCCCCATGCTGTTCCTGCTGCAGCTGTTTTCACAGGATCATATTGTGTAGCATGGCACATACCATGACAATTTGGGTACATGTAGTTGGTGAGTACTGCAAGGATCCACCAGATGTGTCCAGGCACCGGAACCTTGACTTGAGCATCCCAAACACATGCTTGATTGCATTTCATGTTTGTGTGTGTGCCTCATTATGGAGTTCTTGTTCAGGTGTGTGTGCATTTCTGAAGGGTGCCATCAGCCACGCCTCCAGTGCGTATCCAGCATCCCCCACTAGGTGACCGTCAGGGATGTCCCCATTGGCAAATGTCTGGTACAGCTGCGTCAGATGCCAGATATGGGAATCGTGGTAGCTTCCAGGGCAGCCAGCACACACATTCAGTATTATGCCCTGGGCATCGCGAACAACCTGGCAGTTGATGGAGTGGAAGACCTTGTGGTTGATGTAAGCCCTTCCCTGCTCACCAGCTGGTGCTTTGATGTGTATGTGTGTGCAGTCAATTGCACCCACTACCTCAGGGCATTCTGCTATTTGCTGGATGAGACGCATATTACTGGCCAATGCCTCATGGGAATTGGGGAAATATACATGATCACCAACATGTGCAGACATGGCATTCAGGAAATGGTGCAGTACCCTGGATGCTGATGCCTGTGAAATCCTCATCATATCACCAGTTGGTCTCTGGAAGGTACCTGCTGCTAGTATTCTTAGGCCAACACATACCTTGGTTTCAACTGGGATGGGTTCCCCTCTTTTGGTTCTGTGTGTGAGGCGTGGCCTGCACAGCTCAACAATTTGCTGCAGGAGGTCTCTATCCACTCTATAGCGGTCCACTATCTCCATTTCATGTAGCCACTGGTAGGTTACCCTGCGTCTGTACACTCTTCTCCGTCTCCTCACTGTGGGTTGCTCAGCAGCACTCACAATGGCACCACCCTCAGCATCTTGCACATGTTGCTTATAATAGCAATGGCAGCCCCTAACATTTTTTTGTCTCAGTTAAGCTTTTTAAGTTTTCACTTCTCTTTGTAGACTGCAGTGTTGCAGTGTTTGTAAGAAAAATATGGGGGAATGTTGTTTGCAGAGTTTTAAGTGCTGGGCTGGGCTGGGCTAGTGTACTGCCTGTGTAATTGGCTGATTCTGATTGATTTCACCTGGCAGCTCTGCTAGTTATTCTTGGTTAACTTCCTACTACTTCTTTTCCTTCCTTTTCTTTTTCTGTTTCCACAGGGGGCAGAGCTGCACAAACAAGCGCAAACAAGTGCAAACATGAGCACATGCGCACACACAGGCTTACACAGGCTTACACAGTCTTAGGCGGGTGCACATGCGCGCACACAGGCTTAGACAGCCTTACACAGGCTTACACGGGTGCACACACATGCACACAAGCTTAGACGGGTTTACACATGTGCACACGTCCGCACACAGTGTAAACATCTTTGCAAGAAACTTTAGTGATATCCACAGCGTACACCTTCGGTTTCTGGGTTTCAGTTAAGACAACTGTAGACACTCCTCTTCCAGTCCTGAGAAACTCACAGCAAACACATGCCACTCTGCTCCAATAAGCTTACAGTCTTTGATACATACCCCTTCATGATGTCACCTATCTTCTACTCTACTACTCCTCTAATCCTACACTTACACTCTAGGGACATGGTTCACATGGCAGGGAACATTGGAATTCACTATCCTTATCCTCATTTGCATAGGATTGCCTACTAATGCTTGGTTACATCTCTCAAATTGAGCTTCCCCCCTTAGCAACCACTACTCAGTAGCCATGTTGTCTTCAGCCTGCCATTCACGTGCATGGCAGAGGAATATTTTTAATAAAATGCCTATTTTTGACTTTTTTGTTTTTGTTTTCTGGTTTTTATAGCACCGCACATTTGCGCAGCACTGTGCTATGCTTAAACATCGGAGATTGGGGAAAAAAAAATATTTTTAATATTTTGCAACAGATACAGATGCCAATGGCCTTATGTTTGGCCATTGCCATGCTTCCTCAACTGGATGCATCCTTTATTTGGAGCTGTCATAGCTCCATTTTGCTATTTGTAGAACGGTACTCCGTTACATTTCTGCAAATAACTCTTCCCTTACTCGGACAGGTTAGTGTTTCCTGGATCACAAATGTACCTCATTTGCATAGCTTTCAGCAGCAAATGAGGTAATTTGCATAACATAACACTGTCTGTGCAAGAGTAGTTTTAGGAGCTCTCATGCACGCCCCTACCGGCTGTTGCTGGATCGCTTGGCAGACATATTGGATGTCTGGAGTCTTACTCTACTCTTAGACTCCATGCAAGCCTTCATGAATCCGGCCCAATATTTAAAAAACTGTACTTATATTTGGTCCTTTGCCCCCCCTCCATTATTTAAGGCTTTGTCCAGATTTCTTGCTTTAAGAGGTTCAGGGGTATTAGGCTGGTATCCACAGTCATTTACACAAATTTGTTAAGGAATTCAGGGATGAACAGGTGCAGCTTGGGCATGATTGATAGGGGTCATTTATGCCAGTTGATGGTGTCCTCGAATGTGCTTATGCAAATGAGTAGATAATGAGATGAAAATGAGAAGTGACATAAATGTCAATATGCTAATTAAGATTATTTTACACCATTTCTAGTTCATAATCAGTTTCTCCCACATTCCTACGCTTCTCTCTGACATGCTATAAAGAGGGAAGCATCACTAAATCTATCAATGCTGTAACTGGTAAAAATTCTATCTCTTGTGGCAAGCTTTGCTATTACTACATCAACGTCACTTGTCTTGGCAAAACTGCTTGCTCCAAGTGGTGCTTACCCACCAAGAAGGCAAAAATATAAGCAAAGGGTTATATTCATTGATGGGTTTAGAGTGGACAGGGACATTATAAGGGTCTTAGTGTGCATGTTTGACCTCCATAGGGACATTGGAGGAATGTGTGAATGATAGATTCAATTATATGATGGTTGAGGAGAAGGGAAAACTGAATGAGGTCAAAACTAGACTCAGAGTGGCTGCAGCCAACTGGCACGGTGTGTTAGAGGTTGTGTATGACAGAAATGCCAAAGACGCTTGAAAGTAAAGTTTAAAAAACAGCAGTGAGATTATTACTACTGTATCCCACGGAAACATGTGCAGTTAGAGGCAGACCACTTGAGGAAGCTAGAAGTTATGCAGATGTACTGCCTGAGGTGGGTAGAAGGAAGCACACTGTAGGGCAGCTGAAGAAATAAGGACATCAGAGCAGAAGCCAAAGCAGCTCCAATTGCAGAAAAGCAAAAGAAAATCTGGTGACAAAGATAAGGGACACACAGGAAGAAGGCAAAAGGAAATGACACCTCCGGCAAGGAGATGGATTGGGTGAGAAAAGATCCGTGACAGTCAGGCATGGCTGTCGAAGAAGTTAGTGGTCATTGAATTGAGAGATATGGTGACAGCTGACATGATGCTCTGACCTTATGAGGAAAATGGGAAATGGCTGGTTGATGATGGTGATGATAAAGATGATAGAGGGCTATAGCTATACATTTATGCAGATATATTTAAATAGCCATACATATACATAATACAAACACAACATATTATAGTAATGAAGCTTAGAAAAAGCCAGTAAGCCACAATATATGAACCACTGAGTAAGCATAAAGGATTGGTATAGCTGTTAAACTTGAGGTTGATTACACTACCTAGAATAAGAATGGAAAATTAAAGATTTATTTTTAATTTATTTAAAGGGTTTAGAGTAGACGTGTCCAACCTGTGGCCCTCAGAGCTCTTCCATGCGGCCCTCAACCTCTAACTGCAACATCGATGTATGCATGCCCCAAAACACTTTTTTGTTTTGTGTTTTTTGCTCCCGTGACCTGTAACACTAATGTTAATGTGCGCATGTACCAAAGCACCCTTCTAGTTTTGTTTTTGAGCCAAAAAAGGGTCAGTGTGTTTACGCCATTATTTTGCACCAAACAATCAGTGTGTGTGCGTGTGCGTGTGTGTGTGTGTGTGTGTGTGTGTGTGTGTGTGTGTGTGTGTGTGTGTGTGTGTGTGTGTGTGTGTGTGTGTGTGTGTGTGTGTGTGTGTGTGTGTGTGTGTGTGTGTGTGTTCTCGCTGAAGAGGGACTTGTGTATGGATTTGCCGCTGTTGCTTTTGAAAGGGACAGCAATTACCTGTGTTAATAGGTAAGTACGGAGTGAGTGAGTGCATGCATGAAAGCAGAATTGTGTGCGTGAAAGTAGAAGAGTGTGTGTGTGTGTATGTGTGTATATGTGTGCATGACAGAGAGAGACGCATGCACAAAGAGGCTAACAATCATCAGTCTACCTACTGAACACAAACAAGTTAGCTCACAAATATATCATCCATTAACAGTACACTTTCATTAAATTGTGGCTTTCCTGACAGGGAGAGTGTTATATTGAACATGAACTTGTACCTCTTAACTGTATGGATTTTCAAAGAATGTCTGGATTTTTGCCTCATCTTCCAATTTGTGTCTTTTGCTAAGGAAATAAAAGTAGTCATCCAAGGTAATGCAGTTCCAGGGAGTAAGAATGAGACAGCAGCCTACGGTTAATGGGTCAGTAGTGAAATGACTATGTGGGACTGTAGCATATAAAGTTGTATTGTTTGTTCAGACAAACAAAAAAGCACCTAGTACTGTTTTTTATTGGTGAGTTCTAAGCAGTGGTAGATTAGACAACAGTAAGCATAGCTTTGGCGAATCATCAATACTGGCAAATCAAGTGGGCACAATGTCATTTTTTAAATGTTGGGGATTTTAGTGTGTATGTGTGTGCTTATGTGTTGGGAGTGCTGCAACAGTAGATGATTATTAAAGACAGAGACTTACGGACTGTGGAGAATATGTTTCTTTGTTTCAAAACCTAATACTTGGGTACGCATGCCAGAAGTAGATTTTTTAAGACATAGCTTCTTGCCATTTACAGTGGATGGATATTTAAATTTAATGGACAATGTATTAGCATGGGCCTGTGGGGTTCTGAAGGATGCCGAGTCTACCACTGCCAATGTCTTGTAAAGTGACCTGGAAATGGATATTGGAATGTTACTGAAAAATATAGTAAGTGGGCTTAGAAATATAGTTTAATTAAACAAAGTGTACTTTCATTTACAGGCCATAATTTAATTTATTTCAGGTAGTTAGGATACTGGTAGGTTTTATACCATTAGAATTAATTAGGGAGAGCTGTCATTCTGGGGAAACAAGCAGCCCTAATTTCAGTAAAAGCTCTGTGGTTGCTTGCAGGTAGGAAGTTGCAGGATGTTGATGCAATGTGTTTTATTTATTTTTAATGCATTTGTCATTTCAAAGCATGGTTTTCTTTGATGCAAAAGAAGGCAGGACTGAATGAGCCATATAATGTATAACTGACAGTAATGGGATAGAAAGATTATAAGTGATGTATAATGTTTGCAGCTACAGTTGTTTCAATGGTGTCTGTGATGCATAACTATTTTTGGGCGTGTGTCCCACTTTTATTTTTCGCTTTGTCCAGATTTCTTGCTCTAAGGTTGAGAGGTATGGTTCCATACTAAATCAGAAGTTGTATTTACCTTGGAGGACTTTTCAGCATAATTATGAAAAGCAGAGCCTTTTTAATATCTCTGCTTATTTCCAATATAAACTGCCATGTAACCTTGCAAATAACCTTCTTATTAAGCTACTTTACTTCTTTTGGAATTGACAGGTATGATTCATCTGTTCGGACATAAGTATAGAGTGCTAATGTGACTTTGATTTCTTGCAGCAGTCTGTGGTTTACATAATCATAACAACTTTTCTGTGTTTCTGGGTGTGTAATCAATTTAACAGTTTTAAAGATGTTTTCCAAAAATAAATAAATATATAATACATAAATAATCCTTTCTACACTTTGAGCTATTGACAAAGTCTGGGAATTTGTTTTTTTCAAAAGCGAAGGTCAGCATTACAGCTCAGTAAACTGTCAGTCTGTGAGTAACTTCTGCACAAATTAAAATGTCAAATGGCTTTAGATTGGAGGGAAGTTTATTTTTATTTATTTCATTTTATTTTATATTTGTTTACCAGGAAAGTCCGACTGGACACAGGTCCATTTTCAGCGGAGGCCCGGGGAGAAAAGCTCCAAAAATAACACAAAACAATATAATACAATACATAGAGAGAGAGAGCAAATTATGGATGTAGTACTCATACAATATGGCAGGGATTACATCTTGTAACAGTGAGAATCATTGCGGTACAGAATAAACTTAAAAACATTTTTTTTACAGTTATAATTACAGCAAGGCAAATATCAATGAGTAAAGTTTTTAGGAGAAAGCTGTTTGTACATAGCTGAAGCTCTGAAACAATCTTTTGGTATGGATTTACCTGGGGATTGACACAAATTATATGTTTACACCAGTATGTAGCATTATAGTTTATGGTTTTCTTATTGATTTACTTTTTGCCAAGCAGTTGTTTGTTGATTTATTGATGGTCTTTTTGGTGGTGGGAAATTACATGGATGAATCCATCTCTATTATGATTTTTTTTTTCAGATATTTTGACTTTCAGACAATTTCATTCAGTGAGTGGGTGTCATGTGATTACTGAGGTTGCCTATTTTACAAGTAGGGGCTTTTTTGTGTGTGTATGTGTGTGTGTGCGTGTGTGTGTGTGTGTGTGTGTGTGTGTGTGTGTGTGTAAGAGAGAGAGATTTAATATGTATACTGAATATAATTTTGCAAATGGAATTCTTAGTTAAACATGCCCCTCTTCTTGGGCAACTAGACTTGAGTAACCAATATTAGATCCTAGCCATCCAGCTGGGAAAGGTTAGTATGTGGATTTTCCATCTGGTTTGATGAAGGCTATGCTACTTACCCAAGGACTAAATTTATGGCTATCCATCCAGCCATCGTGTTGCTGAACTACATTGTTTGATAATGAGAGGAGCTTTTTACAGAAGTTGAAAGTTTTTGTGTCAAGAACCTGTCCATACAAAGTGGCTTGTTTATGTTGCAGTGAAGGCTGTCGTCTTTATAGTGAGCGTTTTAGGTATAACCAGTATTTCTGAGGTAGAGGAAGTCTCTTAAGGCAGGATCATTCTTAGCCCGGAAAGCAAGCCAATGATGGACTTTATAGGGGCCAGTGATAGACAGAGGAAAGCAAGAAGCTTTTTAGTCTGTTTGGATAACTAAGTGAACTTAGTCCTTTGACCTTTTTTGTCAGAAATGGTTGTAGTCTTTCTTTTGGCAGGGTGTTTTGCTGAGGCACATGCCAAAAACGGCATTGCACTCAATAATGGCTCTTGTAAAGGAAGAATACAAGGATGTTATGACCTCCTTGTCCCTGGATGAGATACCCTTACTAATGAAGTGGGCCATGTAAAAAGCTTTCCTTACAAAGGAGACAAC